>NW_027529173.1:6320716-6423855 GCF_008692635.1 Crocuta crocuta
TTTTTTTTTTTTTACTTCTTTTCTCCTTTTTATATCCCATACCCATATGTGTCTATGCTCACTATTTGTAAAGAAAAATGTCATTACTGAAAGGTGATAAAATGTAGGAATGGCCTCACAATGAAAATTGCGATATTTTTCTCTACATTGAAGAAGTTGATTGGCCAACATCCTGCATGATTTTCTTATCATTGGCTCTATGACAGTATCACAAGGCTTGAGCCAAATGAGGATTTAAGGCCCCTGCAGTTTTAGTTTTATAATATGCTATCTCCTTACCTCGGTTTCTTGATATTTAAATAACTGATATGCAAATCTCAGAAGAATGATATCTGCACAAGTATTAACTCAATATTTTGAGGCTTCTTTTCAAGAGTTGGTCTGGTTTCCAAAAGAAAGTTGGATTCCAGTGTGTTCCTACTGCTTCCTTATGCCTGTAACAGCACCAGGAACAGGGAGTTCATCTTTCAGACACACAACATGGCTTTGGCAACAGGGGGAAAATGTCTGTACAGCCAGGAAAAAAAACATTCACACACTCCCACATGTTCACACCACCCACATTCAAAAGTCTGATCCCGGGAGCTGCCTTTAGAATTGTCATCATGTTCCAATATGGATTCTGAAGCTGAGATGTATACATATTCAGCAGTGTCTCAAGCCTACTCAGCACCTCTTCCATTGCCATCCTCTCACTTCCCTCTTATTTCCTTCCCTGCCCCTGCTTCTATGTCTCTCAATATGTCGATGCTATAAATGTTGTAAGATAATCATTTAATTACTTTAAAATGTGCAGAATGTGTTAAAGCCACAAAAAAGGCTTTGAAAATTAGATGTTTTAAACTTTGTGGACTGCATTTCCCTCATTAACTATTTAAAAAAGTATGTCTCATTTAAATTATATGTAATAAAAAATTTTAATTTTTGCAGAAAATATAAATACAAACAGAAGCCTAATTTAGAAATACCAGTTCTTACCCACTTTAAATGCTAGCTCATTGTTTCTACATGAAGGGAAACTTATCTGTATCATACATCAATAGATGTAGAAAATCAAATTATATAAATAGAGGGCTAAAAGGGGATTGTGGAATGTTGTAACTTTCCTCCACAAATACCTTAGCCATTCCAAATAATATTATTGAAAATCTCCAGAAAAGATATTTTATCACTTTCTGTAGTAATATGATATTTTTTAAAATCCCTCCTATCTTGTGTTCATATCTCCTGGGAAATAGAGGTTATTATTTCCCATTAATATCCCAACAGGCTTACCCTAGCTCTGCAAAGAGGGCATGTGTCTTACATGAGATCTGACTGGCATTGTAAGTCAAGATGCATAAGAATAGAGATGAACAATCCCTGTGCATCTAGATGGCAGTATATCCTAGAAGTCAAAAGTGTGGGCTCTGGACATACACAACATGAATTGTCTGGTACTGCCACATTTTCTATTTTTTGTTTTTGTTTTTTTTGTTTTTGTTTTTGTTTTTCACAAAATGATCTTGGAAAGTTAATTATCTGTCTATTTCCTCATCTATAATTGAGCTAATAATACTACTCAACTCATCAAGTTATGGTTAATGAATTAATATATTTTAAGGAGATACAAACACACTCAATAAATAGGATTTTTATTATTTCCTATGTGATAGACACTGTACCTCTAGAGATATTTTAAATATTTATTCCCCATTTACTATCCTGATATTAATGATATAGTTGGGCATTATTATTTCCATTTTGTGGATGAAGAGAGGGTAAAGTGGAATTAGAAACCTACTGAGGAGGACTCCATTAGACAGTGGCAGAATAGAAAGTTGAACTCAGAATTATTTTACTTCAAGAAGGCAATCAATTATCTCTCCCTGAAAAAGATACCATAGAAGGTTGCTCTAAGTATCCTGTGAATGTGTTCTGATTCTCTTTTACAGTAGTTTTAACTTTATTGAATACTATTGATTAAAATCACTTTAACTCTCTTAAACTTTCCAATGAAAATTTTAGGCTTTTCTCTAAGAATGGGTAATGTACCTTACAATGAAAGCCAATTGTTAGGTCTTTTTTGTTTTGTTTTCTCTCTTTACTCATATATTTAAACAACAAGCATTTGTTGACTACTGCAATATAAATAATGTTGGAAGAAAAATGAAGATCAAAAGTATTAATACCAAGTGCCACTTATCTAGGTATTATCTAAGTGGAAGAAATAAGACAACTCTTCATTCAACTTATGATAAAATATTCAACATCATCTAATTACTAATATGAGTCACACAGGAAAAATGCTATATAAGCTCTGAAGTGTTTTAGATAGCTCAATAAAAGAAGTAATTTTTGAGCTAGGAATAAAATAGTGGGGAGAGTTTACCTACAACATGCAAGGCATTCCAGACCAATGATATAGTGTGAGGGAAAGTGTGCAGGTAGAACTGAGTATGGCTTATTTGGAAAAAATGAGGAAATAATCTCATTGGAGCAAAAACTGAGTTGAGGAGATATACGAGCTGAGACTGGAAAAACTATTTAAAAAGCATACTATGGCCAACCTTGGATGAGAAATTGCAATGTTTCCATTTTATCCCATAGGCATTTTGGGTCCACTGACAGTTTTTGAGCCAGGATAGTTATGTGATGAAATCAATATTTAGAGAGATTTCAAAATGATTTTGTATTTAATGGTGAATTATTTTAATTCATTTCCTTCCATCTAAACTTGGTAGAAGAGGGATAATGGGGATAAGATTATGCAAATGCCACCAGTCTCAGTAAAGTAAGAGCATCTTAATGTCGGTCTGAAATTTCTGTGTATTATGGTTTAGAGGAAGAGATAATGGAGACCACTAAAATAATCCTGGTGACAGGTGATGGAAGACTAATGAATTGTGGGGGAATGAATAAAAATATCTTAAAGGGATAGCAAGGACTTTGAAAGAAAATGTGAAAAACAGTCATACAAATGTCACCAAAAGGCTACCTTCCCTATGGATGAGATTATTAGAATACTACAGCTAGCTCATAGATGGAGCATTAAAAGGAAGCATGAAAACAGAGAAACACCTTTGCCCATGCTAAAAACTGGAGAATGGCATGGCCCTTCTAAAAGAAACTGAAGAATTCCTTCTAAACTATTCAAACTATGACAAGTTGATTTCCAAAGCACCTGAATGACTGAGTCATTTAAGTGTCCAACTTCAGCTCAAGTCATGATCTTAGGTTTGGTGGGTTCAAGCCCCACATCACGCTCTATGCTGTCAGTGCAGAGACCACTTTGAATCCTCTGTCCCCCTTCTCTCTGCCCATCTCCTGCTTGTACATAGTCTCTCTCTCAAAAATAAATATATGAAATAAAATCTAATGTCAGAGAAAAATGTGTGGAAGAGAAAAACATGGTTGCTGAATTTAACACTGTAAACATCATGGCAGAAAACATCTGACATGTTAGAAGATAGGATACATGAAACAGAAGCCAAGCTCCAAAACGTCTCTTACAACAGAGAAGAAAAGGAGTAAAATGTGGAAAATTAAGATAGATGTATGATATACCAAAGGATTTCCTCATATAAAATAGAAATTAAAAAAAGATAACAGAATGAATAAATCAGAAGCAAGGGTTAAAGAGACAATTGAAAGGTTTTTTGAGTTGTAGAAAAAATATACTCAGAGTATAAGAGATTGTCAAGTGTCAGGGAAAGTAGAACAAGTAAATTGTTATTTATACTTAATCTCATGCGTTTTTAATTATAAGATAAACTTTTAAAAATACTATACGCATCCATATGCAAAAATAGTTTAACTGCAAAAAAGTAATGAAGTCATGTTTTCAATGTTTGGGAAAATTCATGGTCAGCCAAATTCATTTATGTGAATGACAAGCTGGTGGACATTATCAGATATGAAAAATCGTAGGAAGGATGCTGCCCACAGACTTTTCTGGTAAAGAAGACTCAAAAACATGCTGTAATAGATTGTAGAATAATACAGAAGAGAATGGAGAATAATAGAATGAAAGAAAATTGTGATGCACCATAAAAACCCAGGAAACATAGAATAAGTTGAAATAATTCTTTTTGGAGATTATACAATAATGTATCTGTCGAAAAGATTCTTACTTTATTGTATGTAAATATAAAAATTAATATTAATATGTATATATCAACATAAACTTGCAAAAATAAGAGGGAGATAAGAAAGAATAAAACAAAGTGAAAATTACAATTTTACAGATGATACTATATAGGTTTGTTTTCATTATTGACATTAATATTTAGTAAAATGTTGGTTTAAATAATTTTAAGTGAAAAAGGATAGATTGAAGCAGTGTTACTTGAATCTGGATGATGTGTATATGGAGCTTCACTGAGTTCTTTTCATTTTGACTCGGTTTCAATATTGTCATTCTAACCTAATACAAAAATCATCACCAAAAACCCACCCAAAGAGTTTTTTCCTTATGGAATGCAACAACTGAATTGGTAATACAACAGAGAAAGAATTCAAATGTTATTACTCTAAGAAACACATGCAAGGTAGATATTTTTGCTGTCATTAAAATGTATTTTAATAATTAAAAATTAACCATAGCTTCCATAAGAAGCAAATCTAAATTATCCATATTATAAAACCACAAAAGACCTCATATAGTCAAAACAATGTCTAGAAAGAAGAACAAAGCTGGAAGCATCACAACTTCCTGATTTCAAGCTATATTACAAATTATAGGAACAAAAGCAGTATGGTATTAACATAAAAACAGACCTTTATAGCAAGGGAACAGAATAATAAGTCAATAAGTAAGTCCATATATGTATGTTCAATCATTTTTGACAAAGTAATCAAGAATATACAATGAAAAAAGGATAACCTTTTCAGTAAATGGTAATGGGAAAGCTGGACAGCCAGATGCAAAAGTGTGAAACCGGACCCCTATCTTCCACCATACACAAAAATCAACTCAAAATAGATTAAAGACTTGAAATTAAGTCTTCAGAGCATAAAACTTCTAGAGGAAAACAGAAGGCGTAAAGTCTTTCACATTGGTCTTCACAATGATATTTTTTTCAATTTGTCACCAAAAGAAAAATCAACAAAAGCAAAAACAAACAATTAAGACTATAGCAAATCAAAAGTCTTCTGCACAGCAAAGGAAACCGCCAATAAAATGAAAAAGCGTCCTATGGGATAGGAGAAAATATTTGTGAACCATATATCTGCTAAGGAGATAATATCCAAAATATAGAAATAACACATACAACCCAATAGCACAAAACCCCCAAATAACCCAATTAAAAATTGGGCAAATGATAAGGAGGGCCCTTGTGATGAGCACCTGGTGTTGTCTGTAGGTGATGAATCACCAACTTCTACACCTGAAACTAATATTACACTGTATGTTAACTAACTGGAATTTAAATAAAAACTTGAGAAAAAAAATGGTTGAAGGACCTGAAGAGACATTTTTCCACTGATGACATACAGATAGCCTACAGTATATGAAAAAATGTTCAACATCACTAATCATCAGGGAAATTAAAATCAAAACTACTATTAGATGCTACCTCCTGCTCATTAAGGTAGATATTTTCAAACAGACAAGAGCTAACAAACACTGGTGAAGATATAGAGAAAAAGAAACCTCTGTGCGTTGTTGGTGTGCATGTAAACTGGTGCAGCCACTATGGAAAACAGTATGGAGGTTCCTCAAGAAATTAAAAAGAAAGCTGCCACATGCTTCAGCCATCCCATGATCCAGCAATCCCAAAGGAAACAAAATCATCAAAAGATATCTGTAGTACCATGTTCTTTGCAGCATTGTTCTCAATAGCTAATTTATGGAATTAATCTAAGTATACATTGGTGGATGAATGGATTAAGAAAATGAGGTAAGTGTATACAATGGAATATTATTCAGTCTTTAAAAAGAAGAAAATTCTGTCACTTGAGACAGCAAAGATGAACCCGCTTTATGTGAAGTGAAATAAGCCAGCCAGAGAAAGATAAATACTGTATACTATCACTTGCATTTGGAATCGGACCAAACCCCCCTCCCCCCCCAAAAAAAAAACCTGCCTAACTTGTAGACACAGAACAGGAAAGTGAGTTCCCAGAGCTGGAAGCTGGAGGCAATAGAGAGAGACCTACTGAAAGGGTTTCAGTTATAAAATGAATAAGTTCTAAGGATCTAGTATGGAACATGGCAAGTATAGTTGATACCACTGTATTTTATAATTAATATCATTAAGAATAGAATATAACTAAGAAAAAGAAAAGGTAAATAAGTGAGGTGATGGATTTGTTAGTTAACCTCAATGGGAGGAATCCTTTCACAGTGTGTATATACATAGATCAAGTCATTAGATGGTACACTTTAAATAGCTTACAATTCTATTTGTCAATTAAACCTGAATACCTCGGAGAAGAATAAAGTATCCATAATACTAAAGAAAAGCGCAAAGAAAACATGGTCTAAACAGCAAAAGAAAGGAAGGGGAAAAGCTTATTAAAAGAGATTAAAAACAGAAAGCAAAGAAGATACTAGTTGTTAAAAAAAAAAAACTAGATACAAGTTATAAAAATAAGTGAATAGGTTAAATTTCTCTATTGAAATTTGACAAAAAGTAAAAATCTGGCATCTTTTCTTTTAAAAAGACAGTCATAAAAGAATCAAAGTTTAAAAATAAAACGATAGACAAATGCAACAAAAAGAAAGATAGGTAAGCATTATTAACATCACAGAGTTATAGTACAAATAATTAAAACAATAACAAAAGGCCTAAGATGCAAGTAATAAAATGGACAATAAATGTATATAGGATATTTACAAAATATATCTGAATGACCATTCCATATGAAATAATATTCATTCCTACAGTTCTTGGCAGAATGTAAATTTCATAATATTCTAGGGAATAATATTAGGGAAAAAAATCCTGAGACTTTAAAAATATAGATAGTCTTGGGGCGCCTGGGTGGCTCAGTCGGTTAAGCGTCTGACTTCAGCCCAGGTCATGATCTCATGGTTCGTGGGTTCGAGCCCCGCGTTGGGCTCTGTGCTGACAGCCAGCTCAGAGCCTGGAGACTGCTTCAGATTCTGTGTCTCCCTCTATCTCTGACCCTCCCCTGCTCACAATCTCTCTCTCTCTCTCTCTCTCAGAAGTAAATAAAACATTAAAAAATGTAAATATATATATATACATATATATGTATATATATAGTCTTTAAGTCAATAATTCACCTATAAAGAATTTGTCCCAAGGAAATAATCATGAAAAAATACATATATTTTGGTGAACAGATGAAAAGATTTTCACTTATTGTTCATAATAATAGTAAATTGAAAACATTTATGTGTTCAACAGACATCTTAAAGCAAGTATAATATGTCCTCATAATGAAATATGATGAAATACATTCAAACTTTAAAAATTATAATTTAGAGAAATAGTTAATGACATGAGAACATATCTCTAGTATATTAAGTTTATAAAACAAATGTGGGGAAACAACATGGAAAGTATGTACATAAAGCAATGTGGTGATGATATTTCAGAATTCTAATGGATATTCTTTTAATCTCTCTTTTCACGTTGTATTACAGTTTCCCAGCACCCACTATAAACCTTTAAGGGAACTTCAAGTCCCAGCTATGCAGAACATCAGATGACACAGTACTGCATATGTGGTACAGGAAGTGGCGTAGGCCTGAGGTCAAGGTTGAGAAGTTAATAGGAAGTGGCCTAGCCCCTGAGAATTGTATTACTTGTACAGCCCATCTCCACTCTCTCTTTTCACTGAATTTATATGGGAAGAAATGGATTGAAATAATTGTACTGGAGCTATAATCATAAAGAAATCCTTCAAGTTAAATGAGATTATCAAGAATATATATATTTTTTTCTACAGCAGGCAAATAATTTACTTGGGTTCAGAAATTGACTTTAGTTAAAGTTTATAAGTTACAATCACATTTTTCATGGAGGAATTTATGCTTGCTACATCAAAACACACTTACTGGCAGTTATTCTGAAAAATAACCGTATATTCAAAGATTTGGTGACAAGAGTGTCACTGTTTTACTCTTGGAAATCTCTTTGATGTCTTAATTGAAGACACTTGGATTCTTACATTTTTCTTCCAGCAATCTGTGGCATTACTTTGTTGTTGTTGATGTATATAAAGAAAATCTGTTTTCCAACAGATATGCATTTGGAAAGGGAAGGAGAATTTTCAGATAGTTGTAAATATCTCTTGATCCTACACCAAAACCTGGCAAAGAATAGTTAAAGTTAGTTGTTCTGTAAGATCTGAAAGCATACTAATCAACTTTCTTTACCCTTTTTTGTTAAAATTCACTAATTTTTCTTACANCATTCCATATGAAATAATATTCATTCCTACAGTTCTTGGCAGAATGTAAATTTCATAATATTCTAGGGAATAATATTAGGGAAAAAAATCCTGAGACTTTAAAAATATAGATAGTCTTGGGGCGCCTGGGTGGCTCAGTCGGTTAAGCGTCTGACTTCAGCCCAGGTCATGATCTCATGGTTCGTGGGTTCGAGCCCCGCGTTGGGCTCTGTGCTGACAGCCAGCTCAGAGCCTGGAGACTGCTTCAGATTCTGTGTCTCCCTCTATCTCTGACCCTCCCCTGCTCACAATCTCTCTCTCTCTCTCTCTCTCAGAAGTAAATAAAACATTAAAAAATGTAAATATATATATATACATATATATGTATATATATAGTCTTTAAGTCAATAATTCACCTATAAAGAATTTGTCCCAAGGAAATAATCATGAAAAAATACATATATTTTGGTGAACAGATGAAAAGATTTTCACTTATTGTTCATAATAATAGTAAATTGAAAACATTTATGTGTTCAACAGACATCTTAAAGCAAGTATAATATGTCCTCATAATGAAATATGATGAAATACATTCAAACTTTAAAAATTATAATTTAGAGAAATAGTTAATGACATGAGAACATATCTCTAGTATATTAAGTTTATAAAACAAATGTGGGGAAACAACATGGAAAGTATGTACATAAAGCAATGTGGTGATGATATTTCAGAATTCTAATGGATATTCTTTTAATCTCTCTTTTCACGTTGTATTACAGTTTCCCAGCACCCACTATAAACCTTTAAGGGAACTTCAAGTCCCAGCTATGCAGAACATCAGATGACACAGTACTGCATATGTGGTACAGGAAGTGGCGTAGGCCTGAGGTCAAGGTTGAGAAGTTAATAGGAAGTGGCCTAGCCCCTGAGAATTGTATTACTTGTACAGCCCATCTCCACTCTCTCTTTTCACTGAATTTATATGGGAAGAAATGGATTGAAATAATTGTACTGGAGCTATAATCATAAAGAAATCCTTCAAGTTAAATGAGATTATCAAGAATATATATATTTTTTTCTACAGCAGGCAAATAATTTACTTGGGTTCAGAAATTGACTTTAGTTAAAGTTTATAAGTTACAATCACATTTTTCATGGAGGAATTTATGCTTGCTACATCAAAACACACTTACTGGCAGTTATTCTGAAAAATAACCGTATATTCAAAGATTTGGTGACAAGAGTGTCACTGTTTTACTCTTGGAAATCTCTTTGATGTCTTAATTGAAGACACTTGGATTCTTACATTTTTCTTCCAGCAATCTGTGGCATTACTTTGTTGTTGTTGATGTATATAAAGAAAATCTGTTTTCCAACAGATATGCATTTGGAAAGGGAAGGAGAATTTTCAGATAGTTGTAAATATCTCTTGATCCTACACCAAAACCTGGCAAAGAATAGTTAAAGTTAGTTGTTCTGTAAGATCTGAAAGCATACTAATCAACTTTCTTTACCCTTTTTTGTTAAAATTCACTAATTTTTCTTACACTTTAAATGTCTCTTTTACTTATGTGTAATTTTGTAACTTCATACATCATCATTTGGAAAACAGATCACTGATTTATGTAGCTCTTCCAAACATTGACGTATTTCATTATACATTATCAAAGTCACAATCATTAATGTCCTCACCAATTTCATCAGTAAATTGTTTAAAATACCAGGAAACTACAAAACCCATGGTAGATAAAAATTTTCCAAAATTCTGATTTTCTTTTGACAGCTCTAATTTTGTCACAATTACTGTCAGTTGCTTTTCTCAAAGTGCCAGGTTTCTGCCCAGTACCCAAGTCCAAAGAATCATAGTTCATCTGTTAATTTTTATTTCAAGTAAAGACAATATTCCATGGTGACATATGAGGTCATTCTAGAAGGAATAATAAGATGCTAATCAGCCTTAAATAATAAAAAGAGCATTCTAAGTAGCAGGCTGAAAAAAGACACAAGTGCATTGAAGTGTATGGCATTTTGGAGACCTTGTAATTATATTATTTTAATCTGAGCATAAAGCAGATCAGTAAGAGCAGAAGCCAGAGGAGATTTTCTGAACTATGATAGAATATTGAAATGTTAAAAATCGGATCTGTGAATTAATTTAGTTATTGTATCACAATTACTCTATTAAGATCTTGATTATAGGTCATTAAAGATGGTAATATGTATTTTTACATACTCAGTAGTGTATTTCACTAGATCTTTATTTAGAATTACAACATATTTTCTTGAAGAAGTTTGCACAGTAATGTAAAACAAAGCACTGTAACGTTACGTGTGATCTATAAGCCTAAAAGTCTTTTCGATAATTAGAAACATTTTTTTTTCATTTTTGGCTAAGTTATTAGAGTCTCTAGAGATAAGTACATCAGACTCAAAGTCTGAAAAGGCAATTCTTGGAAATAGCTAGACTCAACTTCTTTTAGTTACTTAAATGGAGCACTGAGTTTGAGACTTTTTGGCCTATGCCTTGTTCTGGACATCAATGCCTACATTTTGACTTAAATTCTAAAGAGCTTATTCAGTAGTTATTCAACATTAATGTTCAGCTCTGACATTGTCTTAACAAGATAAGTTAAAGATAAAGAAAATGTCAAAGTTTGCAAAAAATTCTTTGCTGTTTAAAGTATTTCTAACTCAATTTAACCTTCACTAATAGCTAAATGTTTTCTTTTTGTGATTGTTGGATCAGATAGAAGTTTTATCCAAACTATTTATCCTAATCAGCAGTTGGAGGAGAAGAATGTTAAATAAACGATCTTATTTTGATTCTTTCTCTGGATGTTTACCAGGCTGTTGACAAAACCCAGAGAATGTTTAATGACTTGGTGGGGAAACTTGAAACAGAAGTGGGAGACTTCAGGAGACTCATTTGCTTTTTTTTTTTTTTTTTCAGCACAACAAAAGGAAAATGATGACAGGCCACCTCTTGGTACCCAGTTTGAATTAGAAAATTCATCATGCTCCTTGTCGAGAGTTCAATTCTCTCACATTGAATTAAATAAACATTCTCAATGAAAGCCAGAAAGACACAGATAAAATTCAGATGTCTTTAAAAAGAGACTTTACACAGGGGATCGAAGGGGATAGGCTTTCCAAAGTCTCACACATAGACTTATGCAAGGTTGCTTGTGTTGTGCCAAGAAATAAGGCGTGTGGCCTCAGCGCCTCATGATGACTGAAACCCTGTGGTCACAAACTGAAGAGAATTATCTCTTAGGAATGTGGTGATAAATAAGCCACTATAATATTAACCAAGGAATAGTTTATATGCACATCCATTAATGGAATTACTGGAGTTATTCAATTTTAAATCCTTATTAATCTTTTTATATCTTGAGTAGTACCAATTCCCTCAAGTATGCTATTTAAAGCTAAGGGAAAATGCATCCTCAAGGACTGATTGCCAGCAAAGAAGCTGTTTTCAACATCTGGGAATAAAAATCACCACCAAATATAGATCATTGGGTCAACTTGCTTTGGGAAATGGTGAAATTTAAAAACGTGAGTTACAACATTTGCATGAGCTTGCTAGTTTCATGGTAACTAACTTAGAGTCTATTCTCAGGTCTGTATGCTGACTGAGAAAATACAGATGTGATTGGAGCGTCATTTTCCTAACTGCCTGCAGCATTCTGGTAAGATATTTGTGCGCCAATCATTTGCTTCCCTGTCTTCTTGATTTAATGCATTATTCTTTGATTGATAGCAAAATCCAGCCAAAGTAACTTATTTATTATTTTATACCTATATAACCTCATTACTACATAGAACTGGAAATTTGTTACTACATAGAAACGGAAATTTGTATTAAGTTACTGCTCCCTCTTTAGAACAATTAAAGCCAATATAAAATTTATCAGGACCTAGAATGTGGTATCATCATTTTGATACAGGTGTTACTCCAACACTCTTAATCAGTCATTTGATAATGACACTTTAAGTCTCTTATATTTTTATCAGCCGTCAATTAATCATTTTCTAACCTAGATTTTGCTCTCCCTATTACTGAATGTTTCCTTTTATTTTTCACCTAAACTTTTCTGAAGAATGGTCAACTATCCTCACTCACCATTCATTTTTAATATACTGTAGTTTTTCTTTAATCTATCAATTCAACTGATGTTGTTCCCATTTACAGTAATGGGAACTTCCTCATTGGCTGGCCCAGTAATCTGTTACTCTTTCCTCAAATGACATTTCTCGGAATGACTCTTAGATATCTGTGTTCCTCACTCTTTTTCTTATCTGTCTCCTTTGGATACCTGTTTTCTTCCACCAACCCCTAAATTTTGAAGTTCCCCAGGAATTTATTATCTGTTCACTAATTTGTTTACTATGTCTTTTCTCTGGTTGATAATTTTCATTCTCTCTCTCTCTCTCTCTCTCTCACACACACACACACACACACACACACACACACCAGCCAGAATTCCCTTGGTAAGGAACAGCAACAATCCTTTTATCCAGCTGCATCCTGCACAGATCCATTTGGCTTTCACATAAATAACTCAAGCTCAACATGTGCAAAGTTGAACTTTCCCTCTGACATTTCTACTCTCAGTGTTCTCTAACTCTAATGGTTGCACCACCAGTTTTAGAAACATGAGTTTGTAGTACTTGCACATTCCCTCCCCATCATCCTACTTCCAATCAGTCTTATAGTCTTGACATTTTTATATCTGAAGTATTTATTCAATGTCTTCATTTCTCCCCTATCCCAACCACAACTTTCCTAGATTGACTTTAATCATATTTTTCTTAGATGGCTATAGCCGTCTCCAACATGGTTTTCTGCCTCCAATATTTTTATAATTTATCCCCTATATTGTAGTCAGCACAATCTAAAAACAAACAAACAAAAAAAAAACTTACCCTATTTAAGAGGCCTTATTTAAGAGCCACTAATGTGTCTATGGAGCTTACGGTGAAACAAAGTACAAGCACCTGAATATATAGAATATTTAATTACTTATACTTTGGAACCTGGTTTAATTTCTGTATAAGAGAAAACCAAAAATGATATTAAAGTGGCTTATAAAAGGAAGAGTTGTATTTCTGTCTCGCATAAAAGAAATTTGAAGGTAGGACAAATCCAGTCTGATATAGAAGTTTCAAAATGTCATCAAGGACCAAGGATCCTTTTTTTCTTGCCCTTCCATGTTTAGCACAAGATTGCTATTCTCAAGATGACTTTATGATTCAAGATGGTTGCTGGAGCCATACTACCTGTTCTAGGCAGCAGAAAGAGAAAATAGTGATCATGGAGAACAAAAAGTGTCTCCAACAACTTCTAAGGACTTTTTTTCCTCAAAGTGAACACAACAGTAATATGGAAAAAAATGAGTATTTTATAAGATGGGCCCCAAATAGAGAGTTATTCTTATTATTTTATATTATTTATCTCCTATTATCTTATTATGTTTTATATTCTAGTCTCATATTCTAATTCCTAAATTCTTACTTATATTCTAGTCATGGAGTTTTGAATAGCAATATCTTCTTGATTATTGATTACATTACCCCTCAGAGGATGATTTTAAAGATTAAATTGCATTTTGTATGAAACAACATAGCTGTGAATGGTACATAGAAGGTGCTAAATTAACCATATTCTTTTATTGTCAAAGTAAAAATACTCAAAGATGAGAAAAGAACCAGAAGAACTTAGCATGAAAGTTGTTTACAAATGGTTTACCATGGGCTATTTCAAAGATCTGATAATTTTGTAGCTGTTTGATCCTTGGTTGTTCTCTCTTCTATGACAGCTAGAACCAAAGGCCTCCATAGGCCTTTCCTGACTAGGAAAAGACAAAGGACAGAAGGGAGGAGTGAAAAGGAGCATTGGGCCATCAGGAGAGAAGTGAACAAGTAGTTAACTCTCGAGTTCATGAATAATGATCTACTGTGCTACCCTCTGAAGAAGTATAGGATAAAGTAAAGGTAATATAAAATCAAGCAACCCAAATTCCTAGCTCAACATGTATATTTTCCATAAAAGCTTAAACATCTATTTTGTATATTCTTCTAGAATTGGTACATATTCCTAGCACTTGATTTTTTGTCTTAATAGGACATAACATTCATCCTTTCTCCTATAAATTGATATACATTAATAATTAGTTAAATGTTAACTAATAAAATGTCTAGATTTCCTTAGTGAGCTAACATTTTGTGGCCATTTTGTTCAAGTAGAGCCTCCATTATAAGTTTATTGTGAAAAATAGCATTGTTTAAAAAGTATGGTGAAACCCTCCTACACTGTTGGTGGGCATGTAAACTGGTACAGCCCATCTGGAAAACAGTGTGGAGGTTCCTCAGGAAACTAACAATAGAACTCCCCTATGACCCAGCAATAGCACTGCTAGGAATTTACCCAAGGGATCCAGAAATGCTGAGGCATAGGAGCACATGTACCCCAATGTTCATAGCAGCACTCTCCACAATAGCTAAAACATGGAAAGAGCCTAAGTGTCCATCACCAGATGAATGGATCAAGAAGATGTGGTTTATCTATACGTTTTCCATCGTATAGATGGAATGGCAATGAGATTCTACATGGCAATGAGAAACAATGAAATCTGGCCATGTGTAGCAACATGGATGGACCTTGAGGGTGTTATGCTGAGCGAAATAAGTCAGGCAGAGAAGGACAAATATCATATGTTTGCACGTATAGGAGGATTAGGAGGAACTTGACGGAGGAACAAGGGGGAGAAGAAGGGCGGAAATGGTGGGGGAAAGGGAGAGAGGCAAACCATGAGAGACTCTTGAATGCTGACAAAAACTGAGGACTGATGGATGTGGGGGGAGGGGGGATGGGCATAGAGGAGGACACTTGTGGGGATGAGCACTGAGTGTTATGTGGAAACTAATTTGACAATAAACTATTAAAAAAAAAAAGTATGGTGAAAAAAAAACTATAGATAAAATGAATAAGACTTTGCTGAGTGTATTTTGAAATCCTGATAAGTAGTTGTTATTATATAATGATAATAGAATCTGTGTCCCATAACTACTTATCAGTTTGCTTTCTAGGAAAATATGTTTCAAAGAATATTTTTATGATAGGATATTGAGTAGAACTTTTTTAGTTGCTCTGGATTTTGTCACTAGAATGGAAAATTAGGGACAAATGCTGGTGCTGGCACGTTCCAAAAATAACCTGATGTCTTATAAAATACCTACTGCAGTACTTATGGGCAATGTGATTCACTGTTTCCAACTTTCAAATGACAGGAGAAAGAAAGATAGATGATAGGTAGGTAGGTAGGTAGGTAGGTAGATAGATAAAAAGAATGACAAAATGGTATGTAAAATTTAATAGTGAATGTGAACAGATAGGAATTTTCTTTAGATAGTCTAAAATGTTTAGGAAGTTTGAATTTAAATCTAAATAAAAATTCATCAAAAAACTTAAAAAGCATTAGCATTTTAGTGATCATATCCCTTTACAGTCTTCTTCGGAGGATAATCAAATTAGCTCCACTACCAAATTAGCTTTGCTACCCCCAAACATCCTTCATCACTGCCTCTCCCACAACTCTTTATGAACAGAAATAAGAAACAATCAATGATATAATGATTCATTGGGTCAGTGGAGAATTTTCAACAGTTCCTTTCAGTAGGGTGTAGGAGGTGAATAATATAGCCCCTCACTCCACTTTTGTGAGGAAGCTACCATCCCATTCACCAGTTAGATATCTGTTTTTGGAGGGGTTTAGCCAATCTGAAGTCTGTACTTTTTTTAGTTGGGGGAGAAGGAACTGGAAAGTGAAAATAAATGAGAGAGAGAGAAGAGGGAGGGAGAATGGGAGACAGAAGAGGGACAGAGAAAGGGGGAGAGAGGGAAAAGGAAAGAAACCCACATGTTTAGCATGAATTTTCTCAGTCAAATGGACACGAAAGAAGACAGCCAGTCCTTTACAGTCTTCCCAAGACCACCTTCCTTCAAATTCTGATTCTCTCATGGGAGTTACAGATAAATTCTTTCCAAACCCTCCTGAAAGTCTTCGTTTGTACTTTCCCTGACCTGGAAGATACATTTCCAATTATCTTCCAATACTCCTGTCGGCTTCTGCTCCTGTCAGTAAGGACTATCACCAGCAGCCAGCTCTCCTAGAGATGATATGTGGTGATAGTTGGGAATAGCAGCTCTTCCTTAAAAAAGCTTTACTTTCTGGAGAAGGTGTCTTTGCCCATATTATGTACATCCTCTTTGCCTCCTAATAGAAGTCATTTCCAGAACAATCCAAAAATCTCACTGAATTTCTACTTAAGTTTTCTTTTAAACATTATAAAGTGGGAATAAGCTAATCTGGCTGTAATCTAATATGACACAGAAGTAACTTAACATTGCCCTTTGAGAAATGGAATTCATAATTTACGGAATTGAGACTTTAGGTCCTTAGGTTTCTACAATTATATCCTAATATTTTTATTCTAGAATGAGATAAAATATTTATTTCACTACTAATATTCCGTAAACATTTTTACTCTCTTGCTCAAAAACATTTTTGGCCCTTCACTTGCCTTTTATATCCAGGTCCCTGAGCTTACATTAAAAGCACTATGCAGCGCAGGCCAATCACTCTTGCCTAATATTTCACTATTACTGACATGAATTATCTACCCCAGCCCTCAGCCTGTGATTTCCTTCTTCATACTATCTCTTGTATTTGTCTTCTTCTTATATTTCCTCAGCTAACACTCTAGTCTATTCCATTATAAACTTATATCTGGATTATTACAGCAGCCTACTTAGGTAGGCTTGTCAAAACCATTTTCAAACTATGCTGTAGCCTGCTACTTCCTAAAACATGACTTTTAACATGTCCACTGTTCGAAACTCATCAGTGACTCCTAATTTTCAAGAACAGAATCATCATTTTAAGATTTTTCCATGCCTGACTCCATAGCAACTTGTAACTTTGTATGCTTTCCAAGTAGACTCGCCATCTAGCTGTTTCTGTTTCTCCTCTCCTTTACAATGTACATTAGGCTTTTCCAACTTCTTTGTGCTCTTCCCCAGCTTACCAGGGCCTTTGTTTATAAAGTTATAAATTATATAAGTATTCCTCATTTTTCCATCCCATTTTTCCATCTCTTTGTCTTTCTTTAGGTAGACTTCAAAAGAACACATATTCACCGAGTAGCTTCCATATATGAAGTTTGTTAAATTTTTTTTTCTGGCCATTTGGGAGGCAGTACTTGTAAAAGGAACATGGACTTTGGAATAACAGGAGTCCAGGTTTGAGTTCCAGGTCCACCACCTTACTACTACCTGTGAAACTGGGCATACTACCTCACCTTTATGAGGTTCATTTTCCTCATATGTAAAAACAAACTTGTACATTTATATACAGGTTAAGTGTGTAATCTTGCATTTCCAATAAAGTATAGTCTTATAGAAGGCAGAATTGTACATCTTATAGTCTATATTACACAATGTCTAGAACTAGTCATGGCAGATGCCCACAACCAGTCATCTAGGGCTGTCATCTTCCAACTTGGATCTGTGACCACAGGGGGTACACAAAGATTTTCCAAGAAATACATGGACATGTATAGCTTAGAAAAACTGGGGCAAATTTCCAGATCTTTAGCTTCAATCTATGTTCTTTCTTTAAGAGTCAGCTACCTCAGAAAGTGCCTATAGCCAAGGAATTAATAGCTATTTTTCTGCTTTATAAAGAAAGTTTGAATCTTTCTTTTGTTCATAACTCATGGTGTTCACACCTTTAGAGAGCTGGAGAAAGGAACAATTCAAAATATTCCAAATGTGGGTATTATGACACTAATGAAAATGAGACACTGCTGATTAACAAACTTTTTTTCACATCAGATGGCTTCAAATTCTTTGCAATAAGAACATTGTAGTAGACTATAATCAACTATGGATCACCAAAAATAACTTTTAATGATAAATCACCATGTCATTTTTGGCATGTAACTCAGAAGGTTTACAAGGAATTGTATGACATGATGAAAACAAAACTCCCTTCATCCATTTTTCTTATTTATGAGTACATGGTTCCTCAGAGCTTAGATCTATAAAAATGAAAAGTGGGTAGCTAATAGGTGTTGAAATCTATCTTATTCTAGCAATAAAATATATTCATCCTAGGATATAAGGATATACTAGCTAAAAGAAAAGAAAAGAAAAAGGCCCTATCCATAAAAAAATTCATTTCATAAAAACCTTCACTTTAAAATTTAATAATTACCTAACAATGTGTGTAATATATGCTGGTAGGGTTGATATTTAAGATAATAGCAATAATCATAATAATATGTAGAAGAAAACACTTTTTGAAATTTTGAACACTGTATCCTAGTGATACAACTTGTGATTTCAGTGCCTATTATTGTGACAGAGAGGTATAATACAGAAGCTAATAATAATTTAAGACTAAAAATATTGTACATAATGACAAAGTAATTCTTGGTGGAAATTAAGTTAAAAAGGAGCTAGTATGTACATTTTAAAGAACAGGTTATAAAGGACATTAAATTGCTGTGACATTTATTAAGATATTAAACATGTAAAATAGTGGGAGATTGTCTCAATGTCAATTTTTGTAATATACTAGATATCATATCTTCATATGTCTTACAAAAAGTATTTCAACATTTGATAGCATTTAAATGTTAACTTGGAAATGTGCAAACATATATGTATACACACTTATATATACTTTCACAAAATTATTTTAGAAGGTATTAAAGCAAAAATGTTTAAGCAACACCATTTAATCAAGCATATTTTTGCATAAATCCTTGCATTTAAATGAAAATCTAGTAATACTAAAAGAAAACAACCTTTTTTGGGTAAGCCTTACTGTTAATCTTTCAATATATAAATATCACTAAAAACTAAAGAAAGCAATTATGCTTCCCAGGAAAATCAAGATGAGACTTACCTTCCTACCTTAAACAACCAGGAAAATGGCAAAACATTTGAAACAATTGTTTTCAGATCTTGGGCAACCATCATCATTCCAAGACTATTATCCTGATATCCAGAGAAGGTGAACAAACATGGTGAGTTACGATGTTTGTGGCTCTCTTTTTAGATGCTTTCTAACCCGTGGTACAGGGAGGAGAATCCCAACTACAGAATGGTGTTCTACCTAAAGAGGCAGAGATCATGGGGCACCTGGTGTTCCATTCGGTTGAGTGTCCAACTTAGGCTCAGGTCATGATCTCCTGGTTCGTGAGTTTGAGCCCTACGCGGGGCTCTGTGCTGACAGCTCAGAACCTGGAGCCTGCTTTGGCTTCTGTGTCCTCTCTCTTTCTGTCTCTCTCCTGCCTGCACTCTGTCTCTCTCTCAAAAATAAACATTAACTTAAAAAAAAATAAAGAAGCAGAGATCAAATTTCAGGGAGGTAGAGGTGGCTGAAAACTGAGGAGTGAAGTATAAGAAAAGAAGGTATACAAGGGAAGAGTTCTAGAAGTATGCATAGAATATTCTGTGATCTTTTGCTGAATTTAAAGTTTCCCATGAGTAGAAAAATATCCACTTGTCCAAAAAAAGAAATACCAAAGATATATAACTAAAAAATATGGAGAGTTTGCACAATTCTAGGATACTTTTGTGTTTTAACCAGCCATAATAGAGAGATTATATTGAACACTCAGGACATTCAGGAGAGATAGCTGGACATACTAGGAAAAAAAAATTCTAGAGTAAAACTACCATGGGCTTGATAATAAAATTTAAAAACAAACCTCAAGATAAGTAACTTAACTATATGCCAGACCAAAGTCCAACAGCCTTTAAGAGAATTTTTAGAGAACTATGCTACTCAACAATATAAAATTAACAAATGTCCAATACCCAGTGAAAATGAGTAGACATATAAAGAAACAGGAAAATGTTACCTATAACCAGTAATAGAATAATAATTATTATTGATTTTACCATTGATAACCATCAGTTTAATTCAGCACATTCACAGATTAAGAGAATATACCACATGACCACCTTCATAGGTGATACAATTGAACATCAATTTATAGCAAACCTTACATAATTTCCCTCATTCCTTCTCTTTATTATTTAGAAATCTTCTGAATGGAAGAACTGTTCTTTCTTCTCCATGTATTTATTTTTTAATTATTTATATTAGTGTACAGATATAACATTCTATTTTGTGAATTAAAATTCAATACTCTAATTATTTAATTTTTTCTCAAATTTTTTCTTCTTGGTCATTGAACATGACTTCAGCTTTGCTCCTGTGTATGTTTAATCAAGCCAAAATAATTTTGAAAAAGAGCAAAGGTTGAGGAGTTATTCTACATGATTTCAAATATAAATACATATATAAATCAAGGAAAGAAAAAAGAGTGCCCCCAAATGAACACACACACATATATGGGTAATCAATGTTAACAAATATGACAAGATAGTTAGATGGAAAAAGACTTTTCTTTCCAACAAATGGTGCTGGCACAACTAGATATCCATTTGAAAAAATATATGCCTCAACCCTTACCTTACACTATTCATGCAAAATTAATTTCAGATGGATCCTAGACATATTGTAGAATTTAAAGCTAGCAAGGTTTTAGAAAAATAAGTTAGGAAAATAAGATAGTACCTTGGGTAGGCAAAGGCCAAAAAGTATGAATCATAAAAGGAAAAAATCAATAATTGGACTTTATTGAAATTAAAATTTTATGTCCTTCAAAAGACACGTTTAAGAAAGACAAAGACCTGGAGAAAATATTCCAAATGCACATTTCTGATAGAAGACTGGGTTTTAAAATTTATAAGAATTTCTACAGCTTGATAAGATAAACAACCTCATTTAAATGAAGAAAATATTTTACAAGCTTTCCATAAGAAAATATATGTGAAAGACCAAGAAACCCATGACAAGTTGCTCAAAATCAGGAGTCATATAAAATCACCCTAAGATATACTACCCATGTACCAGAAGGGCCACAATTAAAATGACTGTCAGGAATTCTGCTTCTGTCCAGAAAGGATTAACTGCTGTAGTCATTGCCTTCTCAATGTAAACATATAACTGGACAAAATATTTGTAACAACTCTTTCCAGACATCGAACAACAAAGGCAGAGGCCTGGGATTACGGAGAGAAGGGAAACAAACAAGGTCAGCCCTATAAATGCTCCAGTGTACTTCCTGGAAGGAGTTTCTAGGCCTCAGGGTAGGAGGATGAGCCCAAAGGAAGCCTGGTAGCTTTGTGGATTTAAAAAGACAGACATTAGAGTTTGGGGAGGATGAGGTGGCTGGACAAGAAAGAAAAGGGAACTGTGCAAAGGGAGAGCCCTTTCTTTAGAAAGGCTATAGGAGCCACTCTAAAATTTATATGGCAATTCAAAGGACATAGAGTGTGCTAATCAATTTTGGACTACGTATAAAAGCTCAAGATTTTAATAAAGCTACAATAATCAAGACATTATGATATTGCTATTAAGGATATCCACATAGGCCAGTGAAACAGAATAGGGAGTCTAGACATGCATATATGACCAAATAATGTTTGTCAGACTGTCAAGATGTTGGGTGAAGGACAGACTTTTCAACAGGTGATGGTCAGAATGATTAGACACCTAAATTTAAGACCTAAAACTATACATCTGCTAGAAGAAAACATAGTAGAAAATTATAATCTTGGATTAGGCGAAGATGTCTTAGAATATGTAAAGCTAAGGCATAAAAAAATCACCCCATGAACAGCAAATTAAAAGCTTTTATTTTTAGAAGAAAACTATTCTTAAAAATGAAGAAGCAAGCCACAAGCTGAGAAAAATATTTGCAAAGCAGTGATCTGATAAATGTTTTGTTTTTGAGTTATTATTTATTTACTGTTGAGAGAGAGAGTGAGAGAGAGAGAGAGAGAGAGAGAGCTTGAGCAGGGGAAAGGCAGAGATAGAGGGAGACAGAGAATCCCCCTCAGGCTCTGCACTGTCAGTCCAGAGCCTGATGTGGAGCTTAAACTCATGAACTGAGCCAAAATTAAGAGTTCGGTGCTTAGCTGACTGAACCACCCAGGCTTCCCTGATAAATGTCTTGAAGCTAGAATAGATAAATAACATATAACTCAATAAGACACAACATTAAAAATGGGCTGAAGATTTGAACAGACCGTTCACTGAAGAAGACATAAAAATAACAAGCCCAAGAAAAGATACTAAACATCATAAGTCATTAGGGAAATGAAAATTAAAATCACACTGAAATACTATCAGCCATCCACTGTATTAGTGTGATATCCAAAAAATCTTTGGTTAACCCCATATCATAAAGCTTTTCTTCCATGTTTTCTTCTCATAGTTCTGTATTTTTGGGTCCACATTCAGGTCTATGATCCATTTAGTGTTACTTCATATATATGAGGCAAGATATGGAATGACATCTGCATTTTGCAAAATGATAGCCCATTGTTACAGCACCACTTGTTTACTTTTTCCATTGAATTGTTCTTGAGTGTTTGCCAAAATCAATTGTTCTTATATGTGTGGTTCTATTTTTGGACTCTTTATTATATTTAATTAATCTATTTTCTTGTTTTGATGCTAGGCCTTGATTAGTATAACTTTAAAAGTCTTGAAATCAAGTATTGGTCCTCCAACTATTTCATTCTTTTCAAAAGCTGTGTTGACTATTCTAGGTCATTTCTGTATAAAGTTTTTAATCAGTTTGACACTTTTTACAAAAAAAAAGCCTCCTGAGATTTTCATTGTAATTTTTTTTTAATCTATAAATTAATGTGAGGAGGGGCACCTGGGTGGCTCGGTTGAGTGTTCAACTTCAGTTCAGGTCATGATCTTGCAGTTTGTAAGTTTGAGCCCCACATCAGCCTCACTGCTGTCAGCATGTCAGTCCAGAACCTGCTTCAGATCCTCTGTCTCTCTGTCTCTGCCCCTGCCCTGCTTGTGCTTTTCCCCAAAATAAATAAATTTAAAAAATTAATGTGACAAGAATGTACATATTAATATATGAGTTCTCCATCTTCTATTCAATGTATGTCTCTTCTTTTTATTGAGGTCTTCTTTCATTACTTCCAGTAATGTTTTATTGTTTTTATATAGGTATAGTATATCTGATTTATCCCTTATTTTTTCATATCCTCTTAGTGTGTATGAAACATCATCAATCTAAACATCCTACTAAATTTTGTTGGGGGTTTATCCTGTTTTGGTGAATGGCAACAACTGCAAAGAATGTGATCACTTTTTTAGGTAAAACATTAAAAAGAATATCACTCTTCTTGCTCAAGTAAAAAAACCTTGAGAAAGGGTTTTAATTGGCCTGGCTGGTTTTACATACATGACTCTGACTTTATCTGTCAGGAGTGCTTTGTCAGTAAAACAGAAAGTAACTTCATAATAGTGACTCACACAAGTGGAAAATTATATTTCCTCCAATATCAAAACTAAGGAAAACAGCCTATACCAGTGAAGTGGTTCAAAACCCAAGCTCTTTCCATTTTTCTGTTCCAAAATCTTTGGTATTGGCTTATGTCCTCATGCTTATTGCACTGTGGTTACAGAATGGGTGCTGCGTCTCAGGTACTACATCTGAATTTCAGCTGGCAAGAGATCAAACTGGCAAAAGGACAAGCCAACTCTGTCTATGCATTCTTATCAGGGAAACAGAATCTATCCTAAGAGTCTCTTCAGCAACCTTGTATCTCATTGGCCAGAAATGGTCCACATGGCCACTCTTAGCCACATGGGATTCTGGGAAATGGATTATTTTATCTTTTCCAACCTCTTTGATAAAATCAGGAAGAGGGGAAATGGATTATATTTAAGCATTCTGGAAATCAAGCTATAATGTCTGCCACACTGATGAATGCTATGCCTGGAAGATAGAAAAGTGTTATTAATCCAGCAGATCCTGTCTCAAGGTAGGGAAGGACGCAGTCTATTTTTACAAGAGGAAATTCAGGGCATGACTAGGATGAGAGAAATGATGTTTCTCAATCACGCACCAAGTGAAGGCAAATCTCTACAATTTCTCTCTTAGGATAATACAATTGGATTAAGTTCTCAGCAGCATTCTCCTTTATTTAAATTGGATTAGAAGCAGAGTTTAGACTAATACATATTACCTACTCCTAAGGTCTACTAACATTTCTTTAGAGAGGAAATGTTGTACATGGAAAAAATAAGAGCATGAGTCTGAAGCCAGAGTCCTGTGTTCAAATCCTAGAATATTATCTAGATTTGTCACAGTCCGTAAATTACTCAACTCTTGGAAGCCTCAATTTCCACATCTATAAAATGGAGATAACTACAATGAATGGCCATAGTATTGGGGGGAGATTAAGTGAGATAACTTTTCTACAGCATCTAGCTTCTATCTGACACTTAAAAATGTTCATTTTCTTCCCTATGACTTCTTTCCTCTACTTTTCCCTTTTATTTCTTCTGATTAGATTTAAAGCATCTCTGAATCTCCTATTTGTGTTATTCCCCAAAGGACTCCTGACATGCCAAATGAGATACAAATTTTCAGAAGTTTGCATAATATTTGTGAAAGAGCCATGGAAACATATATGTCTGGCCAAATGACCCTAACCTTCCCAGGTCTAACCAAATGATAGTGTTGGGAAGACTTCTCATCCTGGCTGTGTTCAGGATACAAACTTTCCTCGTGATTCTGAGACTTATCTGCACACAGTAGATGTCAAGTCTGTCATATTTCTTTAGGAAAGCCTCCCCTGCTTTTCTAGTCAATCCATACATTTTTATATGCTCCCATGTTAACATGTATGTCTCTGTTCTAGTACTCACAGAAATTCTAATTTTGCATCTGTGGCCGTCTTTACATTTTGATTAGCATTTCTGAAAGAAGGGATAGTATTTTCTTCTGTTCACAAGTGTATCCTAAGTGTCTACACTAGAGATAAGAGATGGAGAACATTCCAGAAAGAATCAAGTACCTTTTCTGAGTTGTCCCTAAAACACATCTTCACCCCTCTCCTTCCCACAATTTATCAGCACTTACTTGGATTGTAGGATTTAGGAAGCTGTTTTGTGCCAAAGAGAGCAGAAGTTATGTTTCTCTGTCACTAGCAACTTAACATCTTCTTTGTAATGATTCGTTGCCTAATTTATTCATTCACTTGCTGAAATAGTTTTATGGAAGAAAATATTCCATGCAGCTCTCATTTTTAGTTTCATAAATGACAGGATCAATTTGCAAAAAGTGGGGATTGGGATAAAAAGTTCTAAAAATGCATTTCCCCTCAAGCAGATGGACTAGTAGAATGTGCCATGGAATGGACGTTTCCTGTCCTACAGCCACAGAAGCATGGGAATGCAAGTTCAAGATTGCGTGTTGGGGCCTCAGATTCAGAGTTCAGCCCTCCTAAGAGCTGTGCTAAGAGGTTTCTGCACTGTCTACCACCTCCTATTTGGAAATCCATTTGACTTTTTCCATTAGTGTTTTTCTTCTTTTTGAAGTGTTGTAATTCAGCCTCAGTGTGTGGTCTGGCTTCATTCTCACAAGAGCAGAGACTGGACGACCTGAGCCAAATTGTGGTGGGCCAATGATACAAATTGCCTCTATTTTCCATTTTAACAACAATTGTTTTTACTTTAGCAACTCAGAAGCTGGAACTTTCTTGAGCCGGGGGGAAGGAAGAGAGTAGAATTTTGAATATCTATGAATAAAAAAAAAAATGAAAATAAAGGATAAATCTNAATGATTATCATTAATATTTATATTATATATATATAAAATACATATATTTTGAATTAAAAGAATGCTTCTCTGTGATTTGTCAGGAGTCACCAAATTGGTACATGCTACAACTTTGCTACCACAAACCAACTTGCTCTTTTTCATAGTGCATTATACTTCCTTTAAGATTCTAATTTGGGCTTGACTCCATGTGTTTCCATAAGTCAGCCACTCTTGAACCTGAACCAGCTCCTAACCTTACTTTTTGAATAAATTAATGGGGGATATGTCAACATTTCATATACAGTGCTGTATTCATTGCCTTTCTGGTTACCCATAATTGGATGATAACAGAAGAGAAATCTATTGTAGAGTGCAGAGTGTGATGCCCCTCTCACTATGTTGAAATTTATGTTCATAACATAAATTATGTAATAAATTATATGGTAAATTCAGGAACAAACATGTGTCTCTGAACTGAAATTCAACATGACAGTCTCAAATAAATGTTGAAATGTTAGACAAACCATTTGCTTTTACTACCTCAACTTTTAAAGTCTGCTAAATGGGATACTGATTCCTGTTTCCACCTATATTGAAGACTTAAAGAGTTATTGTCTATAATGTGATTCTAAAGACATCTGGCTCCCAGATGCACTGCTTTTTATAATAAAATCAGACATAGATAATCAACTTTATTCATTACTTACTAAATAGCTCAATATTCAACTCAGGCTGAATTGAGAGGTTTTTAAATACTATCACTTCTTCTATCATTTTGTAAGAACAGTTTGTCCACAACTCACATTCACCCCATTTTTATTAATTATAACCACAAATTCCGAGGTTGTATCATCTTCTTATATAGTTGATATATTTCTTTGTCCCTCAGAATCTGAACCTATGTTTTCAATTCAGTTTGAATATATACTTTGGTTTAGGATTTTTTTTTCAATCATTATTTTCAGGGTTTACTCCACTTGTTCATTTCTGTATATATTTATTTAGTTCATATTTATTGAACACATTGTATTTGCCAGGTTTGGAGATAATACAAAAAATAAGAAACTCAAAGTTCCTACCTTTGAGTAGTTTACATTTGGGGTTGGTCTAGGTGACGTTACAGAGGAAAACAAAATAAAATATTGCATAGGGTGTGTAAAGATGGATACTGATTTCTCGAAGAAGGTAACATTTGAAGAAAGATTTAAAATATGTAAAAAGTCAGGTACTGTGAAGACCTGGAGGAAGAGCATTCTGGACAGAGGGAAGAATAAGGCTGAAGGCTTAGAAGGAGCAGAGGAGGTGGGGAGTGCCAGAAAATTAGGCAAGGGCAAGGTTCCACAGGGTTGTGGCCCATGGTAAGTTCTTGAAAATTTTATGTAGAGAATGTGATATCATGAAAGCATTTGAATACAGGAAACTTTCATGATATTAGTTTCTAATACTAAATGGCTGTTTCTTTGAAAGAACCAGGAAAAAAAAATCAATAAGTGTATACTGAAGGTTTTCTCTGTGCAGGACATTAGGCTTAAATTGTAAGGAAATAAACAAGAATACAATTAGAAGCCTGGCTTTCAGAATCTGACGTATTAGAGCAGATAGATCAGAAATAGATAAAAAGATAGGGGCTGTGGAATTAGATGAAGGTAATTAAGAGCCATAAACTTACAGTGTGCCTGGGTGGCTGGTCTGTTAAGCGTCTGACTTCAGCTCAGATCATGAACTCATGGTTCACGGTTTTGAGCCCTGCTCCAGGCTCTGTGCTGAGAGTTCACAGCCTGGAGTCTGCTTCAGATTCTCTCTCTCTCTCTCTCTCTCTCTCTCTCTGCCCACCCTCCACTTCTGCTCTCTCTCTCTGTCAAAAATAAATAAAACATTTTTTAAAAGGCACAAATTTCCAGTTATAAGTACTAAGAATGTAATATGCAACATGAAGACTATAGTTAACAGTGGTATATAGAATTGTTTGTTTCTTAGAATTTTTTCTTAGAATTTTTTTGTATCTGTATGAAGTAGTAGATATAAAGTAAACTTATTGTGATAGTCATTTCACAATATATGTAAGTCAAATCATCACACTGTACACTGTAAGCTTATACAGTGCTGTATGTCAAGTATATCTTAATAAAACTGGGAAATGTACTTTAC
Source organism: Crocuta crocuta (assembly GCF_008692635.1). Taxonomy (NCBI): domain Eukaryota; kingdom Metazoa; phylum Chordata; class Mammalia; order Carnivora; family Hyaenidae; genus Crocuta; species Crocuta crocuta. The sequence continues at coordinate 6,348,938 of NW_027529173.1, forward strand.
ATCAGAAGACTGCACATGCCAAATTAGTGGCATGGCCTTCCTCTCCTTAAGGAGCTGATTCCTCCTTGGGAAAATAGATCAGTCACAGGTAGGGCAAATGGATGACAGCAGATTATACCACACTACGTGCAAAGTATTTGAAAATAGACATATTGAAGAGCGCTAGGATAGTAAGAGAATTTGGCTGGAGAAAGAAGGCTTGGATGGGGACTTAAACAGCTAGCAGACATCAAAGAGACAGGAAGAAAAGGAAGATACAACAGAATATAAATACATAGGACTCATGGGGCACTGAGGATTCCAGACAAATAAGATAAGAGAGAGGAATGGATGGGTAGAAATTTTGCCTTCCAAACCAAGCAGAAAAATTTAAATTTCCTGATGAAGATACTGTCAGAATTTGTTCAGGGGAGTAATGAAAACTATATGCGAGGAAGACTCGAGTGACAGGGATATAAAGAAAGGTTCAATAAAATGAAAGAACGTTTGAAGTAATGTAACCCAATCTTTATATTTTACATATGTAAAAACAGGAGCCCAAGAAGTGAACTTATTTTTTCAGGTTTTTATGGTCTGTGAGGATCAAGGAAGGAGAGAGAGAGAGAGATGTGAGTAGGTGGCTGAAACCCAAGACAGGACAACCTTATACAGCTTAGTTTGGAGTGATGGCAGTACCATGACCAAAAGGTTTTAATGGATGTGTAATAAAATATATAAAGGTTATTTACATTTTGCATAAAGATTTTTACCTTTTATTGAAATATCCAACATAAAGTATACACATTTGAAACACACAGTTTAATACATTTTTGCAAAGGGAACATAGTTTTATGTAACTAACAAACCGAAGAAAAAATAGAACATACAGAATATATAGAACATTCAGAAAGCCTCTCTACTAACAGTCTACCAATTAAAATGCCCTCCAGTATTAACCAATTTCCTCACTTCTGTCAACTAGATTTATTTTGCCAGTTTTGAACTTTAAATAAATTATAAAATATAGGTATTCTTTTTTATTGTTTTTTACTTATTTAATTTTAAATTCCACTGTAGTTAACATACAATGTTTTATTTGTTTCAGGTGTACAATACAGTGATTCAGGGCTTCCATACAATACCCGCTGCTCATCACAAGTGTACTTCATCTCTATCACCAAATATAGGTATTCTTTCATGTCTGGCTTCTTTGAATCGTCCATCAGTGAGGTTCACCTAGTTGTTATGTACAGCAGTAGAGTTTTTCTTTATTGTTGCTGTATATCAACCTATCATACAGATGTACAAATATTATTAATGAAGATTTGTGTCCTGTTTTCTATTGTGACTAGTATTGCTGTGAATATTCTCACACCTGTTTTTAGTGTACAATGGTATGTGTTTCTCTTGATTACATATCTAGGAGTGAAATTATTAGGTTATAAGGTATGCATACACAAAGCTTTATAGATACTGTCAGTTTACCAAAATAGTTATAAAAATGTGTATTCCCACTAAGTGGTTTACAAGGGTTCAGCGTCCCTCAAGGTCACTTTAAAAAGTGGTTGAGACCTTAACTGAAATTGCATTGAAACTATAGATAAATTTAGAGAAAATTGGCATCTTAAGAATACGGAATAATCTCTGGCCAGTGCTTTTTTTCCATTTATTAACATTTTCTTTCATTTCTCTTGTAACAATTTATAGATTACTGTGTTGAGATATTATAATTTTCATTAGATTTATTCCTACGTACTTGGTGACTTTCTATTATAAATTGATTTTTCTCTCAACTTTTATTTCTGAATGTCTGTAGCTAGTATATAAATGTAATTAATCTATATAGAGCATATATTCAACATTATTGCAAAATTTTAATTTTAATAGTTTCTAATTAGTTTATAAATATTTCTTAGATTTGTGTATTTTCCATCCTTATATGTATGCTTCATTCTGAATTATTTTCTACTAATCTATAATCCAATCACTGATCCTGGTTCTGCAAGTCTTAAGTTGCCATTTTACCCATCTTTTTTTTTTTTTTTTTTTTTTAATAGTTTATTGTCAAATTAGTNTGCGGTGGAGGTCAAGGAGGCTTAAACCCATCTTTTAATACTCAGTTTCAATAATCTAAGCTTTATATTTGATTTTTATTTTATTTATTTATTTATTTTTATTTGATTTCTCTTTTAAATACTGTTGCTGTTTGGTGTGGTTTTTCAAATTGTCATTTATTTTATTAAATGTATTAATCTCCATTATGTAAGAATGTGTATTTTTTTTCTTTGTTCTGGTTATTTGATTGCTTTTTTGGACATATTTTGTAAGTTTTGGAAAATATGTAGAAAAAGAATTGTAAAGGCTTTAGACATCTTCCTCCAAAGAAGATTTAGTGTGTTTGTTTTTCCAATCCAATCTGAGGATAGGCAGATCACTTCCATCTAGGCAAACCCGGTCTATTTTTAGTTGGTTCTTACTCCTTGTATGCAACATTTGCAGGAATCTCAATGTAAAAAAATCTAAAGTGTTTAAATGGGATAATTCTTATTTGGGGGAGCTGAACATTGCTTTTTGTCTCTCCAGCATCAGGAGATTTTCAAAATCTCAGCCAAACTATTTAGCTTCTGAGCAGAATATCACAGTTTCTCTGTCTCAGAATCAGGAAGTAAGTCCTTAGGGTAGAAATCATATGTAGATTGTCAGAGTCACTTTCCTGAAGTCCCTTGATAGGAGTTTCTCAAATTATACCTCTTCTAATAATGTTAAGTCCAATTGTTTTGTCTTCTAAGAGTTTCTAGGCTGCTGCTTTGTGATCATTTTCTAATTTCAGGGCTAGGGACTAACAGTCAAGGTGAAAACGTAGAGACAAATGGAGAGTTTGTTTCAATGCACTAACTTTCTTTTCAGGAATTTGGTTCCTCGATTTCTTGTTGCCTCAATTACTGGATAATAATTTTAAACAGTTCTTTTCTTGTTTTAATTTGTTTCATTTTACTCAGTTTCAATAGTTGATCTCAGAGGGAAGTTTTGTCTAATACACTTTCTGCATCACAGCAAGAATCTCTGAGTTATAAATACAATTTCAATTATGTAAAATGATATTTAAGAAAAAAATTTAAAAAGGAAAATCCTTTTTTCCATTACTGTGTACTATTTTAGGTTTGGGCTTTGGGGGGTTTTGTTTGTTTGCTTTGCATATTATAATTTTGCAATCCCAGTACATGACATTTAAGAAACTTTATAATCTGACTCCGGAACAACTTCTCCAATACCATCTCCTACCATATCTCCTAAACCAAGCTGAACTTCTCAAGGCTTCAAAAATATTTCATCTATTTCCTCATATCTACATTTTTGCATGCTATTTTAATATTCCCAGAACTAAGCTTGTCAACTGATAAATCTGGCATAGTGCATGCATCCAGTGGAAAGGTGTGGTAAGATATGGATCCTTTCAACTCACAGCATGGCTGGTCAGAGTTAGGACTGGCCAGAGCACTCAGGGAAGTTGCCTCCAACTGAGAATTACTTCCTCATTTCCCACAGTGTGCTGTAAAAATAGTATATGTGCTAGGAGATGAACAAATTTGGAAGCAGCAGCCAAGAATATTTCCCTCCACTCTCTTCCACATTCCTATACACAATTAATTTTCATTCCATGAGAGGTTTCACTCACTATTTAAGACTCTGCACAATTGTAATCTCCTTTCTGCTCACTTTACTCATTTCTATAACAACATAATGTTGTAATTTTGTGGCTTTTGATATTGTACCAGATGTATGGGTTTTGAAGTTAGAAAAACTAAATTTGAATCCTACGTGAGGTCTTGCGGTCATTGGTAAGTTTTCTTGGAGTGTCAGTTGTCACATCTGTAAAATGAGGGAAATACTACCTACCTCATTATTTTAAAAATACTTATTGAATGCGTATTTTATGCTAACCACTGAGTTAGTCATTAGATTCAGAGAATTTTTGTGACTGTGCATAGCAATAGCATAGGAAACATCTTTTAATAACTTAATTTGAAATCTTCCTTTTCTTAATTTTAAGATCAATAAATTAGATTGACAGCAGTTGGCAAAGGACTAACTGTCGTTTGAGGTTAGTTCAGTTAGAATGAGGACTAACCAATTCATTGAGGTTCCAAATTTTGGATTCTGAGTAAATATGCAAATTGAACCCTGTAATAGTTTGTCCCCTAAATTCTTATTGTTTTATAGATGAATTCTAAACAGTCTTCTTTGGAAGCCTGCTTGAAAGACTTTTTTTTTCTCTTTTTTTTCTTTTTCTTTTTTTTTTTTTACTTATGAGTTTCATTAATCTGAGTAGAGAATCATACAGATTATATGGATTTTATTTAGGTTTGCTTCCCAACTCATGATTATCTTCCTTGCAGTGGCTCATTTTTTGAACTCAATAGGTTGTCAAGAATGCAGACCCTAAATTAGTCAAACCTGGGTTTAATTCCTGCATCTACCATTTACTAGGTGTTCATTTCATTTTCATAGTACATTCACTGATTAAATAGCCAGTCTAGGCTCCAGCTTCCTCATCTGTAGAGACTGAAGTAATAATTGCATATGACTTGTAGGAATTTTGTGAACATAGGAGGGGATTCTACATGTAAAACTATTATGGCATAGTGGTGCCTGGGTGGCTCAGTCAGTTAAGCAGCCAACTCTTGATTTCAGTTCAGGTTATGATTTCAGGGTTCATGGTACCAAGCCCTGCACCAGGCTCTGTGCTCTCAGTGCAGCTTGGGATTGCCTCTCTCCCCCTCTCTCTCTGCCTTTCTTTTTCTCAAAATAAATAAACATTTTTAAAAAACAGACAAAAACTATTATGGCATGGCACACAATAAGTGCTCAGTAGCCACTGGCTATTGTTATTTTCCCAACCTTAGGCTCTTTTCCAGGAGTCTCAGTGCATTGGCCAAGGAGCAATTTAATCTATTTCCTTCTTCCACCAACATTTTCCAGAGTCCTCAATCCCAGGTGAGAGTGTTGGAAAGGGTCTTAATTCTGAAATGTATTTGGGCAGGCCAGTTATTCCACATAAATCAAGTACCCCCTTGAGGTTCCCCATTTTTTAAAAGCATGGGAATGTGGGCTGTCTTGGCTTCACTGCCTTTGTCCGGTGTGTAGGACGTCCTGGCAGTCCATCCACTTGAGCCTGAAATTTGGCCTTGGGGCTGGGCTCTGTTCACTTCCTCCTAAGTGGGCTTTCAGGCCAGGAAAATGTTGTAATAGAGTTTCTTCTCTCCAAAATATCCCTAGAGATTCCTCCTCTTGGACTTGAGGGTAGACATTCAAATACTGCCTTCTTTGGATGTTTTTTAGTTTAGCCAAGGATTAAGTTTTTCAAATCGTCTGCCTTAATAAATATGTCCAACCCTTCCATTCACTCTATTTGAACCCAAGGTCGGGGGGCTGTTTATATTTAAACCCTTTCCAGAAACCTCATATTCTTTTCCTTTTTGACCTTTTAACCCACCTGCTTGTGTGTGTGTGTGTGTGTGTGTGTGTGTGTGTGTGTGTGTGTGTTAGGCTCTTGGTTTCTGACTTTTCCTTTTATACATTTAATCTTCTCTTATTTTATATTTTAATATAGGTACTAGGGCACAATGAGGAATTTTAAAAATATATACATATACTAACATGAAAGGTAGAGAAAAAAATACTTTGGACCAACAACAAAATATGCAGGAAATGGACATGGAAAATAACCATGTTAAATTTGGTGGGTAAAAGCACAAGCTCATTAGGGATAGAGAAAGTACTTCCAGAGGACAGTGCTACTTAAAAAAAGTTTTTTTAAAAAGGAGACCCCATGGACCTGATTCTGATTCAGTCTGTTTATTTTTTACTATGATCCTGAGCCAGTTTATTGAAACCCAGTGGTCATGGAGTAGAAATCTTTAAATATACCGAGGGATGTAGGCAATAGCACAAATGATTGCACTGTCTTCCAACAGGTAACCTATACAAAGCATCATGGCTTCCAAGCTCTTCACTTATCTGTACTCAGGATTCGTTATTTTCTCATTGAAAGCACAGAGAAAAGTGGGGGTATACAAAGAATTACCCCAGTCACACAGATATAGTCTTGGAAGTTACAGATGCTTCATCCAGGAGAGTTCAAAAAAGCATTAGACCTAATGACTACAAAGGAGGATGTTTCCGTCTTTATCTAAGTGAGGCATGCACTTCTTATGGGAAAAGAAAAGTTCCATCTATATAACCCAGGAAGGCTTTTCCTTCTCCTGTTTATAGGGAATATTCTAATATACTATTTCAATCACCTTTACAGATGCTGATTCTAAAGTATAATGCAATGAGAACTGAATTCTCTAAGGAGTAGTCAGCACCTTCTAGAATAAGGTCATGGGTACACATCCACATCATCTTAGACTGTGAAGTTGGCAAGTTTCACTCCTCCTTCCTCTGTCTGTACCTACATCCACTGTTCCAGGCACATCTTACAAGAGATATAGCATATATTCCATTCTTACAGAACATGTGAGAAAGATTAGTTCATTAAATGATCCATGTCCAGGGGCAGTGGAAGATCAAATTACATCTGCCAAAGTCTTTCGATTCAGCTTTGCCTACTATCCCTATCATCACCTTCTTCCTTCTCTTCTTCCTCTGATGTGTATAAAGAAAGGCCTGGTTTATCATTTTGGAAAGTTACTGGATCCTTTTTAAATGTTCTTACGTGAGGCTTTATATTCCCCAAAATTCGTCATTTCCTGAATTGTCTTTAATTCTGATGTCTGGAAAATTATCACCTTGTGAAATTTGTAAAATCAAAGTAGCCATGGGCCTCTCTTAAATACCAGCTTTAAAATGTTTGTAGGGACTGGCAAACGAATTGACTTTTCTAGATGTTCCTGCTTACAGGACAATTGCAAACTAATTCTGGGAATATTTCCAAGAGAATTTGCTCCAATAATCAGATTATTCAGAGATCCATAATGATATCATCAGCCTCAGTACAGAGGCACTTTCTTGGAGTGATGGCAGTGGAAAAGATACTCAAAACTGACAATAAATATTTTCATAATTTTCAATAACAGTACCATGACTATTAGGTTGGCTAGTGAATGGTGTTTCATTGTTTTCAATATTTTGACTAATAAAATTTATGAATGCCTTATTTAAACATTGTATAAGCTCTATTACTATGGGAATATTTTTGTTAACCACAACTTTGACAGATAACATTGTTGTGTTTTTTCCTTCCAGCTAAGCCAAATTGGTGCTGAGTGAAATCTATTGTGCATCATGACTTTGTCAATCCAAATCGAAGGCTACTCTAGAAGAACAGTATTAAATATTTAATCACTACTTCCGGTACCCTATATTTTTCTCTTAAATAGGCTTGGGTTCATCTCTTTCAATGAAAGCTTGGTTTTTATACTGTGTTGTTGCCAAGGTACCCTCTAGGAACTAGAGAGAAAGAGCTTATCTAGAGAGTTCCAAGTAATTATTACACTGTGTTGATGAAAGATTAATATTGTCAGAGAATTTTAGAGGGAACTTAAGCAGAAAAGTCAAACTTAAGTCCTCTGAGGAAAGAATCTGAAAGAAAAGAAGATCTAAATAAAAGTCAGGGAGAGAAAGTATAAGGAAAGATACTCTAGCGGTTATATACGGAGCTTGTGAAAAACTAGGATTAGACAAAGAACTGAGACAGAGCTAGACAAAGTTCTGTTACAGGTACACCTCCTGTTTCAACAAACCAGGGTTTGTCTTAAAAATGATCTAATTGACCAGGGCAGGCAAGAGGCCCTTAAAGAGAGGTTTTCCTAGTTTATGCCTTCTCTGAGATATCTCTCTCACCAAAGAACCTGGAAGCTTTAATCATAAAACCAAACTATGACATCAGTTGTTTTCAAGTAACAAAAGACGTTAATGCAATTTTTATAGTGCAAAGGTTCTCAAAAGTTTGCACAGGCTAGTGTTTCCTATTAAAAGCCATGATTGGTCTCTGAAATTAATAAATATGTAATCTGGAAGTATTTCTATCTTTTGAAATATCTGTAGCAAATTATTTTACTAGACTTACTATTTTACGTCTTCTGATGATCTTTACGTCTACTGTTCAATAGATAACAGTACAAAACTGTACACCAAACAGGGTCAAAAAAGTATATATGGTATAGTATTACCACAGGTAATATTAGGAAAATTTTGCAGAACACTTAAGGTACAGAGGATAGTAGAGAGAAAAAACAGTCGGATTTTAAAAGGAATGATTTAAAAATTCACTTTAGCAAATTTGGCAATAATCACTGAACTCATTCTTGTACAGATTATTAAATACCTTTTTGGTTACTAAAAAAAAGGTTTTAATTGCAAAAAATTGCAAAAAAAGAGTTTATTTAAAAAGTAATGTGGGGCACTTGGGTGGCTTATTCTGTTGAGTGTCTGACTTTAGCTCAGGTCATGATCTTGCTATTTTTTAGTTCAAGCCCTGTGTAGGGCTCTGTGCTTATAGCTCCAAGCCTGAGGCCTGCCTCAGATACTGTGTCTCCCTCTCTCTCTGCCCCTCATCTTCTCTCTTTCTCTCTCTCCAAAATAAATAAACGTTAAGAAAATTAAAAAAAAAAGTAATGTAATATCTCTCCTCTCTGCTCAATGAGGAGTGAATGAATACCTGTGGAGCAGAAGTGAAATAATATTCATAGTTGTAACTTGTATTTGTGCTTCACAAGTGCCAAGCTCTATGCTTAACACATTGCATACAGCACTCTTATACTTACTCACCACGGCTCTAGGAAGTAGGAAGTCTGTTATATCCATTTTACATATAAAGACACTGAGGCCAAGAGTGAGTAATAACTTGCTTATAGTCAAGTGTCAGAGAAATAGTAAAGTTGGCCTTCAAAGCATGATAATATGACTCATATACCTATAATCTAACTTCTAAATTATAACATATAAAAATAATGTTTGACAGATGTCTGTTTCTAACTATAACAAAGTAGGTTGTATGACAGTAATAATGCTGCTTAGGTTAACTACACAAAAAAATTAATAAACTGCAAAACACAAAATCAAAACAGCCAATTGGAGAGATTGGAGAATAGCCAAGGAGACCTAGGAGAGAAGAAAAATGCATTAAAATAAGTCATACATTTGCCACTGCTATTTTTTCCTTGGGACATTTGGTAACTCAAAGCAATGAGCATAAAGGCTAGCAAAAAGTATCAGGTTGAAGGTTTTAGTGAGCAAACTGTGTTCAAGAGATAAAAAGCTGGAATTCATGACCACCAAGACAGCAAAAATTTGAGATTCCAATATCCAGTGAATAAAGGAAATCTCAGAGAAATGAGACCAATATTCTCTGCACAATTTTCCCTTCAGGGATTTCCTAACTCCTAAGCTACTCTTGTGTGGGCCAGATTTAGAAAAAAAATTGGAAAACATCTGATAAGGAGTTTAAAAATGAAACACATTTTATCAGTATTATAATGTTACAACAAAGGAAAAAAAATAGAATTGAGTCTTCACCAAGGACAAAAGGCCCTCATAAGGACCTATTAAAAAAAAAACAAAACGTCCCAGGTTTATTTTTTTTAAGTTTCTGTATTTTGAGAGAGAGAGAGAGAGTGTAGGAGAATGGCAGATATAGTGAGAGAGAAAGAATCCCAAGCAGGCTCTACACCGTGAACACAAAGCCTGATTCAGGGTTCAAACTCACGAACCATAAGATCATGACCTGAGACAAAATCAAGAGTCAGATGCTTAACCAACTGAGCTACCCAGGCACCCTGAACTTTCCTAGGCTTAAAAGGACATCAGAAATAAGCCAGCCTTCAAAACATATATAAACAAAATAAATATAAACAAAAATGATTTCAATTATTTTAATTGAAACAACGTAAATCATCCATATTTTAATTTATTGCTAGATAAAAATCTCTGGTAAAAAATATTCCATAAATTTTCATATAAAAGGTTTAGCATACAATAAAAAATTACTAGGCATACCAGAAGATATAACCAAATGAGTGAAAATCAGGAGAAAAATCCCCCAGATTGTAGAAACAGACAGGTGACTCAAATATAGGACTTTCCAGATAAGAATATGAAAAGAATTATGATCACTATATTCAAGAAATTCAAGGGGAATTTCACTACAGAAGGGGAGTCTATTAAATAGAATCAAATGAAAATTCTGTAACTAAATAAATGCAATGATTGAAATTAGTAATAAAATATTATTAACTCTGAACAATATATATGCAATAAAAACCACACCTCATGATGGGATTGGAAAACCTAAAAGATTATTTTTAAAAACCTTCAGGAAAAATGCCTACCTTGCTTTTATACATGGAATAGTAGACTGAGAATCAACTTTTCAGCAAAGCACAGTGGAACAGCATCTTTAGAGTTCTAAAATCAGTAGTAGCAAGTCATAACTCTATAATCAGCAAAAGTAAGATTCACAAATTAAGAAAAAGTACATATACTTTTCAGCCCAAGGACAATTCATTGGAAAGAAATTATTACTAAAATTAACATTAAAGGGGATTTTTCTGGCTGAAGAAAAATGACTTATGATTGAGCTAGTAATGCAAGCAGGAATGAAAAACAGTAGAAAGATTACTTCTTCTTAGTGGTGCCTCAGAGGTTAGAGGCTGCTGCAGGATGATGCTGAATATCTCTTTCCCAGCTACTGGCTGCCAGAAATTGATTGATGTGGATGATAAACATAAACTACATACCTTCTTTGAGAAGTATGTGGCCACAGAAATTGCTGATGATGATCTGGGTGAAGAATGGAAGGGTTATATGGTGTGAATCAGTGTAAATTCAGTGATGACAATGACAAATAAGGCTTCCCCAAGAAGCAAGGTATCTTTTTTTTTAAACAGTTTTTTTTTTTAATTTTTAATGTTTTATTTATTTCTGGGAGAGAGAGAGAGACAGCGTGAGCAGGGGAGGGTCAGAGAGAGAGGGAGTCACAGACTGAAACAGGCTCCAAGCTCTGAGCTGGCAGTCAGCGCAGAGCCCGACGCGGGGCTCGAACCCACGAACCGCGAGATCATGACCTAAGCGAAAGTCGGACGCTTAACCGACTAAGCCACCCAGGCGCCCCCCCAAGAAGCAAGGTATCTTGACCCACGACTGCGTCCATCTGCTATTGAGTAAAAGGATGCATGATGCACACCAAGGAGGACTGGAGAAAGAAAGCACCTGTGTGTTCAGTGTTGCATTGTGGATATGAATCTCAGGACTCTCAATTTGGTCATTGTAAAAAAAAAAAAAAAAGTGGAGAAGGATATTCCTGGACTCACTGATACTACTGTGTATTAAAACCAGGGACCCAAAAGAGCTAGCAGAATCCACAAACTTTTCTTTTTAAAGAAGATGATGTCCGTCACTATGTTGTAAAAAAAAAAAAAAGCCCCTGAACAAAGGTAGTAAGAAACCTAGAATGAAAGCACTCAAGATTCACTGTCTTGTTATTCCACATATCCCCCAACAGGTATGTCAAGAGTATTGCTATGAAGAAACAACATATTAAGAAAAATAAGGAAGTGGCTGCAGAATATGCTAAACGTTTGACCAAGAGAATGAAGGAGGCCAAAGAAAACTTCCAAGAACAGATTTCCAAAAGATGGGGCTGTTCTCTCTGAGAGCTTCTACTTCTATGTCTGAGTCCAGTCAAAAATGAAATTTTCTAAGAGTAACAAATAAACAATATCGGACATGAAAAATAAAAACAATGAAAGATGAAATATAAGAGTGAATATAAGTGAATATTTATACCTTTAAAAGCAATAGTAACAATATTTTGTATGGTATAAAATATGTGCAGACTTAAAATAAGTTACCAAAACAAATGAGAAAAGATGGAAATAGGTAAATGGAGTTAAAATTAATAAGATTTTTGGATTTCTGGAAAGTGGTAAATTTACCAATTTGAAATACAGTCTAATAAATCAACGATGAATCTTGTAATCTCTAGGGTAACAACAAAAAGTAATCAAGGGATACATAAAGTAGAGAAGGAAAATAAAATAATAAACATATAGGTTAAGAAATAAGAAAGAAGAATGAAACTATTAGGAAAACATAAAACATATAATAAAATGCCAAATTAAAATACAAATAGAGCAGTAAAATTTTAAATGTAACAAATTAATCCAATTAGAATTCAAAGCTGTTGGACTGGATAAAAAACTAAATAGGGGCACCTGGGTGGCTCAGCTGGTTAAGCATCTGACTTTGGCTCAGGTCATGATCTCATGGTTTATGATTTTGAGCCCTGCATCTGGCTCTGAGCTGACAGCACAAGCCTACTTTGAATTTTGTGTCTCCCTCTCTCTCTGCCCCTCCCCAATTCATGTTCTTTCTCTAAAATAAATTAAAAATTTAAAAACTGTAATAAAGATAACTAAATAAATAAACTCAATTGTAAGCTGTATAAGGAGCAGCCCTTGAATGTTTAAAAGTAAAAATGTTGGACACATACACATTCTAAACAAAAAGAAGGTGATATAGCCATACTAATATCCGATAAATCAGATTTTAAAGCAGGAGTATTTCTAGACATAGAGAGACATTTCCTAACAATGTAGTTATTAATCCAATAGGAAAATATGATAATTCTAATTTCTTCTGCACAATCATATGGTGAGAATTTTAGTACTGGTCTATAGAGCCTAATAGGAAAAAAAGGCAAATTATGTTAAAGATGAAGATGATTAAAAATATGATTATTAATTAATGTTAGTATGAATTTAATGTAAATTTTACAGTATACATAACCTTTTATAATAGAAACTTTTCAAGTGTGACACAAATGAGCCTCTCTCTCAGTGTGTCTTTCTCTCCCTTCCTCAACTTCCATATCCAATCTATCAGAAGCATATTGCTGTTACCTTCAAAATATAACTAGCATCCATTTCCTCACCAAAGTGTGTTACACCCTGGTCTGAGCCACCATTAATGGAGCTTTGAATAAATCTTCCTGCTTCTATTCTTTCTCTTTTACAATTTAATTGTGGCATGGTAGTGATTCCCTATTTCACTGAAATTATAACAGAATCCTTACAGTGGCTTACATATGGCCGTTCTTTATTTCCCCAGAGGAATTATTTCCCTTCTGCTTTGCTCCATCTTCAGTACCCACATTGATATCGCTCAACACCCCAGGCAGACTGTCAACTTGAAGTCGTTTTTCTAGCTTTTCTGCCTAGGTTTCCCTATACTATACACCCAAGTTAGATTTCTCAATAAAATTAGTAGTCTCAGTAAAGACTACTGTAGTAAATTTTGTCATCAGCATTCATTTCTTCTTCCTAGTGTAAGGTTAGGCTTGGCCATCTGATTTGTATTGGCCAATGAGATATAAGGGAGAAAGAAGCTTTAGTAGGTTACACTTCGCTCTTTCAATCAATATTATGACTAAGAAAATATGTCCTTCCTCCATTAATCTGCATACAGGAAAAAAGATGATGGTCATAAGCCAAGGCTGCTGCCACCCATTATTTGTTGTTGACATGTATAGTGAGTGAAACAAAAATATCTGTCACTATAAATCACTGAGATTTGGAATTGTTACCACAGTATAATCTAGACTATATTATCTACATTGACCAAACTCTTCAACTCTGCAAATGACACTCTTTTGCTTGTCTCCTCTGTTCTTATGACTTTGGTCTGTTTGATTCTCTGTTCCACAATAGTTGTCACCTCTCATCTTTTTGGAAAGCATCTTCAAGGATCACTTGTGCTTCTATACATCTTGGTGCATATACCAAGAATGTAAAGTCCTAATAGTTCTTTAACTGGGACATTCCTGAGTTGTGTTGACAGAGAAGAGAGAAGTCTCTCTCTTGAGCGAGAAGTTAATGTCTCTTTCTCTGAGACAAAGATAAGACTTGCTTACTGCTTGTTATGAAATATCCCATATTGATGTGAGGTTGTGCAACTCTACCCTGTGCATAGCATCTGTCTTGTCCTATCTGCATAATTCCCAAACCAAATATGCTAATTTTCTTTCTGTGCCTGCTATGCTGTACATAAAAGAGTACCTTGTCTCTCACCCAGAAGTCTCATGTCTTAAGCCAGCAGCCATGAACCAGTAACAGGGTATCTATCTAATTAACTTGCAAATAGGTAAATTCCTAGATTACACATTCATATATATTATTGACTTACTTTGCTTATCACTTATTTATTTCTTCCCATTAAAATATAATTTCCTTGAAAGTGCAGATAATTGTCTTATGTCCAGCCATTAGGTTAGTCTTGGGACATAATGAAACAATAAGCATTTGTTGATTAAATGAATGAACAATGAGCAAACTTTATCACAAAATAGTAATCACCTAAAATTATATGTATTTCAGCCCTCATACTGGGAGTGGGAAGCTTTATTAGACAGTTTATATGTTCTCTTCTATAGTTAAGATTATATGATTCTATGAATGTGAAAAGCAGCCAATACTATAAGAAATTATAAAAAGGAGAGTTAAAATACAAGGTACATATGAGAAAATATGAGGAATTCTGCTTCCAGATAATTTAGAGACATAATAGTATGATTTTTTCCCTATAAGTTAATATGTAGAAAAAGGCCATTTGGATACAATTTACCAGGATATGGTGTGTGTGTGCACGTGTCTGTGTGTGCCCTGAAGGAATTGTAAGAATGGTTGAGACTAAAATAAAATAATCTCTTACATCCAAATTGATATATTTGGTAGGTGGTGATAACTTTGAAAAAGGCATATAATTTTTTCCAGTCAAAAAATGAGTTCTTTTGACATTTGAAATGGAGATATGAAAATTCATTTTTACCTTGGTGAATGGTTGGCAGTGAAGCAAGATTGTTGCAGATATTTTATCTCAGGGGAGTAGGTGGGCTTGACATCTGGAAGGAAGAGGTTAGAGCTCATCACTTGGGTAGAGTGGGAGGAAATGAAAACTCAGAGGTGGGTCAGAACATCTTTAAGAAGGAGGAGGATTTTGGCAAGTGACTAGATAAATTTCCAGATGGACTGGCTAGTACGTAAAGTACTACAGAATAATGGACTGTGTAGAGGAGGAAGTTCAGCTCAGTTACTCATTGTGTGGAGTCACATTAGTTAAAATGAAAAAAAAAAACACACTTCTAAAAGCTTTTCTTTTTCTATGTCAAAGGAAGTAGGGGATAGGAAGAAACACATCTTATTTCCTGAAGTTCTTTCTAATTACCTAGAAAGCCATGTTTATGTTTCCTAAAACTGTAGTAAGGATCAAACTACCTTTAGTACATAAGTCAGGTAAAATCTTTCAAGTCAAACCAACCATTTCAGACATTAAAGTTTGACAAGCTACAGCTCTCTGAAAAGGCTAAGAAAGTATAAATTAGTTTCCTTTATTGCTTCTCATGAATAACTAACTCTGTTAATATTCTTCTAATCCTAAATTTTTAGATAAAGCTAAAAGAACACAATCATTTACTTAGAATCAGCATATTCCAAATTTCCCCAGAAACTGTGGCCTGGAAAATACACAAAGAAGAGAAAAAGACAGTAGAGGGAAAATGATATTTTCTAATTTCTTACAATAATAATCTTATAGTCATGACAGGTCATGATCTTTCTATACTACTTCAGAAAAAAAAAAAAAGGAATCTGTGCTGTGCACAGATGACAGCAACAGATAATTGGTAACGTCAGTAAAGAGATCTGTTAGATGTATGACTAATAAAATACTTCTGGCTTGCTTCCCGAGTAAATCCTTTAAAAGAGAAGAAAATCTATTTTTAAATTGATCATCTCAACAGCGTTGGAAAATGAAAACAATGCTTGCCTGGCCCAACACACAGAAAAAGGCTGTGCAGGCCATTACTCACAAGGCACTGTGCATATACAGCAACCCTTCAGTGGCAGGTTAGAAACGAGGACTGATTTCTGTAAAACAGAAAGCAGGTAGAAACGGATTGACAGGGAGGCTGCAGGGTAACATTGGCATAGAACACTTACAGATAAACAATCATGAAAGATAGATCAAGGTAATTAAATGTGAGGAGCAGAATGATATCCAGGGGACCTGTCTGGGTGCCTATAAACTTCACAAGAACTAGACCTTTCTCCGTTTCTTGGTTTGGATAATCAAGAAAATTAGCAAAGGTATTTTTTTTTTAATTTTTAATGTTTTTGTTTATTTCTGAGAGAGAGAGAGCATGAGCAGGGGAGGGTCAGAAAGAGAGGGACACACAGAATCTGAAGCAGGCTCCAGGCTCTGAGCTAGCTGTCAGCACAAAGCCCGTGGTGGGGCTCGAACCCAACCACGAACCATGAGATCACTACCTAAGCCGAAGTCAGACGTTTAACCGACTGAGTCACCCAGGCGTCCCATTAGCAAAGGTATTTGAACAGTATCCCAGGAAGCTAGCAACTCTTTAAGAGGTGATGGAGCCCAAAATCCAGAAGACAAACTACAATTACACCTCCTACAGGCATAGTCTATCCATTTCTCACAACTAATCATGCAAACAGTTCCTACAAAATTTGAACAGCTGTTATTAGATGAGACCATGAGCAGGCAGTAATGAACCACCAGATATATGAAGAGAATCCAATAATCAGAGTAGCATAGAAGACAATTTCCCACAAAAATTCCCATCTTCAAAGTAAATATACATACAAAAATCCTACATAACTGAAGAAAGAACTACATATGGAGATACATGGTAGAAATGTAGAGCTCCGAAGATAAAAAGAAAAGGTGAAAGCTTCTTAAGAGACAAAAAACAACTTTCTTGCAAAAGAATCAGAATTAGATTAGAATCAGACTTCTTCCTCAACAGCGGATGCACAAGAAGGAGTTTTTCAAGTTCAGAGAACATGATGGTGAATTTAAATCTTAATCTTATATCCATCTAAACCATTGATTAATAGAGCAAAAGTAAAGACATTTTAAAATATCAATACCCATAAATTTGCCTAATCACAGACCTTCCAAAAGGGAACTATTAGAAGATTATTTCCAGCAAAATTAAAAATAAATCCAATAAATAGGACTAAATGTGGTGACAGACATATGGTAAGAAAAATCTTAAGTCAGTGTAATAGTTGGTTCCTAATGTAAAATATAATAGTAAAACATGGACCTAAAATACATATGCATTGACACTTGAAGTAAAGGGAGATCTAGAAATGGAGGAATAAAAATATGCAGTTTCTATAAAAAGAAAATTGGCTTTGTGGCGCCTGGGTGGCTTAGTCGGTTAAGCATCCGACTTTCGCTTAGGTCATGATCTCGCGGTTCGTGGGTTCGAGCCCCGCGTCGGGCTCTGTGCTGACTGCCAGCTCGGAGCCTGGAGCCTGTTTCAGAGTCTGTGAGTCCCTCTCTCTCCGACCCCCCCCTGCTCACGCTGTCTCTCTCTCTCTCTCTCCTAGAAATAAATAAAAACATTTTAAAAAATTAAAAAAAAAAAAGAAAATTGGCTTGAGGGATAGGATGTTGTTTAATCCTTCATTTTGATAGATTAAGTTATTAAATTAATGTCACTAACATATCACTAGCCAAAATTAACATGAGCAGAGTCAAATCATTATAAATATCAAGATTTACAGATTGCCTTAATATTATTCCAATAATATTGATTTATACAACAGATATCTATTGTTACTATTAAAGCTAATTTTGAAATGAGAAGTAATTTAACAGCTAAATACAAAAGAAAATAGGCAAAGCAATAAAAATAGATTAATTAGATTTCAGTGTGAAAACAAAGAAAGGGAACAAAGAGAAGTAACTCATTTGCCAAAAGATGCACCCCATCAATATGTCCCATGCATTAATGTTTCTAATAGATTTAAAAATTACAAGAGGAATTAACAAAATTGTCTAAAGAAATTTTAAGAGAGGGGTGCCTTGGATGGCTCAGTTGGTTAAGCTTCTGACTTCAGCTCAGGTCATGATCTTACAGTCTTTGAGTTCGAGCCCTACGTCAGAGTCTGTGCTGTCAGCTCATAGCCTGGAGCCTGCTTCTGATTCTGTGTCTCCGTCTTTTCTACCCTTCCCTGCTCACCCTCTGTCTCTCTCTCAAAAATAAATAAACATTAAAAAATTGTTTAAAGTTTTAAATAAATGAAAAACATGATTATATAAATGCATATATCTATATCTGTATCATCTATATCGATATATATCTATATCTATCTAACTTTATACTCATATATATAAACTATACTCTACAAATGAAAAACATAACAACACTTTTATTTCAAGAAGTGGGGGAATTCACAATTTAGCCAGCACCAAGATATAGAGGAGAGAAAATCTCTACAGATTACAAAAAGCAGAGGCCATACAGCCCACATTATTTTTTTTTTTTAAACATCACAACCAAGATCTACCTACACTATTTTAAAATTTTTATCTCATGGGATAATGAAGAAATCATGATGAAAATGAGAATTTCTTCAGAAATAAGCAAAGATAAAAATAATGTTATTAAAACCTCTGGGAGGTGACCAAAGTCATGCTCAAAAGAAAATGTCCACCCATAAATTAATTAATTAAAACACAAGAAAATGTAAAAATGAATTATCCATGCTTCATATCAAGAAAGTACATAAAAACAATATAAAGCAGAGGAAAGGAATAAATAGATAAGAGCACAACTTTTAAGAAAAGTAGTCATGATAAAAATGCTGAAAGCTATCATTTATTTTTTATTTTTTTAAACAATAATTTCAGGAATAGAATTTAGTGATTCATCACTTACATATGATACACAGTGCTCATTCCAACAAATGTCCTCCTTAATGCCCCTCTCCCATTTAGCCCTTCCCCCCACCCAAGACCCCTCCAGCAATCCTCTCTTCTCTGTATTTAAGAGTCTCTTGGGGTGCCTGGGTGGCTCAGTCGGTTAAGCCTCTGACTTCTGCTCAGGTCATGATCTCACGGTTTGTGGGTTTGAGCCCCGCATCAGGCTCTGTGCTGACAGCTAGCTCAGACCCTGGAGCCTGTTTCAGATTCTGTGTCTCCCTCTCTCTCTGACCCTCCCCTGCTCATACTGTCTCTCTCTCTCTAGAAATAAATAAAAAACATTAAAAAAAAATTTAAAAAAGAGTCTCTTATGGTTTGTCCCCCTCTCTGTTTTTATATTATTTTTGCCTCCCGTCCTTATGTTCATCTGTTTTGTATCTTAAATTCCACATGTGAATGAAATCATATGATAATTGTTTTTCTCTAACTGACTTATTTCGCTTAGCATAATACACTCTACTTCCATCACATTGTTGCACATGACAAGATTTCATTCTTTTTGATCGCTGAATAATAGTCTTGTGTGTGTGTGTGTGTGTGTAGTTATATATATATATGTGTGTGTGTGTGTGTGTGTGTGTGTGTAGACATATATATATATATCCCATATCTTCTTTATCCATTCATCAGTCGATGGACATTTAGGCTGTTTCCATACTTTGGCTATTGCCAGTAGTGCTGCTATAAATAAACAGTGGGGTGCATGTGCCCCTTTGAATCAGAACTACTGTATCCTTTGGATAAATACCTAGTAGTACAATTGCTGAGTCATAGGGTAGTTCTATTTTTAATTTTTTGAGCAACCTCCATACTTTTTCCAGAGTGGCTGCACCAGTTTGCATTCCCACCATCAGTTCAAAAGAGACCCTCTTTCTCCGCATCCTCGTCATTCTGGTGTGAGATGGTATCTCATTGTGGGTTTGATATGTATTTTCCTGATGATGAATGATGTTGAGCATTTTTGCATATGTCTGTGAGTCATCTGGATGTCCTCTTTGGGAAAGTGTCTATTCATGTCTTATGCCCATTTCTTCACTGGATTATTTGTTCTTTGGGTGTTGAGTTTGGTAAAGTTCCTTGTAGATTTTGGATACTAACCCATTATCAGATATGTGATTTGCAAATGTCTTCTCCCATTCAGTCTGTTGATGTTTAGTTTAGCTGATGGTTTCCTTCACTGTGCAGAAGCTTTTTATTTTGATGAAGTCCCAGTAGTTCATTTTTGCTTTTGTTTCCCTTGCTCTGGAGACATGTTGAGTAAGAAGTTGTTGCAGCCAAGATCAAAGAGGTGTTGCCTGTTTTCTCTTCTAGGATTTTGATGGCTTCCTGTCTCATGCTTAGGTCTTTCAACACTTTGAGTTTTTTGGATGTGTATGGTGTAAGAAAGTGGTTCAGGTTTATTCTTCTGCATGTTGTTGTCCATTTTCCAAACACCATTTGCTAAAGAAACTGTTTTTTTCCATTATATATTCTTTCTTGCTTTGTCAAAGATTAGTTAGCCATACGTTTGTGGGTCCATTTCTGGGTTCTCTATTCTGTTCCATTGGTCTAAGTGTCTGTTTTTGTGGCAGTACTCTACTGTCTTGATGATTACAGCTTTGTAATATAGCTTGACATACAGAATTGTGATATCCCCATCTGTGGTTTTCTTTTTCAGGATCACTTTGGCTATCTGGGGTCTTTTCTGGTTCCATACAAATTTTAAGACTGTTTGTTCTAGCTCTGTGAAGAATGCTTGTGTTATTTTGATAGGGACTGCATTGAATATGTAGATTGCTTCAGATAATATCAACATTTTAACAATATTTGTCCTTCTAATCTGTGAACTTGGAATGTTTTTCTTTTTTTTGTATGTGTCTTCTTCCATTTCTTTCATAAACTTTCTATAGTTTTGATTGTATAGATTTGTCACCTCTTTGGTTAGGTTTATTCCTAGGTATTTTATGGTTTTGGGGCATTTGTAAATGGGATCGGTTTCTTGATTTCTCTTTCTGCTGCTTCATTATTGGTGTAGAGAAATACAACTGATTTCTGTACATCAATTTTATATCCTGTGACTTCGCTGAATTCATGGATCACTTCTACTAGTTATTTGGTGGAGTTGTTTGGGTTTTCCACGTAGAGTATCATGTCATCTGTGAAGAGTGAATATTTGACTTTCTCCTTGGTGATTTGGATGCCTTTTATTTCTTTGTGTTGTCTGATTGCTGAGGCAAGGTCTTCCAATACTATGTTGAATAACAGTGGTGAGAGTAGACATCCTTGTCATGTTCCTGACCTTAAGGGGAAAGCTCTCAGTTTTTCCTCATGAGGATGTTATTAGGGGTGGCTCTTTTGTATATGGCCTTTATAACCTTGAGTTGGGATCCTTCTATCCCTACTTTCTTGAGGGTTTTTATCAAGAAATGATGCTGCATTTCGTCAAATACTTTCTCTGATTGTATTAAGAGGATCATGTGATTCTTACCAATATGATATATCATATTGATTGATTTGTGCATATTGAACGAGCCCTACAACCCAAGAATAAACCCACTTCATTGTGTTGAATAATTCTTTTAATGTATTGTTGGATCCAGTTTTCTAGTAAGTTGTTCAGAATTTTTGCATCCATTTTCATCAGGAAAATTGGTCTGTAGTTTTCCTTTTTAGTGGGGTCTTTGTCAGGTTTTGTAATGTTGGCCTCATAGAAGGATTTTGGAAATTTCCTTCCATTTCTATTTTTTGGAACATCTTCAAAAAATAGGTGTTAACTCTTCTTTAAATGTTTGTAGAATTCCCCCTGGAAAGCCATCTGGCCCTGGACTCTTGTTTGTTTTGGGAGATTTTTGATTACTGATTCAATTTCTTTACTGGTTATGGGTCTGTTCAAATTTTCTATTTCTTATTGTTTCAGTTTTGGTAGTTTATATGTTTCTAGGAATTTGTCTATTTCTTCCAGACTTCTCATTTTATTGGCATATAATTGCTCATAATATTCTCTTATTATTGTTTGTAAATTATGCCATGTTGGTTCTAATCTCTCCTCCTTCATTCATGATTTTATTTATTTGGGTCCTTTCCTTTTTCTTTTTGAAAATCTGGCTAGGGGTTTATCAGTTTTGTTAATTTTTTCAAAGAACCAGCTCCTGGTTACATTGATTTACCTTTTTTTTCCCCCCCAATATCATTGCTTTCTGGTGTAATCTTTTTATTTCTCTTCTTCTGGTGGTATTGAGCTTTATTTCCTGTTCTTTTTTCAGCTCTTTTAGGTGTAAAATTAGGTTGTGTATTTGAGTACTTTCTTCCATCTTTAGGAAGGACTGGATTGCTATGTACTTCCCTCTAAAGACCTCCTTTGCTGCATTCCAGTGTTTTTGGGCTGTAGTGCTTTCATTTTTATTGGCTTCCATGTACTTTTTAATTTCCTCTTTAATTTTTTAGTTAACCCATTCATTCCTTAGTAGGATGCTTTTTAATCTCGAAGTATTCATGGTCTTTCCAATTTTGTGTATGTGGTTGATTTCAAGTTTTATAGCACTGTTGTCTGAAAATATGCAAGGTATGATCTCGATCTTTTGTAATTGTTGAGGGCTGATTTGTGATCCCATATGATCTCTTCTGGAGAATGTTCCATGTGCACTTGAGAAGAATGTGTATTCTTCTGCTTTAGGATGAAATGTTCTGAATATATCTGTTAAGACCATCCAGTCCACTGTGTCATTCAGAGCCATTGTTTCCTTGTTGATTTTCTGCTTAAATGATCTGTCCATTGCAGTAAGTGGAGTTTTGAACACCCCTACTTATATGGTATTGTTATCAATGGGTTTCTTTATGTTTGTGATTAATTGATTTATATATTTGGATTCTTCCACATTGGGGTGTAAACATTTACAATTGTTAGATCTTCTTGGTGGATAGATACCTTATTTATGATATACTGTCCGTCTTCATCTCTTGTTACAATCTTTATTTTAAAATCTAGTTTGTCTGATATGAGTATGGCTACACCAGCTTTCTCTGGATGACTATTAGCATGATAGATAGTTCTCTATCCCCTTATTTTCAGCCTTCAGGTGTCTGTAGGTCTAAAATGAGCCTCCTGTAAGAAGCATGGTCTTGTGTTCTTATTTATTTATTTTGATATCCTATATCTTTTCATTGGAGTATTTAGTCCATTAACATGAAAGATATGAGTTTAGCACCATTGTGTTGCCTGTTGAGGTGGTGTTTCTGGTGATGTTCTCTGGTCCTTTCTAGTCTTTGTTACTTTTGTCTTTTTTGTTTTGTTTCATCTTTTCTCCACTCAAAGGGTCCCCCTTAACACTTCTTGCAGGGCTGGTTTAGTGATCACAAACTTCTTTAGTTTTTGTTTGTCTGAGCAACTCTTTATCTCTCCATCTATTTTGAATGACAGTCTTGATGGATAAAGAATTCTTGGCTGTGTATTTTTCCAATTCAGCATGTTGAATGTAACCTGTGACTCCTTTCTGGTCTACTGTGAACCTAATCTGCCTTCCCTTATTGGTTAAGGACTTGTTTTCCTTTGGTGTTTTAATAATTCTTTCCTTGTCTGTGTTTTGTGAATTTGACTGTGATATGCCTTGTTGATAATCGGGTTTTGTTGATTATAATGGAGGTTCTTTGTGCTTTTCTTGAATTTTGATGTCTGTATCTCTCCCCAGATCTGGAAAGTTTTCTACTATTATTTGTTCACAAAAACTTTCTGCCCCTTTTTCTATCTCTTCATCTGGGACTCCTGTGATTCAGATGTTATTCCTTTTTAATAAGTCACTGAGTTCTCTGAGCCTTGTATCACAATTTTTTGCCATTGTTTCTCTCTTTTTTTCTGCTTCATCATTCTCCATAATTTTTCTTCTAAATCACTGATTCACTGCTTTCCTTTGTCAATCCTTGCCATGTGGCAACGTTTGAGCTTGTACCTTAGTTATAACATTTTTAATTTCATCCTGACTAGGTTTTATTTCTTTTATGTTTGCAGAGAGATTCTATGCTTTTTCAACCCCTGCTAGTATTGCTATTATTGTGATTCTAAATTCTAGTTCAGACATCTTGCTTATATCTGTGTGAGTAAGCCCCCAGCTATAATTTATTCCTCTTCTTTCTTTTGGGGGAATTACTTCATTTGTCATTTTGGAAGAAGAAAAAAAATGAATGAAATAAAAATTAAAGTTAAAAATTAAAAACAAAACAAAAATCAAATAAAGAAAATTAGATCCTAGGTGCTTTTTGGTCTGCTTGTTGAAAGAAGCTTGATAGAATAGAGAAAAAAGGAAAAGAAAGGCAAAATGAGGCAAGAAAAAATTTAAAAAGTAAGAAAACATTTGTACAGTAAAATAGAATAAAATGAAATAAAGAAAATGAAATAGAATAAAAATTTTTAATAAAAATAAAGTAAAATAAATAATAATAAAAATAAAATTTTCTCATTCTGTATCCAAGAATGAGAAAGAAAAGAAAGGGAAAAAAAAACAATTTAAGCAAAAACAGAAGCAAAGAAAACCAACAACTGAACCAGCAAAGAGAATGAAACTCTAATGCAGTTACATCCAGTTTACCCTAGAACCAAAACTATGAAGCCTTCTATAGTCCTTAAACTAAGCAGGTGAAATGAACTTGTGTTGGTCTTTAAGGGGATAGGCTTGGAGGGTGCAGTTGGGCAGGGTTTGGTGTAATGGCTCCATTTTCCACTAGGCGGTGCTTCTTGGCCTACTGCGGTGTATCAGTCTAGAACACATGAGCATCAGTCTAGAACACATGTGCGTATGTACAAACGCATGCACAGGAGAAGTAGAAATGGCTTTGCCCAACTCCTTAGTCTCTGGCACATAAACTTCATACTCACCTACCTGTGATCAAGCACCCCTTTTTTGCTTCATTCCTCCATCCACTCCTGCCTCTACCCTGTCTGTGTTCAAGCTGTCCACTTGCCAGGCAGCCCCTCCGTCCAGAGTTTTATCTCAGATGGGGTTGTGTTTCAAAACCCCACAGTACAGAGACCTCCTGCAGCTTGGACCCACGCTGACTATCTGGGGGAAAGTCTTACTGAGCAATAGCTTGGTATTAGATTGTCCCAGAAAAGGCTCATGTAATAGTGCAGTGACAGAGGTTCAGAGATTATGGTAAATGACAACACATAGCTGGCACCAGATTTTACTGCATTCTGGAATCTTTGTCCCAATACTAGCAAATGTGCCTGCTTTCTGGGACCCGCTGGGACCTTTCCAGTGGGGAGGCTGTATGAGCTCTACCAAAAGGACTCCAAGCAGGGGGACTTCTCCCTGTGTGGCACAAGGTCACCTCAGCTCCCGCTGCCTGCTCCTAGGGATTTGTCCTGTTTCTTCACCAGAGCACCACCAGGCACTGAGTTCTGGAACTCCAGACTCTGTTCTCCACTATTTATAGAATCCTGGTGATACTGAAGCCCTCTCCTTTCTCCCTATCAGTGGTTTTGGGGAACAGATTTTTTGTTTAGTCCCCTGCAAGTGTTTTCACTCTTTCTCTCCAGCTACTTTTGGGGGAGTGCTTTCCTTACACGATTCCAGTGCACCACACTTGCCCCCTTTCCCTTTTTCTGCTCTGTCCCCCAAAAACCTCTCCCTACCCTTCTCAGCTTTTCTTTCCCCCTTTCACCTCTCAGCACTGCATACATGTTAAGTTATGTGGCTCAAGTTATGCATATTATTGTGTTAATCCCCAGATCAGTCTCCTAGGTGTGCAAAATGGTTTGGTGCTGATCCGGCTGCATTTTCAGGGATGAGGTAAGTGCAGGGTCTCCATGCTGCTCCACCGTCTTCAAAATCTATCATTTAAAGAGAATGTTAAATAAAGTTTGACATCCCAATATTTTTTTAAAGAGCTGAAACACCACTAAATAATATTAGGTATGATAAATAAAGCATAATTACAGATACAGGCTGCTATTAAATAGATAAGTGAAAATATATTAACTGTATTGTGGGATGAACTATGGTCCCCTTAAAAAATTCACGTGTTGAAGTCTTTAACCTCCAGTACTTCAGAATGTAACATATCTGGAGATAAGGTCTTAGGTAATCAGCTTAAAATAAGGCCATTTAGATGGGACCTAATCAAGAGGCACCTGGGTGGCTCAGTGAGCTAAGCATCCCTAATTTTGGCTCAGCTCATGATCTCACAGTTGTGGGATTGAGCCCTGCATCAGGACGCTGGACCTGGAGCCTACTTAAGATGTTCTCTCTCCCTTTCCATCTGCCCCTTTCCTGCTCATGCATGTTCCCTCTCAAAAGAGAGAGAGAGAGAGAAAGAGAGAGAGAGAGAGAGAGAAGGAAGGAAGGAAGGAAGGAAGGAAGGAAGGAAGGAAGGAAAGAAGGAAAGAAGGAAGGAAGGAAGGAAGGGAGGGAGGGAGGGAGGGAGGGAGGGAGGGACAAAATCCAGTATGACTGGTGTCCAGGGGAAATCAGAAAGTGGGCACAGGTACAGAGGAAACATATATATAAGACACTGGGAGAAGACAGCCATCTGTAAGTTAGGGAGACAGGCTGCACCACATCCTTCCCTCATTGCCCTCATAAAAACCCAATCCTGCCAACATCTTCATTTTGGACTTCTGGACTCCAGAACTGTGGGACAATAAATGTCTATTGTTTTAGCTTCCAAGTCTGTGATATTTTTTACTGTAACCCTACAAACTAATACAAGCTGTTAAAGAGTATATTTGAAAAGGTAGACAAAATAGATGCATTTCTATGAATATTTAAATCATCATCTAAGTAATCATTATAATTGGCTCAAGAATTAGAAAACAAATAGAGTTGTTTTCCAATAATACGATAATCTTGAAGAAATAAAAAATTGCTGAAGATCAACATCCAAAAAAAAAAAAAAAAAAACCACCCAGACCACATGTTTAGCAGCAACCTCTATTCAAGGAACAGATGATTCTAACCTTATAGATAATATTTTAGATAGCAGAAATATAGCTGGAAATAAATACAAAATGTCTCAATTAACTTTGCAAAATTAGCATAATCCTGAAAGAAACCAAAAGAACATAAACAAGATCAAAATAACTAGTGCTCAATTTTTGAACCTGTGTGAAAAATCCTATATAGAATGTTAATAAATTGAATTAAACACTATATTAAAAGTACAGTGCATCATCAAGAATAGTTTCTGTTTGGAATGTAAAAATGTTTCAGTTCCAAACATTGTTCTAATGTAAGTCATAGCAAGAAAAGTTTGAGGGAAAAAAATGTGATTTTCTCAGTAGTTAACCCAAAAAATCCAAATTCAATTTTAATGGAATTTGCTAGTCCAGCTTCAATAGAAGGAAACTTTCTTAGCTTGATAAATATTATCTACTAGAAAACCCAGACAGTAACAAATTATTACTAAGTCAATCAAATGAATCTCATTGAATTCAGAACTAAGATAAAGGCCCATTATTGCCACTACTCTAGCATTTAAGGGAGATCCCAAGCAGAGCAATCACATAAGAAAAAAATAATTAAATATAAATATTAAAAGGAAAGGATAGTATTCTCATCATTTATAGGTCATATGTCTTTAGAATAAGTGGATTTGGAGTGCCTGGCTAGCTCAGTCAGTTGAGCATCTGACTTTGGCTCAGGTCATGATCTCACAGTTCTTGGGTTCGACCCCTGCATCAGGCTCAGCGCTGACAGCTCAGAGCCTGGAGCCTGCTTCAGATTCTGTGTCCCCTCTCCTCTCTTCCCCATCCCCATTATGCTCTATCTCTCTCAAAAATAAAATTTTTAAAAAAACTTTAAAAAATAGAATAAGAGGATTTGTTTTCTAGAGCTGTCATAAAAAGTACCGTAAGCCAGATAGTACAAAGCAAAGATTTACTTTCTCATAGTTCTGTTGACTAGAAATAAAAAATCAACGTTATTTGTCATGGACAGCCTCCTTCTTAGAGGCTATGGGGAGGAAATCTTTCTTCTCTCTTCCTAGTTTCTGCTGGTGACTTTTGATCTTTGATTTCCTTCTCTGCATATTTTCCAATATTTTCCAAACTCCAATATTTTCCCTTGTATTTACATGGCATTCTCCCTGTGTTTCTCTCTCTTCACATAGTGTTTTGCTCTTCTTGTAAGGATACGGTCATATTGGATTAGAGTCTACATGAATAGCTTCATCTCAATTTGATTACATCTGCACAGACCCTATTTCTAAATAAGGGCACATTTTGAGGTATTGGTGTTAAGACTTCAAAATACTTTTTGAAGAGGTACATAATTCCACCTCTAAAATATCAATACACAGAATCAACTGAAAAACCACTAGAAGTAATAAACAGGTTGAAAAACATGACCATGCATAATACCAGCACCAATTATTTCTTTCCCTTGAGACCAGAAAGAAAATAATAAAATAAAATAAAAATAAAATACAATAAAATTTGAAAACTATAATGAGAGAGAGAAAGAGAAAGGCTGGAATTCCCTTGTTGGGGTTTTTACGTAGGATGAGGAGATTATACACAATACTTGGCTAGCTAAAACGTAACATGGAGATTTCTGGTGGGCTGCAGTTAAGCTTGGGAGGGGTTTGGGTCTCTTGGAATGCTGGAGGCCTGATTAACAGTCCTGATTGTAGAATGCCCAGGTCTGCCCTCTTAGGTGTTTCTGCAGTCCTTGGGGACCTCCATTATCTACACATTGTATACAAAGCTTAGCAAAACAATAGGACACTTAGACTTGCTGTATACCTTTGATTTGATTAGCCTCTTGTGATTGTTCACCTTTAAGTCATGCACCTTTGTTTTTGTATGCCTGAAATGTTATACTCCCTCTATATACAACAAGCCAATGACATTTGTGATTGGCATGGCACTGCAATAAATGAGAGCAAGGCAAACAGGGTCTTCGACTGTGAACACTGGCCTCCATGCCTTTTCCTCTCTTTCTTAGCAAAGTATGGAGTAATCTTTCATACGTAGGTACAGGGTTTGCTGGCCATTCTTGGCACTCTCATAAGTAAGAGAAACAATAACAAAACAAAAATACTAAACTAGGCATAAGAAAAGTTATCACTGTGTAAAGAAAAAAGTCACCAATGGGCATAAAAATCTAAATAATAGGGAAGACATTCAATATTCCTGGATGGAAAGACACAATATAGTAACAATGCTCATTCAGTATTAATTTAAAACAATTCCTTCAATACAATTTACTACAATTTACAATTTTTTTTTTTATTTTTTTTAACGTTTTATTTATTTCCAGGAGAGAGAGAGAGACAGCGTGAGCAGGGGAGGGTCAGAGAGAGAGGGAGTCACAGACTGAAACAGGCTCCAGGCTCTGAGCTGGCAGTCAGCACAGAGCCCGACGCGGGGCTCGAACCCACGAACTGCGAGATCATGACCTAAGCGAAAGTCGGACGCTCAACCGACTAAGCCACCCAGGCGCCCCACAATTTACATTTAATAGTAACAGAAATCAAGGCAGCAAATTTTCTTTTTTTAAAAAAATGTTTATATGTGAGAGAGTGCAAGTGTGTGTGACTGGGGGGAGGGGTAGAGGGAAAGGGAGAGAGAATCCCAAGTAGGATCCATACTCAGCATGAAGCCCAATGCAGGGCTGAATCCCATGATCCTGAGATCATGACCTGAGCCAAAATCAAGAGTTGGACATTTAACTGACTGAGCCACCTAGGCTCCTCAGGCTTAGTAGTTTTTCAGTTGATTCTGTGTATTGATATTTTAGAGGTGGAATTACGTACCCCCTCAAAAGACAAGTCTTAACCCTACTGCCTCATAATGTGCCTTTATTTAGAAAAAGGGTTTTTGCAGATGTAATCAAATTGAGATGAAGTCATTTGTGTGGGCCCTAATCCAATATGACTGTGTCCTTACAAGAAGAGCAAACACCATGTGAAGACAGAGACACACAGGGAGAATGCCATGGAAAATATTGCAGTTGGAAAATATGCAGAGAAGGAAATCAAAGACCAAAAGTCACCAGCATAAACTAGGTTTATGACTTGCAACAACTTTATTTTCAAGATCATATGAAGGATAGAACTGCAAAATGAAATAAAAGATCAAGAGTTCATTGAAAAATAAAAACACTAAAGAGGAGCATTTGATGACTATAGTAACAATCATAGAATTGGTAAACATGATAATAGATCTGATTTTATGTGGGGTGCCTGGGTGGCTCAGTGGGTTAAGGTCCGACTTCAGCTCAGGTTATGATCTGACAGTTGTTGGGTTCAAGCACCGCATCGGGCTCTGGGCAGACAGCTAGCTCAAGGCCTGGAGCCTGCTTTGGATTCTGTCTCCCTCTCTCTCTGACCCTCCCCTGCTCACGCTGTTTCCTCTCTCTCTCTCTCTCTCAGAAATAAATTAAAAACATTAAAAAAATTTTTTTAATATATGATTTAATGTGTCAGACATTTTTTTCTGAAAGTCTTACATATATTATTTTACTTAATATTGTTAAGAACTCTTCTATCTTAATTTGACAAGTGAGGCACTAGATAGCTAAGTGTATTGTCTAAGGTCACACCATCAGTAACTGTGTGGTCTCATTGTAGAGCCATTCTTGAAAGATACCATAGGCAGCCTGATAATGAAATATAAAGTCAAAGTGATTAAAATTATTTGGTATTTTTATAAATATAGACATATAGATAATGGAATAGTTTAAAGATTTTTGAAGTCATTATGAAACCCAAAATATGGAAATTCCTTATCAATATAGCAAAATTTGTTAGATCTTGCCTCATACTATCCAGTGCATATAAGAATGCAAACCTATAAATAATTTGAAAAAGTATGAGGATTTATTTTATAATCTACATTTTATAAATGTGCTTTATTTTTCAGATCAATTTTTGGTTCACAGCAAAATTGAGCTGAAAGAGTTCCCATATACCACCTACCCCCACACTGGCACAGCCCCCAACGTTCAACATCACACCCCTGGGTTGTGGCACCTTTGTTACAATGGATCAACCTAGCCCCAGGCACATCAGCCAAAGTCTAGACTGGACATTAATGTTTGCTCTTGCTGTTGTACATTTTATCGGTTTTGACAAATGTATAATGACATGTATCCACTACTATAGCATCATGTAGAATAGCTTCACTGCTCTAAAATACTCTGTATTCTGCCCTGTCACTCCTCCTCTCCTCAACTGCTATCACCATAGTTTTGCTTTTTCTAGTATGTCATATAGTTGGAATCATACAGTAGATTTTTCAGATTGACTTCTTTCATTTATTAATGAGCATTTGTTTCCACCATGTCTTTTCATGGCTTGACCTATAATTTATTTCTGTTTAGCACTGAATAATATTCCACTTTTGGATATGCTAAAGTGTTATGTATCCATTCACCAGTGAAAGACATCTTGGTTGCCTCCAAGTTTTGGTAATTATGAATAGAGTTGCTATAAACATCTATGTGCAGGTTTACACCTCATTTGTGTGTAAATAACCATGATTGCTGAATACTATGTTTAGTGCTATATGTTTAGTTGTATTAAAAAAGGAAACAAAAAAAACTACACCTGCCAAACTGTCCTGTATCATTTTGTATTCCCAGCAGCAATGAAAGCGAGTTCCTGTTGTAATTTTCCTTTATAATCTATTTTCTTCACAGCAATTATCTTATATATTCTTTCTTTATCCATTCTTAACCTATCTTTCCTTACTGGAATGTCTTTTTTATTACTGTTTTCTTTGGACATAAAATAATGACTTACTTAAGTTTCAGTAAGTTTCCTTAGTAAATATACATTGAATAAATAAATCATTCAGTTTAACTATCCCAAGTTGAGCTTATATAGAAAGCTCTGATAAAAACAAATAGAAAAATAAAAACAACCAAAAAGATACAAGGAAAACATATAAAAAAGAAATTAAAATAGTATGTAGTTAATCAAGCTGTCTTATAAAGCTCAAATTCACTTGTAATAATAGAAAGAAAAATAAAAAATATTACCCATAATATTCAAAACAATTTAACAAATGATATTGCATCCTGCTATAGTTATGGAAAAACACTGTCATGTATTGTTGGTGAAATTGTAGATTTGTAGGTTGTAGTGTATTATAAAATAAATATTTGTACACAAATAAGGGGATAAAAATATAGATGTTTTTCCAAAAACTCTACTACTGGTATTATATTTTATAAAACTGGTTGCCCAGTTATGTTATATCGAGTGTGAATCTTTTATAAGGCATATATCTTTGTGAATCATTTCTGTAATTTAAAAAAAAGATTAAAAAACTAAATGAATAGTTAATTTTTTTATCTTGTACCCAAATATGCATACTTTGCCAATTGGCCCAGTAAAGGTCTTAATTCTAGGCTGAAAACAATTAAGTATAAGATACTATTTTGGGGGCGCCTGGGTGGCTCAGTCGGTTAAATGTCCAACTTCGGCTCAGGTCATGATCTCACGGTTCATGGGTTCGAGCCCCGCATCAGGCTCTGTGCTGACAGCTAGCTCAGAGCCTGGAGCCTATTTCAGATTCTGTATCTTCCTCTTTCTCTGACCCTCCCCTCTTCATGCTCTCTCTCTCTCTCTCTCTCTCAGAAATAAATAAAACATTAAAAATTTTTTTAAAAAATTGATACTATTTTGCCATTGGAGGTTTGTATGTATATATGGTGTGTGTGTGTGTATATATATTTTTTTTGTATATACATATATTTTGTATATATATATATCACACACTATTTTTTATATATACATATAGTGTGTGTATGAGAATTGGAAAGTTGTTCATATTGAATTAATATAAATGAATATTTTACATGAAAAAATTATTCCTGGATGAAATTATTTTCTTGAAGCATATGTTCGCTTGTGAAGATCAATTAGAGATTTTACATGCCTAAATCTTGTTCTTTTCAAGAATTATCTAATGTTATCTGACAAAAGGCTTAATTAACCATTAGAACCTCCTCCCCCTTCTCTCTCTTTCACTTGTGTGAGGAAATAGGAAATGACAAAGAACACAGAGGATTTCCCTATCATTCTTCCAAACCAGGCTTCCTTAACTTACTATGCCAGTGTTCATTTTGAAAGTTCCTAGAAAGCCCTGTATTCCTTTCAGTCTCCAGAATGTGAAGTATTTAATTCAAACAGTGTAGGAAGATGTTCCCTGATGATAACAATATAGATTTGTTAGTCCTTTTTATTAATAAAGACAATATTAAATTATATTGTCGCAAAAGGGTACAACGTGTTTGTTTATTCACAATTAAATTTTGCAATTTAGAGGAAAGTTAAAAAGGTGTAGCAAAAGTCTACAATTCACTTAGATACCTCTGTTTCTTTTCCCAGAGTCTAATAAAAGAAAATATTCCAGTGGATTAAAAAAATGCACCTATTTAAATAACAAAATGGCATTTTTCTGAATATATGTATCTTTATTCATATAGAAGGTAAGGTTATGTCTTTTCAGCTATCCAAACAACTCACAACTGCTCAGCTTTGTTATCCTGAGTTAGCTTCATAGTTAAAATAATTTCTGAAATCTGCTTTCTGAGATTAGAAGTGCCCTCTCCCCTAATTTGCACAAAAATAATTGGAAAGGCACATGTACCAACTTCCAGTTTATACAAGTTCACTTATTTGAAATCCCTTGAGCTCCTCCAATTAAAAAACAAGTTTTTGAGTTAATATCCTTCAATTGTTAAAAACTTGCGTCACTGTGAGAGCACAGTGAAACGTAAAGGTCCCAGCACACTGGCAGTTGATTGTGAGGGGATGTGATTGTTCCACATTTAGACTGGAAAGGGTTAGGAACTCTGCTTCCCAATGTGGTTAATGAATGAAAGGAAAATTGGACCCCTGAGCCAGAGTAAATGACCTAAGGGAGTGAAAAATGTTCACAGGTTAACAAGGGCAACTGTTCCTTGCCATAATTCCCAGAGGAGGCAAATGACAGAGGGGCCAATGAACTTCTGTCTTTGTATTATTTATTAATCCATTCTCTTCCTAGGAAAAAGA
Source organism: Crocuta crocuta (assembly GCF_008692635.1). Lineage (NCBI taxonomy): Eukaryota > Metazoa > Chordata > Mammalia > Carnivora > Hyaenidae > Crocuta > Crocuta crocuta. The sequence goes on from NW_027529173.1 coordinate 6,382,685, forward strand.
ACTTGGAATACCTCTGGAAGACACTAATGTTGAACACCTTAAACTCTGTGCTTGTTTCTCCTTGCTCTGATTCACTTATTAACATATTTTGTGTTAATAATTCATTTGGACAAATTCAGTTCAGATGTACTAAGAAATTAATCCATCATCTTATACAATTTTAAATATTAAGGATATAATATACCTTAATGTAATAGGCGAAGATGGAATCCAAGCTACCAACTTTAAAGTGACTTAGTAATAAATTCTTGGTTATCTAATTGGTACAAGTGGCTATGGAGACATTTTTTCCTCCTTAGAGTGGGAATTATTTCAAATGTTTGTTTAAAAATATTGTTTTCTCTGAACCGAAGGGAGTTTTCATAACCAAAGCCAAGCCACCACCCCTAGTCATGGTCACAGATACAAAACCCCTGATTGGCTGTTGATGAGTCATTCCTCTTGAGGAATCTTATCTTAACACCTGCCTTATCTTTAACATCCTTTTCAACTTCTTCTAGAAAAACAATAACCAAAAAGGAAAAAAAATATCTGGGACCAGTCCAGTTTTGAAACACCTGCCTTAGAGATAAAGACTGCAATTTTAGGCTTTTGTAATGTCTTTACTTTGCTCCTGGAATTTGTTCTCCCCTGTTGTGAGCATCCGCTGACTTTCTCAATACATGTGCTTTGCCTGGGAATTACTTCAGTCTAGCAAATTATAAAATGACAAGATCATCTCTGTTACCATGGAAAGATCTGTATATCAGAAAATCTCTGAAGCTCTGGCTTCGTAGTAAATGCACTTTATGAGTTGAAGAAACATTACAACACCAGCTCTAATGAATCAGCCAGTAATGTTTTATGACATAATTCCAGTCTGATATTGATAATCTTCAACCTGCAGTTAAAGAGGATATCCCAGGTTTATGTGACCATGGTGAACCAAAATAGAAGCATTTAAAAAAATTACAGACAGGAACTACACAGCTGGAAACCAGAAGCACCAGTTTTACTTGGGCTATTAAGAAAATTCACAGTTAACTAAATAAAAAATATTTATTCTACCTCATTTATTTTCCCCTTGGTATTTAGATGTGCCCCATATTGGTGCCTATGAAGAGGTTATTATAAGGGCACAAATTTGTTTTAAAATTGTGAGTTAATTTGCTATGTAAACAACACAAATTACTGAGCAATTACATAATTTATGCTGTTATATTAATTAATTATGTTGATTTTTAAAGAATGTAATTTTCTCCTTATGTATAAATGCTCTGACATTAGAAAGTTTTTGCTAAGGCTCACTTAGCTAAATTCTAGGCAATCAGAAACTATCTGGAAGTAAACAGTAGGGAGAGTGCCTCAGCAAAATTAACCAGCATCAAAGGGCTTGCCTTGCAAAACCAAGTTAACCACATGATGGCAAATGTCACAAAGGTGTTGTTGTTGTTGTTGTTGTTGTTGTTTTAATAAATAGAAACTCTAAATAATTTCACAAGGTCTCTTTCATATTTTGCTTTCAGGGAGTCAGCTGGCCCTACGTTGATGAGAAGAAACAATAGAGAAAGGCAAACAAGTCAGTAAAGGGCAGTGGAAGGAATGTGAAAGATTGTGATTAAAACTATGATGGCAGTGAGTGTGCTCAAGAGTTCTTTCAAAGTGACAAGCCTTAGGGCACCTGGGTGGCTCAGTTGGTTGAGCATCTGATTCTTGATTTCAGCTCAGGTCATGATCCCAGGGTTGTGCAATCAAGCCCCTGGCTCTGAGCTGTTGGGCTCAGAGCTGAATGTGGAGTCTGCTTAAGATTCTGTCCCCACCCTATCTCCCATCTCTAATCTTCTCCTTTCCCCTCTCCCTGGCCTTTCCTTCCTGCCCCTCTTCCCTATGATGTGCACTCTCTCTCTCTAAAAAATAAAATAAATCTTTTAAAAAATGACAAGCCTCAACACTAACAAGTGTTGCTGAAGATGGGAAGAAATTGAATCCCTTATTCATTGCTAATGATCTAACATAGTTTAGCCATTTTAATTTTATTATTTTTGTTGTTGCAGAAAGTTTTATTGTTTCCATTTGGTCCACAATTTGGGAGAGGGCTCCAAAGTTGTTAAGAAGCTGTCTTGTGGCTGAAGGGAGAAGCCCAAGCAGAAGCCTTAGCACCAAGAGGAGGAGAGGGTGCGCCTCAAAGGCTGTGGGGCTCCAGAGGCTCCTACTCATGCTTGAAGGTGAGTCCTTCAAAGAGATACTCACCCATCCTGGGTGTCACCAGCCTGAGGTGATAGGTAGTTGCCATCTTCCTAAAGAGTTTCACCTGCTCATCTAATTAGTCATTCTTTGGGAAGTCACAGAACCAGCATCAGCATGGGCAGACTCGGAGTGCCCAGATCCCAAAGGTCCCTGGTCAAATTCTTCTCCAGAACCATGGTGACTCCCATGGCATTCAGGTTTTGCTACACTCACCTTGGGATGGCTTCTGCATGTCCTGGAAGAAGACAGAGGCCTGGCACTGGTTTTGCATCTTCAAAAGATACTTGGCTCTTTCTTGCTTTCCCTTAGCTAACTTGGGAAGAAGTGACCCACACTCTCTAGAGCCACATTGCCATGGTCAAAATAGAAGCCAAGAGAAAGATAGGTGTAGGAGGCCGTCAGATCCATGTTGACAATGTGGTTGACAGCAACCTTCAGCTCAGTAGAATAATTCTGATGAGTCTGGGAAGTCATGGTTGATAGGCAATAAGAAGCCAAACAAAAAATATGGTGTTGGCTGGTCCCAGAGACAGAGGATGGCTGAGAAGATGGTTCTGAAAAGATGGTGGTTAGAGGATAGAACAGGGGACATCTCTGGGTCTGTTCCATACAAACACTGTTGAAATAAGAAATAGATTTCCAGGACCTCCTGGTGTACTGCTAGTTCAGCCATTTGGGAAAAGACTCTGGTAGTTCCTCAAAAGTTTAAACATAGAATTACCATAAGACCAAGTAATTTCCTTCCTACATATATACGTGTTATGAACTGAGCTCTAATTAATTCACTGCCACTGCAGGCTCAGAAGAGATAGACCTGAGGAGCAAGTCTGTCTCCTCCTCAGTTATAGAAAGTGGGACCACCTCCTTGGTTTCAGTAGGCCAGGCTGTTCCTGACCAGGGTTTCAAGGGCAAGGCTTAGTCCATGGCTGAGAGAGCATGATCACCACCTAGAGCCAAAGGGATGGCTATGCCTTCCATAAAAGCCTCACCAGTGGGCCTGGAAGGAGTGGTGGAGCCCATAGGACAGAACATCCAGTCAGAGAGGATTATTCCAGAGCCATAACTTCTAATAGAATTTTCCAGGCTTGGTTTTAGACTTGCTTATGACTTGTCGCTTCTTTCTTTGTTCTAATTTCTCCGTTGTGGAAAGGAATCTCTAGCTTCTGCCTGTCCTACCATTGCATTTTGGAAGAACTTATCTGGTTTCATAGGTTCACAGATGGAGAGGAATTTTTCTCTCAGTACCATACCTCGAGTTTCATTTATACTTGATCTAGATAGTCTCATCATATTAAGATGAGACTTTGGACTCAGTGTTGATGCTGGAGTAGGCTAAGGCTTTTGGGGCTGAACAGATGAGGTGAATGTATTTTGCATGTAAGAGGGTGTGAATTTGGTGGGTGGATGGCAGAAGGTGGAATGTTGTGGACTGAATTTTCTCCCTCCCAATAACATAGATGGAAGCCTTAACCCCCAATGTGACTATACTTGGAGATTAGGCCTTTATTTAGATAATTAAGATTAGAGGAGGTAATAAAAATAAGACCCTAATCTAGTTCAACCAGTGTCCTTATAAGAAGTGTAAGAGAGGGGTGCCTCAGTCGCTTAGTTGGTTAAATGTCCAACTCTTGGTTTCACCTCAGGTCGTGATAGCACAGTTTGTGATATTGAGTCCTAAGTCGGGCTCCATCCTGACAGCACAAGGTTTGCTTGGGATTCTCTCTCCCTCCCTCTCTCTCTGCCTGTTTCCCAGTCATGCTCTCTTTCTCTCTTTCTCTAAATAAATAAATAAATTTTTTAAAAAAGATGATGATGATGAAGAGACAGCAAAAGTGTACGTGCACAGAAAGAAGGCCAGGTGAGGACCAAGAAAAAGGCAGTTTTCTACAAGCCAGGAGAGAAATCACCAGAAACCAACCCTGCCAACACCTTGATTTTGGAATTATGGCCTCTAGAATTGAGAAAATATATTGTTGTTGTTTAAGTGCCCCAGTCTGTGATGTTATGGTGTTGCAGCTTGAGCAGACTAACACAGTACTCAGACTGTGAAAAAGATATGTGCACATGAATTCTCAAGAAGCATTATTCCTAGTAGTCAAAATGTGAAAAAAAAAAAAAAGTCCACTAATTGATGAATAGATAAACCAAATGTGACACATTCCTACAATGGAATATTGCTTGTCAATAAAAAGACATAACATGCTGATGCACCCTATGGCATGGATAGGCCTTGTTAACATTGAGCTAAATAAAAGAAACTAGTCACAGAACACCACATTTCATATGGCCCCATTTATATGAACTATCCAGAGAAGGCAAATCTTTAGAGAAAGAAATTAAATTGCTAGTTGCCTACATCTGGGTGATGGGTAAAGTGAGTGCCTATTTAATGGGTACAGAATGTCTTTTTTGGGGTGATGAAATTTTTCTAAACTTAGACTGTTGTGATGGTTGCATAAGTCTTTAACACACTCCAAGAGTCCTACCTGCTGTTCTCTCAGCCTCTTTGCATCCCCAACTAATGCAGCTCAAAACTCAGTATTGTGGATGGGGAAAGAAAGAAGTGGGCTTTGATGGCAGCATCTCACCCAGCTAGGTATGCACGAAATACTCACTTACATGCTCTTACTTTCTCCCTTATTAGAAATCTTAGGCCAAGAACATCTCTCTTGGCATTAGCTGTGACATCTTGGATGAATGGTGATGTGGCTAAAGTAAAATTATTCCTCTTATGCTCTCCAGTGCATCCAAATTTATACTTTTGTGTTTCAGCTATGCACTGAAAGTTCTCCACTGGACTTCTGGACTTCCACAGAGTCACTTCACCATGAATGATTGTCTTGAGAAAGGGCACTGAGAGTAGCTGAAGCCAGGACATAAGCCACTGCTGGGACCACAAACAAGACTGAGGTCTGTATGCCTATTACCTGATGACAGGTGGGCAAAACTCTTCTTAGATTTTTTGAAATATATCCCCCACAAAGGTACTTCTGTCTGTGAATGGTACCAAACTGTTGTTGTTAAAGTGGGGATATATTGAGTAACATCTTAATTGGACATCTTGCTGACATCCATTTTTTTTTTCTTGAATAAATGTTCCTATTATTGTTGTAGGCCTTTGGTCAATTTCCAGAGTTCTGAAAAAGTTGCTTTTATGGAAGCAAGGATTTTCAGAAGTCCTTACCTCATTATACCAAAAATACTTCTCCTGTTTTTGTTTTAATATAGTTCATAATCATCTATCATCTAGATTTAAACATTTTAAACTTAAAATATTTTTTGCAGATGACCTATACCAATAAGATGAATAAAGTCTTAGAAATGTAAACTTGATATAGGTATCCCTTTTTATTTAAACTCTTCAAGCTCTCAGACCAGATCTCTCTGAATAAAAATAAAAGATCTTACAACATCTAGTTCCAAATTCACTATTTTCTTCCAGGCATTCCATGACCCACAACTGTTTGTCAAGCATGCTGTATTTACTCACAGCTCCTAGTTTTCACATACTCTGTTCCCTTTGCTTGCCCAGCTCACCTGATGAGTTCATTCTAGTCATTCTTCAAGTCAGATCTCAGTCACTCATTCTCCGAGAACTTTCTGTAATCTTAGTAATGTATTTTCATATCTCCATTGTACTGTGTGCATTCCTCTTTAAACCCCTTTTTGCGTAGTATGTGATTGTTGTTTGCCATCTTTCCCCCCACCACTTTGAGGACTAGGATTATAGAATTTCATTTTTTAAACCCTATTCTTAGAAGAATGCCTGCCACATAGTATGAATTACTTGAATACATACTTGCTGAATAATTGAGTGAGAGACTTAAGAATCATAGACCAGGACGTTTGGAGGAGGAAGATATTAATAAGAGGAGCGTGGTGCTAGCTGTTTTTAAGCAGAGAAAAACATATTTGGGTGATTTCCCTTTCTTTCTTTTCCAGCAAATGATAAATGGCTTTTTTCCTTTTCCTTCCCTGGTAAGGAAAATCCCCTTAGCTTAGTAATGCCTCCAAGTGCACTAAGAGTTAATGGTTCAGAGCTCAAAGGAAAAGACTTGGCATGGGCAGGGATGGGAGGAGAATTATGCAGCCAAAATATTTCTCTTCATTTTTTCCTCCAAGTCTGGGAATGGAGAAAACATAAAACTGAATATTATATTAAGCATTAAACAAGCATCATATTCTCACTCTATGATTAAAGGATAATGGTGGTATTATGATGATGTCAAGTATGATAAAATAAAATAAATAAATTATAAGAAGTCATCCTGTTTGTAGGAAGTTATACTGGTTGACATGTCATATCTTTTCCATTTGTAGTTTCCCTAAGTTTCTGATTTGTTTCCAACAAAAATCGGTGTTGGTAAGATGAATAAAAACCTAAGCATGGGAAGAAGTTGATGGATAGTTTTGTGTGGTGTGCATGGAAAAATCCTCTTCAGGAAAGAATCCAAATTACTAACTGGAAAAGGGTGGGAAGAATAACTCATGTCAGTAAAAAAAAATTATGAAAAATCAAAAGGTCAGAACTTTGGATATTTGTAAGTTAAGGTGTATTTTGACTTATCCTGGGGAGATTCAAAAACTACAACTGAACTGAATTACCTCCAGTGAAATTACTTGGCTTGAATAATTTCCTATTTCATTACCTTGCTTGCCATGAGGACAAGTGAAATAGACCAGCACAACTAGTGAGCCAAATTACACAATATTTTTGGGAGACCTTGAATCATTACAGTGTAAACTATATTGCATCCATATTTCTCTTCATGTACACTTATTATCAACAATTAGCTATTCAAAGTAACCAGAACTTATCTTAAACTTTTATACTCTTTCTTGTATATTTAGAAAGTTAGTAGAATTTCTTGTACAAGAAGAGAAGTTTATGTATAACAGACAGCAATTCTATTGATTAGTTTAAAATCTAGAATTTAAAAAATATGAATAATAAAAGCTGGCTTTTATATTATTTTATTTATACTATTATTAATTGGGGGCACCTGCATGGCCTAGTTGCTTAAGCTTCCAACTTTAGCTCAGGTCATGATCTCGTGGTTTGTGAGTTCAAGCCCCACATCGGGCTCTGTGCTGACAGCTCAGAGCCTGGAGCCTGCTTTGGATTCTGTGTCTCCCTCTCTCTCTGCTCCTCCCCTGGTCACACTCTGTCTCTCTCTCTCACTCTCTCTCTCTCAAAAATAAATAATAAAAACATTAAAAAATAAATAAAATAAAATATTATTACTTGATTAAAGTAACATTAATACTAATACATTACTTTGGGAACGTAATTATTTCCCAAAGATAATAAAAAGTTATTATCAACCACTTATCTTGTATTTAGGAAAACAAATGTACTAAATCATTAATCTGAAATGTTAAATTCCTCTTTCCTTTCATCTCCCAGTTATTATATAAGATATAAAGTTATTCTGTATTATGATATAAATCTTTTTAGTTGTTTATTTACTTTTGATGTATATATACACACATATATTCATACATATCTTTTCAATTTTCAAACATATTATTGTTAAACATAAATGCTCAATGAAGAAAGTATGAAAAAACTGCAATATAGAGGCAATTGAGGTAATTATTGGTCACTCTTTTTTCAATGTTTATTTATTTATTTTGAGAGAGAGAGAGCAAGCATATGTGCACATGTGCACAAGCAGAGGAGAGGCAGAGAGGAAAGGAGAGAGAATCGCTAGCAGGCTACATGCTGTCAGGGCAAAGCCCAATGCATGGTTTGAAACTCACAAACCATGAGATCATGACCTGAGCTTACATGAAGAGTGAGTTGCTCAACCAACTCAGCCACCCAGGCACCCCTGGTAGCTCTTTAACAAAAATATACTTTTATATGTTTTCTTTTGTGTAGATTATCATATGAAAATAATGTTATATGAACTCTTTATAATCTTTAAGTAACAAAGTATTAAAAACATTTTTTAAGTCACTACATTTTTTGTTACTCTTTTTTAAATAATAATATTATTTTATGTTACTTTTTTGTTACAATACTTTTTAAATTTTTAAATTTATTTTGGAGAAAAAGACAGATAATGAGCAGGGGAGGGGCAGAGAGAGAGGGAGATACAGAATCCGAAACAGAGTCCAGGATCTGAGCTGTCAACACAGAGCCCAATGCAGGTTTTGAACTCATGAACCACAAGATTATGACCTAAGCCAAAGTTGGATGCTTAACCGGCTAAGCCACTCAGGAGCCCCTGTTACAATACTTAACCTTTCCTACCATGTCTCCAGAAGCAAAATTGCTAACCCGTCCCCATTTATATGAAAAGTACTACTAGTTCCCTTTTATGGTGAGGAAAGTGAGTTACGCAGACCTTAATTTAACTTTCCAAGTTCACATAGCTAGCAAGAAGTTAAACTGAAGTTGGAACACAAGAATGTTTGACTTCATATTCAGTCCATCTCTTTTCTTCCCTTTCCTATGTATATTTTTGACTGTTTACTATTGCCAGGTAAGGTACTGTTCATTAGGGATTTAACAATGAGAAGATAATGTCCTACAGGAAAAAGAAATGAGTGTCTCTGGCCCCTTGGAGCTTAATGCCTATTGGTCTTTAAATTAGGCATCAAACAATGTGCCAAGGTTGACTAAAAATAGAGTTGTATTTCTCATAGCACTGTAGAGAAATATAAAGATAAGGACTGAGAAAAGAAAGTAGCTGTCTTAGGGTGGACTCTTGGCCTGGGGACAGGGAAGGGGATGACAGATATCAACCAAGTTATGGGCCAGAAGACCTCCCATAGAGAAAGGTTATGGATTAAAAATAAATAAATCATAACAGAAGGCAAGTAGTGATTGAAGTAGCAGTCAGCATCAGGGCATTCTGTAAGATGAGGAATGAGCTCAAAGTTTAGAATGGGGCGCCTGGGTGGATTAGTCGGTTAAGCGTCCGACTTTCGCTTGGGTCATGATCTCGCGGTTCGTGGGTTCGAGCCCCGCGTCGGGCTCTGTGCTGACTGCCAGCTCAGAGCCTGGAGCCTGTTTCGGTCTGTGACTCCCTCTCTCTCTCTGACCCTCCCCTGCTCACGGTCTCTCTCACTCTCTCTCTCTCTCTCCTAGAAATAAAAATATTGTTTTAAAAAAGTAGGTTTTAGAAAGATAGTTTTTCTAGGACAGATTAATGTTTGCAATAGGCAGGAGTTTAAATCTTTAAGTTATAAGAACTAGATTAAAAAGGTAGAATTTGAGTTGGTTTTAGTTTTAGGAAAGGGAGCAATCAATGAAAAGACATATTACTGCACTGCATGATGGCTACAGTAGTGTCTAAGCTTATAAAAATAACATTAAGACTTAGGAGCACGTATCTAGGGTATTGTTAGAATGCAAGAAAAAAAAAAGCCCCAAGTTACTGCAGGACTGAGTTAATTTCTCTGGTTTATGTCTCCTTATATCATTACTGACCAACCTCAGGATTGGTTCTATACCCAAGAAATGCCAGAACATACAGATATCCCCCGAGTCATGTTCGCTATATGAAGGGAGGATGATTTATCCAAAAATTAGACAGATCACTACAATAAACAGGAACAACAGGAAAAAAGAAGAAAATTAAGATTTTGAGAAACACTCATGGGGCTTTTCTTCCTTTCTTAAATTTCCGAATGACTAATTTGTCCCTGGATACCATGAACATCAATTACTCATTCCAAAGCTGCTTAGAACATTTTTGAGTTTTTTAAAAAACATTTTTCAATCATTAGTCTCAGTTTGTATAAGCGGCTTTTAGATATAGCTCCTCTGAGCTTTCTTATTTTATGATATACAGGATGCTGGATTTTTGAATTAGGTAAATTTCCATACACTTTATGTTTAAGCCTCCCAGGATCTTGTTCTGCAATACTGAAGAAAAGCAACTTGATTCCATAGGGGCTGCACGTAAGTTATGGCAAGTTATGGTATTCTCATAAATGTTGACTTGGGCTGCCCCAGAGAAGAAGCAAAAAGAGATACTCCACAGAATAGACAGCAATAGTGGATAAGAAATCTCCAGTTAGATTCAAGGAGACTGTGGCATCTATTACAGCAAAGTGGTTTCAATATAGCTGTCATAGTCTATATAGTATGTTGTTGTGGTTCAGAGCTTAGACTCTCAAAGGTAAGATAATGGAGTTTCATTCTCTGCTGTACTACTTACTAGCTGTGTGTGATCTAGTGAAGTGACTTAACATCTCTGCTTATTTATTTGTAAAATGAATACATAACTAAAAGGCCTATTTCAAAGGCTATTATGATACTTATAGGAATGAATATATATAAAGTGCTTTGAACAGAACATTGCAATAATAATAATTTAATTATATTGTACATTATAGATAATATATTTTTATTATTGTTGTTATTTGAGGTCAGTGACACATGACACAGGTTTTGGCAGTGAGTAATCCTAGCATGGCCAAACCAGTAGCATGCCCATTTTCAGCTCAAGTAACTAGATTTTACAGAAACTAAATTGAGACTCATAAAACTTATTGACTACTCTGTACTAGAATAGTTATAGATAAGCACAGGTAGAAGTTATATAACTGACATTTATGTTAACCTAATACCAGTTTGATTTCTAACAGCCTTGAACAAGAGGGCTCTAGCTATGCCTTCCATAATGTAAAAGTTCTCCTGAGGTACCTTACTTTGCCACATTATACAAAGCATAGATTATAGATCCAAAAATATCAGGAATTAGGATTTGTCTCTTCTTTTCGAGACATCACATTTGATGCTAGTTTTGCTTATAGTTGTATCATACTTCCACTCCTATTGTTTGAATTTAGGGTGAACTAAACCCTTGGCTGCCCCAATATTTTGCAAGTTTTTAAGTTGATATGCAAGATGAGTGCCTGTTCTTTGCTTCTCTTACTTACTAAACTACCCATTTTAGTTCTATTGCTTCCAGTTAAAAAGTGACCTCATGCTTGCTGACACATGTTCAGTGATTATACAAGTAATGTTGATATTTTGTCTTTTGTGCGTTGTCAGTTTCCTTTTCTCACTCTCTCGCACTTCCACCCTCTAATTTCTTTGAAGCCACTGTCCATTTGACATGAAAAATGTACTTATAGTCTTTTGGCTAATTATTTCAAGGAGAGGTGAAAAAAAAAATCTTGACTATGGCATGATGAACTCCATCTGCTTCAGTTAAAGCAATTGCACACTTCAGAGTTTCTTTGCAATGACAACTTTTCAGCAATTTAATTTTGTTAAACATTGCATTCTGTTCCCCCAAATCTGGACTGATTTTTGTCTATATCTTCAGAGAATTAACCCTACCCCACAGTATGTTTTTAAAAATCATAAATTTTTCCTGAGAAATTTTATGGAACTGAGTTGTCTTTGTCAGTTTTACCAAATTATTATCAACTCTCATGTAATTAATCAGTTCTTTCACTTCTGGCTTTCTCACTTTCCATCACAAAAGTGAGTAATCCCACCATGGTTGACTGTCTCATTCAAGATTTGAGGTAAAGAGCTATAGTTGGGTCTTGAGGCCAGTCTGAGGAGAACTACTAATATCACTGATATTTGATTATTAGCTCTGCTACTCTACTTCATATCAGAAATGTTTCTCCTGTTGCCATCAGACTGAATTATTTGCAGTAAACCTCTTAAGAGTTTTGAAGCTAACCCCACAGCTGGGAGTGGATCCTACATGTGCTACTTGGTACTTATAAAATCTCAGATAGGTTATGTAGACTCCTTAAACCCTCAGATTTCTCATACATTAATGAGGATGATTAATATTGGAATATTCCTGGTAGGGTTGTTATCAGGATTGATAGAGAAACTTTAAAATGTTCCATATAATGACTAACACATAGAAATTACTCAATAAATAATAGATATTACTATTATTTCTGAAAATATATGCACTCTTCAGAACTCTTTATGAAACTAGTGATTTAGATTAAATTATCTTGTATTAGGATATGATTAAACATTTAAAAAACTGGAATTAGCTAATATCTTCAGGTAAATAGAACTTTAAGAATAAATATATGACTATACAATCTTTTTGCTGAAACCCTAAAGGTAAAGCACTTGAGAAAAAGAAAGACAAAATAACAATAATATAATTTTTTGCTAAGTCTAAGAAATAAAAAGATGGCAACTGCCCAGGTCAGAATGCATTCACTTCGTGGTGATTTGTTTACTACATTATTGTTGCATTTTCTGAATTTTGATTCATATTCAATACATAATAATAATTTAACAGTAAAGTATTATACTCATGGAGTGTTAAACAATTGTTCCACATATGTTACTTTTACCTATGTTAGGTAATATAGCTGAAATGACTTGGTGGAGGTCCTTCAGAAGATAGGTATGTGTCTTAAACTTTATAACAAGACAGCCTCACCTCCTCATCTGGTTCAACTAAAGTAGGACCTAAATATTTATATGTGAAGATTATGTGAACCACTACTGAATAACTCATTCTGGTCATTCCATAGTTTGAGAATATTGATTGATTATATGGTAGACCTCGCTCTCTTTTCAGGGAAGGACTTGTTGCCAGGGAGTGGCCAGGGGAGGACTTGTGGCTGGGAGTGCTGTTGGTGAACAGTGTTGAGCTGTCAACCACTGTAGGGATGGCCTCATATATGAAGAATTGCCTTATCCAAAGTTGCAACCCTTCCTAGAGTGGCCTACATTCTCTTTGAGGGATCCCTGACTACTCTAACTAAAATTGCAATATTTTTCTCCATAACACTACCCAGCCCTTCCATGTTTATTTCTCTCTATAGCACCGTTAATGACATCCTTGATATTTTAAGGATGTTATTGTTTCTCTTTCCCCTTTGGAATATAAGCTCAGTGAAGGCAACGTTTGTGGGTTCTTTTGTATTCCAAGTGCTTAGAAAAGCACTTGTAACACAATACTTACTCAATAATTTGTTTGTTAAATAGTAATGAACTCTAGAGTAAGTGTACCACCCTGTGTTGAGAAGAATGAAATAGACAGTATTCAATAAAATAAACAAATCTTTGTTTGTAATTTGAATTTTCTCCAAGTTCAGCTTCAGTAATAAGAGATGTTTGTGAAGCTCTACTTTGTTTTCCCCTTGGTTATTGATCTGTGAATGTTTACTTAGTCAAAATCTAGGAGGAAACAAAATATGTGTGGCAATCAGTATACCTCCTTTTTTTCTATGGAACTGTCAAGGCCACTTTCCCCTCTCTTTGACATTTAAAAAGAGCATCCAGTTTATGCTTCATAAATTAGGCTTCAAATCTTTTTTTTTTTTTTTTTTGGACACCTCTTTATTTTTTACCAGATTGAGTACTTGGTTTCTCATTTGCTTTGTTTGCTGTGTTTTTATCACAAATTCACACCCTCCCTCTGCCAATGTAATCTCTTGATATTCAACCTGAGCAGGTATTAACAGCTTCTCCTCCCAGCAGTAGGCTGGGCAGGACGTGCAGATCTCAGTGCCTGCCTGGTTCCAGAGATGTCCCTTCTCCTTCTGCCTGGGAATGTCTATCCCTGTTCTCTGCATCCCATTTTGAACTTGGACTTAGTTTTTTTTCCTCCAGGATTGTCAAAGAAGAGAGGGTTCAAGAAATAAAAAAAAAAAAATCAGACCCTCACATGATAGATAATTCAGCTGAATACAGAAAGACCAGTTGGCAGTAGTTTTCCTTTAGAATTTTGGTGAAGTCTCAAGATGTTTGGATTCCTGATCTTTCATTTGTGATATGTAGTCTCCCCCCACCTCCAGCTCCCAAGTGTGTGAGATCTCATTGTTCCTCATATTCCCTCTGACTTGTTTTTTACCTGTTGTGCTATCATTGGGCCCTCATTTGAAAATTCACATCTTTCAGTTATGGAAAATTTTTTTGAATTATTTTATTTTCCCTCTTCTCTCTTCTGACCCTTCTGCTATTCAAGGACCTGCATGTTCTCTAATTTTCTTGTCCTTTTTTCTCTTGTTTTTCAACCATTCATCTTCTTACCCTACTTATTGAAAGTTTCCTGTGTCTTTATCTTTCAACTCTGATATTGAAGGGCTTTATTTATTTGTTTATTATTTTTTAAATTTACATCCAAGTTAGTTAGCATATGTGCAACAGTGATTTCGCGAGTAGATTCCATAATGCCCTTATCCATTTGGCCTCCTCTCCCCACCCCTCACAATCCCTCCAGCAACGCTTTGCTTGTTCTCTATACTTAAGAGTCTCTTATGCTTGTCCTCCTCCCTGTTTTTATATTATTTTTGCTTTCCTTCCCTTATGTTCATTTCTTTTGTATTTTAAATTCCTCATATAAGTAAAGTCATATGATATTTCTCTTTCTTGACTGACTAATTTCACTTAGTATAATACCCTCCAGTTCCATCCATGTAGTTACAAATAGCAAGATTTCACTCTTTTTAATTGCTGAGTAATAGTCCATTGTATGTATGTATGTATGTATGTATGTGTGTGTATATATATATGTATGTATATATATGTATTCTTTATCCATTCATACATTGATGGATTCATACATTCATACATTCATACATATATATGTGTGTGTGTGTATATATATATATATATATATATATATATATACACACATATATTCTTTATCCATTCATACATTGATGGACATTTGGGCTCTTTCCATACTTTGGCTATGGTCAATAGCACTGCTATAAACATGTGCCCCTTTGAAACAATACACTTGTATCTCTTGGATATATACCTAATAGTACAAATGCTGGGCCATAGGGTAGTTCTACTTTTAATTTTTTGAGGAACCTCCATAGTGTTTCCATAGTGGCTGCACCAGTTTGCTTTCCCACCAGCAGGGTAAAAGAGATCCTCTTTTTCTGCATCCTCACCAACACCTGTTGTTGCCTGAGTTATTAATGTTAGCCATTCTGACAGGTGTGAGGTGGTATCTCATTGTGGTTTTCATTTGTATTTCCCTGATGATGAGTGATGTTGAGCATTTTTTCATGTGTCGGTTGTCCATCTGGATGTCTTCTTTGGAGAAGTGTCTATTCATGTCTTATGCCCATTTCTTCACAGGATTGTTTTTTGGGTGTTGAGTTTGATAAGTTCTTTATAGATTTTAGATACTAACCCTTTATCTGATATGTCACTTGCAAATATCTTCTCCCATTCCATCAGTTGGAATTAGTTTATCTGATTATTTCCTTCTCTGTGCAGAAGCTTTTTATTTTGATGAGGTCCCAATAGTTCACTTTTGTTTTTGTTTACCTTGCCTCAAAGACGCTTTGAGTAAGGAGTTGCTGTGGCAGAGGTCGTGAGGTTGTTGCATACTTTCTCCACTAGAATTTTGATGGCTTCCTGTCTCATGCTTAGGTCTTTAATCTATTCTGAGTTTATTTTTGTGTCTGGCATAAGACAGTGGTTCAGGTTCATTTTTCTGTGTGTTTTCCCAGCACCACTTGCTGAAGAGACTCTCTTTATTCCATTGGGTATTCTTTCCTGCTGTTTCAAAGATTAGTTGGTCATAGATTTGTGGGTACATTTGTGGGTTTTCTGTTCTGTTCCATTGATCTGAATGTCTGTTTTTGTGCCAATACCGTACTGTCTTGATGATTATAGCTTTGTAATACATCTTGAGGTCTGGGATTGTGATTCCTCCAGCTCTGGTTTTCTCTTTCAGCATTGCTTTGGCTATTTGGGGTCTTTTCTGATTCCACACAGATTTTAAGATTGGTTGTTCTACCTCTTTGAAGAATGCTTATGTTATTTTGATAGAGATTGCATTGAATATGTAGAGTGTCTTGGGTAGTATCAACATTTTAAGAATATTTGTTCTTCCAATCCAGGAGCATGGAATAGTTTTCCATATTTTTGTGTGTGTCTTCTTCCATTTCTTTCATAAGCTTTCAACAGTTTTCAGTGCATAGATTTTTTAACCTCTTTGGTTAGGTTGAATCCTAGGTATTTTATGGATTTTGGTGCAATTGTAATTGGGATCGATTCCTTGATTTCTCTTTCTAATTTTTAATTTTTTTAAACATTTATTTATTATTCAGAGATAGAGCATGAGAATGGGAGGGGCAGAGAGGGGAGAGACGCAGAATACAAAGCAGACTTCAGGCTCTGAGCTGTCAGGACAGAGCCCAACACAGGCCTTGAATTCACAAACCGTGAGATCAGGACCTGAGCCGAAGTTGTACACCCAACTGACTGAGCCACCCGATGCCCCTAATTATTTTATAATGTTTATTTTTGAGAAAGGGAGAGAGAGTGTGAGTGGGGTAGGGGCAGAGAGAGAGGAGGGCACAGAATCCACAGCAGTCTGCAGGCTCTGAGCTGTCAGGACAGAGCCAAACACAGGCCTTGAATTCACATACTGTGAGATCATGACCTGAGCTGAAGTCAGACGCTCAACTAACTGAGCCACCCAACTGCCCCACTGATTTCTCTTTCCGTTGTTTCGTTATTGGTGTATAGGAATGCGACTGATTTCTGTGCATTGATTTTATCCTACAACTTTGCTGAATTCAAGGGTCAGTTCTAGCAATTTTTTTGGTGGGATCTTTTGGGTTTTCCATGTAGAGTATCATGTTATTTGTGAAGAGTGAAAATTTGACTTCTGTCTTGGCAATAAGGATGCCTTTTACCTCTTTGCATTGTCTGAAAGCTGAGACTAAGACTTCCAACACTATGTTGAATAACAGTGGAGGGAGTGGACATCCCTGTCATGTTCTTGACCTTAGAGGGAAAAACGCTCAGTTTTTCCCCAATGAGGATGATACTAGAGGCGGGTCTTTCATATATGGCATTAAAATATGATCCTTCTATCCTTACTTTCTTGAGGGTTTTTATCAACAAAGGATGCTGTGTTTTGTCAAATGCTTCCTCTGAATCTTTTGAGAGGATCATGTGGTTCTTGTCCTTTCTTTTAATGATGTGATGTATCACATTGTTTTGTGGATATTGAACCACCACTACATCCCAGGTATAAATCCCACTTAATTGTGGTGAATAATTCTTTTAATGTATTGTTGGATCTGGTTGGCTAGTATCTTGTTGAAGATTTTTGCTTTGGGATAAAATTTTATGAATATATGTTAAGTGGATCCAGTCCAGTGTGTCATTCAAAGCATTGTTTCCTTGTTGATTTTTTGTTTAGACGATCTGTCCGTTTAGACGTTCTTCAGGGAAATTGGTCTGTAGTTCTCTTTTTTAGTTGGGTCTTTGGTTTTGGAATCAAGGTAATGCTGGCTTCCTAAAATGAGTTTGGANACTGCCCCACTGATTTCTCTTTCCGTTGTTTCGTTATTGGTGTATAGGAATGCGACTGATTTCTGTGCATTGATTTTATCCTACAACTTTGCTGAATTCAAGGGTCAGTTCTAGCAATTTTTTTGGTGGGATCTTTTGGGTTTTCCATGTAGAGTATCATGTTATTTGTGAAGAGTGAAAATTTGACTTCTGTCTTGGCAATAAGGATGCCTTTTACCTCTTTGCATTGTCTGAAAGCTGAGACTAAGACTTCCAACACTATGTTGAATAACAGTGGAGGGAGTGGACATCCCTGTCATGTTCTTGACCTTAGAGGGAAAAACGCTCAGTTTTTCCCCAATGAGGATGATACTAGAGGCGGGTCTTTCATATATGGCATTAAAATATGATCCTTCTATCCTTACTTTCTTGAGGGTTTTTATCAACAAAGGATGCTGTGTTTTGTCAAATGCTTCCTCTGAATCTTTTGAGAGGATCATGTGGTTCTTGTCCTTTCTTTTAATGATGTGATGTATCACATTGTTTTGTGGATATTGAACCACCACTACATCCCAGGTATAAATCCCACTTAATTGTGGTGAATAATTCTTTTAATGTATTGTTGGATCTGGTTGGCTAGTATCTTGTTGAAGATTTTTGCTTTGGGATAAAATTTTATGAATATATGTTAAGTGGATCCAGTCCAGTGTGTCATTCAAAGCATTGTTTCCTTGTTGATTTTTTGTTTAGACGATCTGTCCGTTTAGACGTTCTTCAGGGAA
The DNA here is from genome assembly GCF_008692635.1 of Crocuta crocuta. Taxonomy (NCBI): domain Eukaryota; kingdom Metazoa; phylum Chordata; class Mammalia; order Carnivora; family Hyaenidae; genus Crocuta; species Crocuta crocuta. Next base: position 6,400,919 of record NW_027529173.1, read on the forward strand.
ATTGGTCTGTAGTTCTCTTTTTTAGTTGGGTCTTTGGTTTTGGAATCAAGGTAATGCTGGCTTCCTAAAATGAGTTTGGAAGTTTTCCTTCCATTTCTGGTTTTTTGTTTTTGTTTTGTTTTGTTTTGTTTTGTTTTTTTTGTAACAGCTTCAAAAGAATAGGTGCTAAGTCTTCTTTAAATGTTTGGTAGAATTCCCTTGGAAAGCCATCTAGCCCTGGACTCTTGTTTTTTGGGAGATTTTTGATTACTTATTAGATTTCTTTACTAGTTATGGGTCTGTTCAAATTTTCTATTTCTTCTTGTTTCAGTTGTGGTAGTTTGTAAGCTTCTAGGAATTTGTCCATTTCTTCCAGATTGCCCATTTTATTGGCATATAATTGCTCATAATATTGTCTCATTATTGTTTATATTTCTGCAGTGTAGGTTATGACCTCTTCTCTTCCATTCTTGACTTTATTTACTTTGGTCTTTTTCTTTTTCTTTTTGATCAAACTGGCTAAGGGTTGATCAATTTTGTTAATTCTTTCAAAGGACCAACTACTGGTTTCATTGATCTGTTCTACTGGTTTTTTGTGGTGGTTGTTGTTGTTGTTGTTGTTGTTTTGTTTTTTGTGTTTTTGTTTGTTTGTTTCAGTAGCACTGATTCCTGCTTTAATCGTTATTATTTTCTGTCTTCTGCTTGTTTTGGATTTTATTTCCTGTTCTTCTTCCAAATCTTAGAGGTGTAAGGATAAGTTGTATATCTGAGACCTTTCTTCCTTGTTTAGGAACGCCTGGATTGATATGTACTTACTCTTATAACCATATTTGCTGCATCCCAGTGTTTTCGGGCTATGGTGTTGTTATGTTTATTAGCTTCCATGTACTTTTTAATTTCCTCTTTAGCTTCTTGGTTAGCCCATTCATTCTTTAGTAGGATATTCTTTCATCTCCAAGTATTTTATTTATTTATTTATTTATTTATTTATTTATTTATTTAATTTTTGAATGTTTATAAACATTAAAACAGAAGAGAGAGACACAGAACAAGAGTGGGGGAGTAGCAGAGAGAGGGAAAGACATACAGAACTTTAAGCAGGTTCCAGGCTTCGAGCTGTCATCACAGAGCCTGATGCAGGGCTCGAACTCACAAACTAAGAGATCATGACCCTAGCCACAGTCAGACGCTCAGCCAACTGAGCCACCCAGGAGCCCTTCATCTTCAAGCATGTGTTATCTTTCCTAATTCTTTTCTTGTGTTTATTTTGAGTTCCATAGCTTTGTGGTCTGAAAATATGTATGATCTTGATCTTTTTATACTTGTTGAGGGCTGATTATGTCTCAGTATATAATTTATTCTGGAGAAAGTTCCATGTGCACTTGAGAAGAATGTGTATTCTGCTGTTTTCGGATAAAATTTTATGAATATATGTTAAGTACATCCAGTCCAGTGTGTCATTCAAACCTGTTGTTTCCTTGTTGATTTTCTGTTTAGATGATCTGTTCACTGATGTAAGTGTGGTGTTGAAACCCGCTATGATTATGGTTTCTTTATGTTTGTGATTAATTGATTTATATATTTGTGTGCTTCTATATTTGGAGCATAATTATTTATAATTGTTAGATCTTCTTGGTGGATAGACTTCTAATTTATGATATAATGCCCTTCTTCATCTCTTGTTACAATCTTCATGTTAAAATCTAGATTGTCTGATATAAGTATAACTATTCCAGCTTACTTTTGGCAACCATTAACATTATAGATGGCTCTCCATCCCCTTACTTTCAATCTGAAGGTATCTTAAGTCTAAAATGGGTGTCTTATAAACAGTATATAGATGGATCTTGTTTTCTTATCCATTCTTTTACCTGTTGATTGGAGCATTTAGTCCATTGATGTTTAGTACTGAAAGATATGCATTTATTGACATTATGTTGCCTGTAGAGTTAGAGTTTCTAGTGGCATTCTCTGGTCCTTTCTAGTCTTTGCTGCTTTTGTTTTTTATTTGTTTTGTTTTGTTTTGTTTTGTTTTTTGGTCTTTTCTCCCCTCAGCTAGTTCCCCTTAAAATTTCTTGCAGAGCTGGCTTAGTGGTCACTAACTCCTTTAATTTTTGTTTGGGAAACTTTATTTCTCCTTCTATTTTGAATGACAGCCTTTCTGGATAAAGAATTCTTGACTGCATATTTTTTTCTGATTCAGCACATTGAATATATCCTGCCACTCCTCTCTGGCCTGCCAAGTTTCTGTGGCTATATCTGCTGCAATACTGATATGTCTTCCCTTGTAGGTTAAGTACTTTTTTCCCTTGCTGGTTTCATGAATCTTTCCTTTCTTGAGTATTTTGTGAATTTTGACTATCATATGCTTGTTGATGGTCGGTTTTTGTTGAATCTAAAGGAAGTCCTCTGTGCTTCCTGAATTTTGATGTCTGTATCTTTCTCCAGGTTAGGAAAGCTTTCTGGCATGATTTGCTCAAATAAATCTTCAACCCCCTTCTCTCTCTCTTCATCTTCTAGAACCCCTATGATTCTGATGTTATTCTTTTTTAATGAGTCACTGAGTTCTCCACATTTTATGTCATGCTCTTTTGCCTTAGTCTTCCCTTTTTCTGCTTCATTATTCTCCATAAGTTTGTCCTCTATGTCGCTGATTCACTGCTCAGCTTTATCCTTCCTTGATGCTGTGTCATCCATTCAAGATTGCAGCTCAATTATAGAATTTTTAATTTATCCTGACTAGGTTGGTTCTTTCATGTCCACAGAAAGGGATTCTAGTCTATTTTCACCCCAGGTAGTATTTTTATTGCTGTGATTCTCATTTCTGGTTCAGACATCTTGCTTGTGTCTGTATTGATTAAGTCCCTAGCTGTCATTTCTTCCTGTTCTTTCTTTTGTGGTGAATTCCTTTGTTTCATCACTTTGAAGGAAGAAAAGAAATTAATAAAGAAAAATAATAATAATTAAATAATTTAAAAGAACACAAAAAGTAAAATAAAAGATGCTAGATTCTATGTGTGTTTTGGTCTGGTTGTTGAAAAAACTTGATAGGTTAGAGAAAAAAAGGAAAGATAAGAAAATTAAAAAAGGAAAAAGAAATAGATAAAAACGGGAGACCTTTGAGAAATTGAAAAAATGAATGCAATAAAACAGAATAAAATAAAATGGTTGAAGCAGAATCGAGTTCAAAAAATTCCCCAAAATAAAAAAATAGTCAAAAAATGAAAAATCTTTTTTATAAAAATGGAAAATAAATTTTGTTTCTCATTCTGTATTCAAGAATAAGAAAAGAAATAAACTGAATATATGAACCAGCAACAGAGTGAAAAATGACTGAAATTACATCTAGTTTCTCCTAGAAGTCAAACTATGAAATACTTTATAGTCCATGAACTAAGCAGGCGGAGAGTCTTGTGGTGTTCCTCAAAAGCATGGTTGGCCCAGTTGTGCAGGGCATAGTGAAATGTCTGTGTTCTTCACTAGATGGCGATGTTTAGCTTACTGGGGTGAATTGTTGTGGTGCCGTGTAGTATGCGTGTGTATGCATGGGACGGGTGAAAATGGCGTCACCCAGTCTCTACTATCAGAACTCTGTTCTTGCTGCCGACCATCAATCAAGTACTCCTCCTTTGTCAATCTCTACTTCTGCATTGTTCATGACCTAGTCGTGAGGCTCCCAGTGGCACCTCCCTCCTGTGAGATTTATCTCAGATGGGGCTATGTTACCCATCCTTTCACTTCTGAGGGACTTCAGCTTTGACCCATTCTGTACCTCTGGGGGAGGGTCTTGCTGAGCAATGGCCAGGTGCTGGCCCACCCCCAGTAACATTCATGAGACCATGCCACTGTTGATCCCCAGAGACTGGATGGGTGGCAGCCTGCCCCAGAAAATGTTGGCATGATCGTGTAGCAGCAGTATTTCAGAAACTAGGGCAAATCACAACACACATCTTAATCTTCACCCTTAATGTTTTTGTTCCAATACCAGTGAATGTACCGGGGCCCACTGGGACCTTTGTGAAGTGACCCCACCACCTCTACCAAATGTCCTCCCACCAGGGGAACCCCGTCTCTCCTTGTGGTCCTTGGACCCCTCTGACCTCACTTTCTGCTCCCAGGGATTTGCCCTTCCCACAAGAACACTGCCAGGTATTGAGCTGAAGAGTTTCAGACTCTGTGCTTTCCTCTTTATAGAGTCTTAATGGAATATAAACCCCCTCCTTTCTCCTTTCTCCCTCTTTGGTTCAGTTCCTTGTGGTTGTTATCACTCTGGCTTTTTCTCTCCAGCTGCTTTCAGTTGGGGGGGGAGGGAGTTGCTTTTTCTGTACTCCTCCCCAATCTCCATCCTCTCTCTGCTAGTAAAAACAGCTCCCTACACTCCTCTCTCTCCCCCAGTTCACCTCTCTGTGCAATGTACATGCAGACTTTTGTGTTAATCCTCAAATTAATTTTCCAGGTGTGCAAGATTTCTTAGTGTTGATTCGGCTATATGTCAGGGACGAGAGATGCAGAAAAACTTCCATGCTCTTCTGCCATCTTGGTCCCCTACTGGCTTCAAATCTTCTTACACATATTTGACTCTCTATCATCCAACAATTAGACTTCATACCGATAATATCCTTTTTAAATAAATGTCATTTTTGTTTCAATGGGTTTTTTATTCAAAGGCTCCACAAGATACAGCTTTATAAATTCCCTTGTCTATCCTTGCTCTCACTACTGGATATAGCAAATTATTAGCAAATGAAACTCTGCCTCTCTGACCAATCAGACTTCCAAGCCAGTGATCCCAGAATGTGCCCAGCAAAGTGTTCCCTGATTGCTGGAAGTGGGGATTATTTTTAAATATGCTTGTAAAAATTTTTATTGGGTATGTACTTTAACATATAAAATATACTCATTTAAAGTGTATTACAATTTAATGATGACTAATGTTATTGAGTGGTGTAACCATCACCATAAATTAGTTTTAGAACATTTTTATTCCTCTGATAAGATCACTTTTGCCCATTTATAGTTAATCCCTGTTCTTTTTTCCAGCTTCAGGCAACCGTTAATCTGCTTTCTGTAAATATTTGCCTTTTTGTGGAAATTTCATAAAAAAATAGAACCATAAACTACGTGGTGTCTTATTCCTGGCTTCTTTTACTTAGTATAATGTTATGAAGTTCATCCATGACATAACCTATGTCAGCAGTTTTTACTGATGAATGGTATTTCATTGTATGAATATGACACATTTTGTCTTTCGTCTATTTTGTCTTTGCAGTTGATGGACAGTTTTTCAGTTTTCAGATATGATGAATTAGAAAACTGTGAACATATCCTCTCGGTTCTCTTGTGCAGATAATTTAGGAGTGAGATTTCTCAGTCATATGGTAGGGTAATGTTGAACTTCTTGAGAAATTGCCAATCATTGTCCAAAGTGGTTGCAGCAGTTTTATCCTGACCAATGTGTTTCCCCATGTTTCCATCAGCATTTGTTATTATCTGTCTTTTAGACATCCTTGTAGATGTGAAATGGTATCTTACTGTGGTTTTAAATTGCACTTTTGTGGACAGGGAAATGGGAGTAGGCCAAGTTCAGCATCAAATACCCTTCTGCTTTTACTAAAGGTCAGTAGTTTTTTTCTTGAATAATCACTCTTTAGATTGTTGTAAGCCTTGGTTAATTTCTAGAGTTCTTTTGGGGGGAGAGGGCAGAGAGAGTGAGAGAGCGAGAGAGAGAATCCCCAGCAGGTTCCATGCTGTCATCACAGAGCCCAGTATGGGGCTTAATCTCACTAACTATTAGATCATGACTTGTGCCAAAATCAACAGTTGGATACTTAACTGACTGAGCCACCCAAGTGCCCCAATTTCTAGAGTTCTGAAAAAATTGATTTGCTGATACCATGTTGCTTTTGTGGAGATATACCAGGGTTTTCACTCTACTGTACCAGAAGTCCTGTCTCATCTCTTAAATATTGTTGTGAGGCATTTTAACCTTACAAAATCTATCCTTAGTTAGAGATTCCTTAATTCTCCCACATATTTTCTCTCTTTTTATCATTTAACTTCTCAAAATTGAAATTTCTCTTCATTAGGAATTTATTTTCATAGAAGTATTTTCTAGCCAATTTTCTAGCCACCATGTGTTAAATAATAGTTCTCTTTTCCACAGGCTTGTCATTGCTGTTTATCAGATATAAGTATTTTTGCAGTTTACATTTTTGTTAAAAATGATACATTAATCTATACATTTATTTCATGTTTTATTTATTTCTGAGAGAGAGACAGCGTGAGCAGAGGAGGGTCAGAGAGAAAGGGAGACACAGAATCTGAAACAGGCTCCAGGCTCTGAGCTAGCTGTCAGCACAGAGCCCGATGCAGGGCTCGAACCCATGAACCATGAGATCATGACCTGAACCAAACTCGGATGCTTAACTGACTGAGCCATCCAGGTGCCCCTACACATTCTTTTTTTAAAACACAGAAAAGTTAGCACAGAAAATCAGCCCAGTGAAATGTTTAAATGCCACTGAAATACTGCTATCTATTAATATTACTTAATTAATTAAGTAATTAATATTACTTAATTCTCTAATTATGTTTCTAAAGTTGCATGTAGGTGTAATTTTTACATGATTTCACTGGCTATTGAATGGAGAAACATTCAGTTATCACATGCAACCCTTTCTAACTTTCTGTTACTGATAAAATGCCATGATGATGATAGTAATAAAGATAGTATCAAAGACTTATATTATGCCTGTTACATACCAGGTCCTGTTCTAAGGACACATATATGTATTAACTCATTTAATTTTTATATCTACTCTCTGAGGTAGGAAGTACCATGATCTCCATTTTACAGGTTAAAAAACTGAGGCACAGAAGTGTTAAATAACTTGTCTACAGTCACTCAGACAGAAAATACTGGATCTGGGTTTTAGCTCCAGAATCTTTATTGTCAAATTCTATTGCTTACTTGATTAGAGGAGTTAACTAGGGCCCAAAGGGATTAAAAGAGTTGTTCAACCAGTTATTGGTAAAACTGAGACTTTAGTCTACTCAGATTCTGAAGGTGACGAAGGGCAACTATTGGGCAACTTACATACCCATAGGTTTAAGATGGTTTTTACTGGGAAGAGAGTTTGGGGAAGAAGATATTCCTACTGTCCAGATTATCTGGACTTAAGCTATTTTCCAGAGATCACTTTCTTCCTACTTGCCTATAGGGGGATAATGATAGACAGTTCAGACATACCCAGCTAGGATATTGCTGGAGCAACAGAAGTTTGAATTCCAAGATGAGATGTTAAAACATCCCACTTCAGTGGCAATTTGCCTATGGCAACATCCTAGCTATAGAGGCAGGACCACTCCCAGCCTTCAAAGAGATGTTAGGAAAAGGACATCTCTGTCTTTCGAGATAAACTGGCAGCCCAGTTAGATGGATATGATACCCTAGAGTCTAGATACATTGATTGCTCTTACATCCTGAGAAGTCTATGCATGATGGCAGCTTGCACATTGATCATGTCACACATATTGGCTAGTTCAGATACACAGACTTTTCTAGATTATCCTAAGATGACTACCCCAGGTAGGACACTCCTTCTCCCTCCTCAGATCTCAAGAAGACTCCTGACCATCTATTCCAGGCAGCATGCAAAGTGGGAAGAAGCCCAGCTGAGATCTCTCCAAATATTCTCTTTTATCTTCTTTCATCTGCAAGAAACTTTTATGTTCATTTCACCAAACTTTGTCTGGGCATAGTTTTTATGTGATCACTCCAACCAGTGAATACATCCCTACTAGTTTTAAAATGTTAACATTGACAGGTGACAGGCAGTGACAGTTTATAAGAACTTTCTATGTTTCTAAGCATTTGCTTACTTTAACTAGTGAATGTAAACTTGGAATTTCCTTAACAGGTAATGTTAAACATATGTCACTGATTTTTGAAGTCAATATAATGAATAAAAGTAGTTAGGAAAATCATATGCACCTTACAGTGTCAAAGGGAAATACTTTGGAAATATCTGCTTATGCCTACTGTAAAACATGTTTAATTGTAGAAAATTATATGTTACTATTTTAAGAATTTTATTATTGAGCTTATTTAATGGTAACTATGGAATAAATGTTCCATTATATTTACCATCATATGTATGAGTAAGTAAATTATACATGATTAACATCATACTACATAATATCACTATTAGAATGATATGTATTATATATAAGCTAACTTTGTTATAGGAGACATAAGTGAAGTTATTACTTACCCAGTTATAATAATATGTCACTGGACTTTAGAATTTGGTAGCAAACTTTAGTGAAAGAATTAGAAACAACAACTAAGTTAAGGAAATTGTTTCCTTTGGTTCATGAGCCAAATTACACTGTAAAAGTATGGTATACCCTGCCCATACATGTAGATTCAATCATGTGACCATTCCTTCCAGAAGGCTTGTTTCCAGTGACAATTCTTAACAGAGACTTTATGATGAATTGCATTTTGCCCTATTGATTATCTAGGAGAGTCCAACAGAACATAGTTTGAGTTTTCAATTGTGATTCCAATCCAGTAACATAATCAAGTCAGTTTTTTAGAAAGGATTCAGGTAGTTTTTCTTTATCTTTTGAAAGAACATTAAATAGATCTTCCCATATATGTCCTCTGTTTTCTATAGATTATTATAATAAATAATTTTAAGATGTTTATTTTCCTAAATCTAAAAAGAAAATTCTCTCTTCCATGTTATGGAGTTGTCGATAAGCCTTGTGCTGAGTTTTGGCATCCAGATGGATTTCCTTATGCATGATGGGGCAGATTCCTATGCCAGAGTGAAGATTCACCAACAAATAACTGAGAGAGAAAAAAAGGATGCATAAGCAGATATCTAGTTATAGGTGTTTGCTTTCGTTATTGTCTTAAGATGTAAGAGAAGTGGCAAATGTCAATTCAATGTTAAAAAAACATTATAAAAATGACAGAAACATTTAAAAATCATGGTGGTCTAAGTTTGTTGAAAACAACAATGAATGGGGGTGCCTGGGTGGCTTAGTCGGTTAAGCGGCCGACTTTCACTTAGGTCATGATCTCGCGGTTCGTGGGTTCGAGCCCCGCGTCGGGCTCTGTGCTGACTGCCAGCTCAGAGCCTGGAGCCTGTTTCAGTCTGTGACTCCATCTCTCTGACCCTCCCCTGCTCACGCTGTCTCTCTGTCTCCTAGAAATAAATTTAAAAAAAAGAAAAAAAAAAAGAAAACAACAATGAATGGTTTTTAAAATTTGGCCCCAACAACAGCAGGACCTTTCAAGAAATTGTTCCCCTTCACTGAAGTTATAAAATTTGTGGATATAGAGTTATGGTATTCCTTTGTTACTCCTTTAATATCCATAGAATCAGTATTAATGGCCCCTCTTTCATTTCATAAACTAGTAATTTGTATCTTTTGTCTTTTTTTTCTTGGTTTGCCTGACTAGAGGTTTATATATTTTATTGATCTTTTAAAAGAACTAGTTTTTTATTTCATTGGTTTTATCTAATTATTTCCTGCTTTTAATTTAATTTGTTTCTGTTCTTATTTTTATCACTTCTTATTTTCTGCTTACTTTGGATTTAATTTGTTCTTTCTCCTTGAGTTCCCTAACTTGGAAGCTTAGGTTTTTGAATTCTTCTCTTCTAATACATACATTCAATGTCATAAATTTCTTTCTGGCCATTGTTATCACTGTATCTTATAACTTCTGATATGTTATATTTTTGTTTTTGTTTAGTTCAAAGTATATTTTAATTTCTCTTGAGATTTCTTATTTGAATAATGTCTTATTTAGAAGTATGTTATCTAATCTCTAAATATTTGGGGAATTTCCAGTTATCATTCTGTTATTTATATTTATTTTTAGTTTAATTCCATTGGGAACTGTGAACTTACTTTATATGATTTCTCTTCTTTTAAATTTGTTAAGGTGTGTTACTTGGTCCAGAATATGGTCTACATGGGTCAGTGTTCCATATGAGCTTGAGAAGAATGTGCATTCTGATGTTGGATGAAATATTTTATAAATGTCAATAGATTCAGTTGATTGATGGTGCTGTTCAGTTCAACTATGTGCCTACTGATTTTCTGCCCACCGGAGGTATCGATTATCAATTGAGAGATGTTGACGGTTTTAACAATAGTAGTGGATATGTCTATTTCTCCTTGATGTTCAATCAGTTTTTGTTTTGAATATTTTGACATCCTCTTGTTAGGCATGTAAACATTAAAGATTGTTACCTCTTCTTGGAGATTGTATGTTTCTTGGAGAACTTTATGTTTAGGTGATGTCCTCTTTATCCCTGATGATTTTTCTTGCTCTGAGTATGCTTTATCTGAAATGACTATCATTACTCTCACTTTATTTTGATTACTGCTAGCCTGGTATATTTTTCAATATTCCCTTATTTTTTAACATACTTAAATCTCAAATTATATGATATTTGTTACTGTTTTCTTTCATTGGTCTTGTTCTGGCTTTGTTTTGTCTTTTACAATCCTCCCCCCTTTTCTGGTTTAGTTCAGCATTTAATATGACTCCATTTTCTCACTTCTGTTAGCAAAACACTTATATTCCTTTAAAAAAATTTTAGAGAATGCCTAGAGTTTTAGCACATATTTATAAGTAACTGAAGTTCATGTTCACACAGTGCTGTAATGCTACACCGATAGTGCAGATTTCTTATAATAGCATCCCCAGTTCATCCCTGTCATCCCTAGTAATATCACTGTTACTTATTTCACTTATCCATAAGTTATAATTAACAAATATACTGTTGCTATTATTATTTTAAGTAAACTGGTGTCTCTTAGATCAATTAGAGATAATACAAATGAAATGTTTTCTTTTACCTACATTTATTTCCTTTTCTCATGCTCTTCCTTTCTTCTTATAGATCTGAGTTTCTGACCTATATCATTTCTCTTCTCTCTGAAAAACGCTTAACGTTTTTTGCAAAGCAGGTCTACTGGCAACAAATGTCCTCAATTTTTGTTTGTCTAAGAAAGTCTTTATTTCTTCCTCAGTTGTGAATGACATTATTTCTGGTAAAATAGTTTTATTTGAGGCCAGACCTTTGTTATAAAGGACAGAACTCTAAGCAGATCTCCAATTCGTTAATCCCCATCCCATGCCTCCCTGCCAGAAACATGACAGAATTTTTCTCTGATTTTCATCTTGAGGAATTTGACTCCTGGGGGTAAAACTCAGAATGTACAGCAGCCCTTTTCAGGCTTAGCCCAGGAGTTTTTAATCTCTCAAGGTAGTCCAAGAGCAGTCACTAGCAATTAGTCACTTATACTTGTGTTTATTTTTTTTTAAATATCTTACTGTGGAAAGAGCATTGAAAATGAGATTTACCTTCTTAAGAAATTAAGTGTATAATATATCATTGTTGACTCTAGGCAAAATGTTGTGCACATAAATATTACAACCTGTTGCTGTTGCCTGTGGCTGTTTCTGCTCTTGGGAAACTGTGAACTGTATATTCCCTTGTCTCTAGTTTTCAGGGCAGTGGTTTGCCCTGTGACTTCAATTCTCTGGTGACTCTAAGTAGAGTTGTGGTGGTTGTTTTTACTGAAGTTAGTTGACGCACAATGTTACATAAGTTCCAGGTGTGCAACATACTAATTCAACAAGTCTGTGCATTATGCTGTGCGCACAGCAAGCACAGCTACCATCTGTCACTATACAACACTGTTACAGTACTACCGACTGTACTTCCTATGTTGTGCTTTGTATCCTTGTGACTTACTCATTCCATAACTGGAAGCCTGTACCTCCCACTCCCCTTTACCTACCCTCTTCCCTGTGGCCTAAATATAGAGTTTTTAATCTTCAGTTAGTTCAGCTTTTTTCTTGTTGTGAGAATGGGATTGATGAATTTCAACCTCGTTATGTGTTAGGCAGGAAGTTGAGACTATTTGTTTATTTGTAAAACACCAATGCCATCATTTTAAAAAGTTACAGGAAGAAATATTTGCTAATTTAACCTTTTGGTCCCTTCCCAGAAGTAACTGTGACATTGCTGACCCTAACCTGATCTTTCTGCTCCCAGAAAAAAGTGGTGGTTACGAAATCTCCAGCACTACTTTATTTTCTAGAATCTTCTAAACTTTTGTGTCCAAGGAAATGGCTCACAGCAAAGAACCACCCTTCCCCACATGGTTTGGATGAAGTTCACAGTTTATTCTTTTTTTTGTGACTCCCTGAAGATTCACAGATAACCCCTTCCTTATTTCAAGGTCAGATACAGACCTTTGAAATTCCCATTTTTTGTCTCAAATGATTAGCAGAAATGTTTATTTCCTCATACTAGCTAGACAAAAAGATAAATATATCTTATTCAGCTGACTGACTGAGACCTCTCCTTGGTTATAAGAACAATCTTTATTATATAATTATCTTACCTAGAAACTGTTTATCCCTGCTTATATATGTTCAAAGCAAACCACCCAGCTAAGAAACTCTGATATTGAGATCTTGGGTGCTCTTCTTACTGGAATGCCTGAATAGAATCATTTTCCTTACTTGTCTGGATTTTTGTCTTTGACACACCTCCTAGCAAGTTTATACTTATTTCCACCTGCTGTATGAAATAGTTTTAAAGACTTTATCATTTTAATTTGTTATGAATTTTTCAACCTCAAACTCTAAATGGTAACTTCAAGACATAATAAAATGATTTGGCATTTGCTCATATTATCCCATGCCCAATACAATCAATCATGCATTATTAGTTGCAAGAAGAAAGTCATTTTTTAAATGTCAGTTTGTATAAATCTGTGAAATTATAAAAAACAGTTTTTCAAAATATAATTTTTATTTTGGTAACTTCCATGGAAAATTATTATATTAATAAGATTTTTTCCAACATTTTGACATTTTTAGAGTTCTACATAATCTTGTTTTGTTATACAAATCAAACCCTAATACCATACTGACAGAGTCTGAAATAAATGCAAATAAACTATATACATATATGTATATGTATATATACATGTGTATATATATACACATAAATATACATGTATATACATGTATATATATACATATACATATATGTGTGTATATATATATATACACACATAATGCTGTGATGCTACACTGATAGTGCAGATTTCTTATAATAGCACCCCCAGTTCATCGCTGTTATCCCTAGTAATGTCACTGTTACTTATTTCACTTATCCATAAGCTATAATCAACAAATATACTGTTGCTATTATTATTTTAAGTAAACTCGTGTCTATTAGATCAACTAGAGATGATACAAATGAAATGTTTTATTTTACCTTCATATATATTTTACCTTCATTTATTTCCTTTTCTCATGTGCATATATATATATATATATATATACATATATATATTCTAACTCTAATCAAATGTACTTTCAAGATCCTACTAAATGATGTTTCTTGCAGTCTTATATTCTGAGAACCACAGATTTTGATAGTCAAATTCAATTACACCTATCCTTGGCAACATACATTCTTCTAACTGGATGTTAAAAATGAAAACCTTTCTGTTTTAGTTCTGGCTGAGACTTCAGATTCCAAGAAGAAAACAATAGCAAGCAAGTGCTTCCACATTCCACACTGAGGTAATACACTGCCTACTTTGGACTAGCAAAGAAAACAGTAAGGAAAGAAAAATGAAAATTTTTTTCAAGCTCTAGTTAAATATTCATCAGCATATACACGTTTTGAGGTTGAAGAAACTAAGAGATTTTTTTTTTTTTCATTTTGGATAAAGTTGTTGAANCAATAGAACCTCCCATGAGAGAAGAGTCAAATTTAAATATTTGCTAAAGCAAAATCACAATTGTGCTAGATAAGTAAAACCATTCCTTCCCCTACCTCTCTTTTCTTCCAACTTTTCTCACCCTGAATAGGATAGAAATGTGAGTTAGCAAGCTAAGGGTAGGTAAGAGAGAGGAAAAGAGAAGGTGAAGGCACATTCCCTTTTTTACTGCAGACTCCATACCTGAACAGACTGACTCTAAATGAAATTGGGTTTTGACAATGAGATGAGTCTGGACATTGTAACTACTAAATAAGACCAGATAAAGCCATGAAAGATCCCTTAGATATCACTAAAGAACAGGACATAACTAGTCCCATGGAAGAGGTTTTGGACAGGTAAAGGGGAAATAGAAGACAATTGTTTTCTGCCTGTACCATATGGAGACATCTTTTTAGTGAAAAGTTAGAGGAAGCTGCTGGTGTTTAGCACCATCCAAAATCAGGGGCCATTTTAATCATAAACTCCCTTCATGAACATATCCATTAACATCAAGACACAATTTTTTTTAAAGTGTTTTAAAGATTATTTATTTTGAGAGAAAGAACACAAGCAGGGGAGAGGCAGGGAGAAGGAAAGACAGAATCCCAAGTGGGCTCTGCACCATCAGCACAGAGCCTGATGCAGGGCTCAAGCTCACAAACCATGAGATCATAACCTGAGCCAAGATCAAGACTCAGGTGCTTGCTTAACTAATTGTGCCACCCAGGTACCATATCAAGAGACAGTTTAAGTTTCATATTTCTTATAACTGCCCCAGTACTCAGTGATCATCAAATTTTAGAACTTTTATAACAGATTTTTCCTCCTCTTTCTACTTGAATTTAGTGTCAAATATCTTATGTTGATTTTGTTTTACTGCTTTATTGAGATACAGTTGACCTACGTAATTTAGTGTTTAATACCTATCAGGCTAAGTACATCTATATATCTGAGGGCCCATTATCATAGGTAAGATAATGAACTTATTAGTTAATCCTAAATATTTTTCCATTAGCCTTTGTAATTCTTTCTTCTCACTTCCTTGCACCATACCCCATCCCCAGGCAAACACTGATCTATTTCTGTCACTGTAGATTACTATACATTTTTTAGAATTTTATAGAAATGGAGAGAGAGAGAGCGAGTGAGCAAGCTGGAGACCTACTGGTGTAGATTCCAGTCCAGTTCTAAAGACCTGAGTAACAGGAGCACTTAGGGCAGGAGATCAATGTTCTACCTTAAAGATGCATATTTTTTGTTCCATTCAAGTCTTCAGTGGATTGGATGATATCTACATTGTGCAAGGACTTCTGCTTTCCTCAGTCCACTAGTTTAAATGAGAATTTCTTCTACAAACACCGTCACAAACAAACCCATAAATAATATTTAATTAGCTACCTGGGCATCCCATGGCCTAATCAAGTTGACACATAAAATTAACCATCACAGGAATCATTCACTATGAGCCCCTTTTTATCTGACATCTTATACTCCAAATAATTATTTTGGTATTCATCCATGTTGCAGGTTTTAATTCCATGGCATACATATTCTACACTTTATTCACTCACCTTTTAATGGGCATTTGAGTTGTTTTCAATTTACTACCTTGACTAAAGATGCTGTGAATATTTGTGTGCAATCTTTATGTGAACATATGCTTTTTTTCTCTTGCCTAAATATCTATCTGTTACATAGCTAGATTATAACATAAGTATGGATTTAATTTTCTAAGAAAGCTTCTATACACTTTTATAAAGNAGTCACTCACAAGAGTTTTAATCAAATCATTTGGAGACCTTGATATATATGCTCTGGAGTGACAAAATAGCATGCAAGCATCTGAGGAACCCCTGAGACACAGAGAGATGAAGTAGCCATCACACATGTCCTACAATGATAAGTGAATGTTTTCTGCAATCTACTCTGTGCCAAACGTGAAAAAAAACTGGCTAGGAATCAATTTATTTATTATTTATTTATTTATTTATTTTTTATTTTTATTTATTTCTAGGAGAGAGAGACAGCATGAGCAGGGGAGGGTCAGAGAGAGAGGGAGTTACAGACTCAGAAATAGGCTCCAGGCTCTGAGCTGGCAGTCAGCACAGAGCCCGACGCGGGGCTCGAACCCACGAACCGCGAGATCATGACCTAAGCGAAAGTCGGACGCTTAACCGACTAAGCCACCCAGGCGCCCCTGTTATCTTACTTTCTAATTTTATCCATTCTGTAGGTATATGATGGTGTCTCATTGTAATGTTAATTTGAATTTCCTTACTGACTCAAGATGTGCATCTTTTCATATGCTTAGTTTCCACCTTTTAGAATTACAGCTAATAACCCCAAAAGGTTATAAAATGGAATCATAAAAAACTCAACCCAAAAGAAGCAAAACAAAAGAAAAAAAGAAAAAAATGAACAGATAGAAGACAAATAACAAGGAGATCATTTAATCAATAATATCAATAATCACATGTAATATAAATGGTCTAAACACTCCAATTAAAAGAGATTGTTAGATTGGATAAAATAATAAGATCCAACTATCATTGCCTAAAAGAAACTAAAACACTTTAAATATAAATATAGCAATGGTAAAAAATTAATGGGATGGGAAAAGATACCATAGTAACATTAGTGAAAACAATGCTGAAATAGCTGTAGTACTTTCAGACATAATAGATTTCAAAACTAAGAATATTACAAGGGGTAAAGAGAGTCATTTCATAATGATAAAGGGGATCATTTCATCTAGCCCTAGTATATAACAGTCCTCCATGTATGTGCCTCAAACAACAGAGTTTCAAAATACATGAAAAACAATCTGATGGTACTATAAGAAAAAATACAGAGAAATCCACATCCAAAGGGCCAGATTGCATCCTTTTCTCAATGAGTGATAAATCTGTTGTCCTCAAGGTAACTAAAAACATGAACAAGATTACTAGTCAACATGAACTAATTAATAATTACAGAATATTCCATTTAACAGAACACTTGTTAATTTCTACTACACACACGGCATTACCAAGAAAGGCTATATTCTGAGGCAGAAAAGAAGTCTCAAGTTAAAAGGTCTCAAATGAAACAAAGGATATTCTCTGACCAAAATGGAATTAAATGAGTAACCAAAAACAATGAAATACTGGGAAAATCCCTAAATGTTTGGAAACTTAGGACAAATTTTTGAATTATCCATGGATCAATGAACACAGGAAAAATAAATTAACAAATATTCTGAACTGAATAAAAATAAACCAACATATCAAAATTTTTGAGATGTAGTTAAAACTGTACTTACAAAATTATAGCACTAAAAAACTATAAAAAAGAAGAAAATTATCGAGTAATCTTCTATGTGAAGAAATGCAAAATCTGAGAAAATTAAACTGAAAGGAAATAGAAGAACTGACGTAATTAGTGTGGAAAGTAAAAATAAATGGAAATAGAAAAATTAAAAGTGAAAGCTGCTTCTCTGGGGTACCAATGAAATTCATCAACCTCTAGCCAGATTAATAAAGAAAACAGGAGTAAAGAAGACACAAATGACCAAATTAGGAATGAGAACAGTGATATCACTACAAACTGTATCCCATTCAAAGAACAATAATGTAATGTATTGAGTTTTAGGTCAATAATTTGACAATTTAGACGAACTAGAAAATGTTCCTGAAAGACACAAACCAACAAAGTTTACTTAAAAAATAGGACATTTTGGACAGCCGTAGATCTAGTAAAGAAGTGGAATTATTAGTTAAAGCCTTCCCATAAAGAAAAATCTAAGATGAGATACCTCACTGGAAAATTCTAGAAAATATTTAAAGAGAAAATAATACCAGTTCTACCAGAAGTCTTCCCAAAAGTTGAGGAGAAAGGAACACCTTCCAACTCTATAAGCTCATTAAGATCCTGATGCAAAAGCCAGATAAAAACATTACAAGAAAAGAAAACTGAAGATGGATATCCCTTATGAACACAGATGTACAAATTCCTAACATAATTTTAGAAATCAAATTTAAGAGTAAACCAAATAGGGTTTATCTCAGGGATACCTGTTTATTCTAAGATTTAAAAATTGACCAATGTAATTCTCTTTATTCACAGATCACAAAGGTAAAACCATGTAATTGTCTGAACTGATGCAGAAAAAAATGTTTAGCAAAATATACCATCCATTTTTGATAAACACTTTTATCAAAGTAAGCATAGAAGTGCATTTCAGACTCTAAGGAGATAATGAGTTGTTTTACTATTAGAGTAGAAAAGCTCTTTGTTTCTAGGAATGCCTGGATGTCTGGTTTGTGACTTTTAGGCCCATAATGGCATTTGAGTTTATTGCATATTGTTTTAAGGTATGAAACCCTTCTGATGACCCTAATGATCAGTTTCTTTATTGATGTTTGCAGCTGGCCTAACCATTTGACAAGCCTGCGTGACCAATTAAATGGCCAATAGAAGCTTCTCACGGAACTGTCCTGAACCAAAATTCCTGGCACAGATCAAGCTTGTTCAAGATGAAGACAGGATGATACATGTGTGATACAGACATATGAATAGTAGCCCTGGGAAATCTGTTGTGGAATATCTTTCAGACACCTGTTGCTTGCTTCCAATCTCTTTTTGCTTTTGTACCTTATTCTTTGCCTCTAAGTAATAGTCTCACATTTGTGTTCTCTGTGGAGTCTGACTGAATGCTTTCATATATCCACAGTGGGAAAAAATCTTTGCAACCTGACAAAGGGCATATAAGAAATACTAATAGTTTATACTAATGGTGAAAGACTGAATGCTTTACCTCTAAGATTAGCAGCAAAGCAAGGTGATACATTTTCATTATTTCTCTTCAACATTATACTGGAGATTCTAGCCTGGTCATTCAGGTAGAGAAAGAATAAAAGGTAAAAAAAACAAACAAAAAATAACAAAAAAACAAAACTACAAAGTTTATAAAGAAAGCTATCAGAACTAGTAAATGAATTTAATGAAATTACAAGGATAGAAGATCAATTTACAAAATTAATTATATCTATTGTATGAGTAGTGAACAACTGGAAATTGATATTATGAAAATAATGCCACTTATGATGATATCAAATATATGAAATATTTAGGTAGAAATTTGACAAAAGAAGTGTGAGTTCTCTACAATGAAAATTATAAAACTTACCTGGGATAAAATAAAGATCTGAAAAATGGAGAAGTTTTTTATATTCATAATTTGAATGACTCCGTATTGTTAAAACATCAATTCTCTGAAAATTCTTATTTAGACTCAATGCAATCCGCATCAAAGTCTCAGTAAACCTTATTTTAGAAATTACCAATTTGTTTCTGAAATTTATATGAAATGATAAGACATTTAATTTTCCTTATTAAAAAAATTTTTGTTTAACATTTATTCATTTTTGAGAGAGAGAGATAGAGTGGGAGTGGGAGAGGGGCAGAGAGAAAAGAAGACAGAATCTGAAGCAGGCTCCAGGCTCTGAGCTGTCAGCACAGAGCCCGATGCAGGGCTTGAACCCACAAGTGGTGAGATCATGACCTGAGCCGAAGTTTGACACCCAACCGACTGAGCCACCCAGGCACCCCAAGACATTTAATTTTCAAAAGACACTGTTATAAAAACAAAAGTCAAGCAAAGGCCTGGGGAAAATATTTGCTTGACCTATATCTGAGAAAGAACTTCTGTCTTGTATATATATAAAATTAATCTAATTCAATAATTAGAAGATAACATAATTTAAAATGGGTAAAAGATTTTAACACTCTTGTTTTGATTTTTACCTTTTTATGTAGGTAAGTCCTGCATAGCCGACATTTCTTTGAGCTACCGGCACCCATCACAGTTAGTAAAGATGTTTTACCTATGTCTAAACTTACTGAGAAAAATTTAAAGGAAATCTGTTCCCATAAAATTTAATTTTTTTTCTATAATCTTTATAGAAGTTATCAATGGAATAAACTAATGTGAACATTCAGACCACTGACTACAGCACTTAAGCAATACTATAACACTTTTCCTGTTCAATCTTGGTGCCTTTTTTGTTTGGTAGTCTAGACATAGCCTGTGTTTCTTAGACATGTTTATAAATGGATTGCAAAGGTGGTCTAAATAAAGGCATTACTGAAATACAAAGCATCTTTTTGTTATACATTGTTGTTATTAAGAAAAGATTCCAAAAGAGGGCTTCTGGCAGTGAGTCATATATTCTGACAGATGTTTTCTACAGATGAGAGTTCAGCTCCACCTTTCCCAAAAATGTAAGTTTTAGGAGAGGTCTTTCTTACAGAGCCCTTGGGAAATAAGTTGTAGTGTAGACTGTGCTTCTTAAAACAACTCCTATCGTGTTTGAAATCTAATGGCAAAAGGTTTTTTTTTTTTCCGGTAAATAAGTGATTTTCAAACTTTCAACTTTCAACATAGTTTGCTCTTTCATTCCAAAATATAGCCTTGCAAGAGAACTTAAAAATAAAGGAATGAGGGAACACTAAGAAAGCTAATTTTACCTTGTGAATGTGAAACTGAGTATGAAGACAAAGATTCTTTGTGTCCTAAAATATGGAAGACGCTTAAGAAATTTCCTGATCAAATCTCTTTTTTTCATAGCTAGGGAAACTGAAGCCTCGCTGAAGTGAGTAGGTATAAGAAGCAAGGAGTGGAAACCAAGCCTCAGAGCTACTTCTAGTTCATTGTTCTTCCCATTATACTTTCTGGAAAGACAGAAGGAATAAATCCTGACAACATAATTAAGAGGTCAAATAAATCACTCAAGGTCATATAGTTAGTAAGTGGGAATGATGGACAAGAATCTATATATTTGAGAACCCAAAGCCCATTATTTATACAACCATATTGTTTATATATTGTTATAAAATGAATTGAAATGTGTTTTTGTTAAAATATATTTGGGTTTCATGAAAGAAACTTTCTTGTGTGGCTCATTGTATTTAGCATACTATAATCATGCCATAAGTATTGGATATTCATCCATCAATTTAACATATTGATTGATTCTAATATACATAATGTTTAACCTGATAGCAAAACAACTATTTGCTTAGAAGACAATGGACATTTGTGTTGGTTATAATTCTCTAACAGCAAGAACCATCTCTTCTGAAACTCTCTTAGAGATGTCTTTTTCATTACCCAAGAAACTCTAGAGTGGTAAAGGAAATATCTAGCTGATCTAATTTACTTATAGGAGAAAAAATAATAAAAGAATGATATAGATTTCTATTAATATATGGGGATAGACTTATTCAACTTGTAAGGACACAAGTCTAAACCAAACTGACTCCATGACAGGCTTTAAGTTTTCCCNATCACAGCACGGATCCACTGCGCTGGTAAAGTCTGTGAACCCGAGCTCGAGCCCGTAATAAAGCCCTTTGCCTTTGCATGCATGACTCGGTCTCCCTGGTGGTCTCTGGTCGTTGAGGATACTGCAATCTGGGTATAACAAACTCTTCATCGATTTTATTTCCCTAGAGGAATTAACAGAGATTGGGCTGAAAGAAAGGTGGGAAAATAAGTGAAAGAAATTTTCCTTTGTATAAATACATTTATCTTAATTCCCTTTGTGATTTGGGATTTGTTCCTTGAGTATCTCTCTCCAGTTACAATTTCTTATTTCCTATTTATTTTTTAACTCCTCAGTTCCCATTTTAAAAAATATATTCACTGCAATCTAATTATTGTCCATAAATCTAGTCCTAAACTCCAATTATAATGATTATATTTATAATCAATATGAAGTTTTGAAGCTATTTAGCAGTGAGACAACATAGTAGGTATACTTGTTTATATATGCCTCCCATACCTATGTTAAAAACATTTTTAAGCCATGCCTTAAAAATACAGCACATGAACAACTGTATAAAACAGTACTTCTGGCAAGCATAATCTCAAGTTTTAAATTCTTTGCAAGTACTTCAATTATGTCTGCTAAGTCCTTTTAAAATTTCCTTTAACATACTGCAGTGATTAAGAGCAGACACTACAAGGCTGACATATTTTACACGTTTTTAAAGTCTAGCATGTGTGTGTTGTGAGTTTGTTGTAATTGTATGTGCATTTGGATAAATGAAGCTATGTCTCCATGTAGTCTTTGCTTAATTGCAATCCAAAAAAGAAATTCAATTGTGGCTGCTTTAATGCATTTTTAATAATTCCATTTAAAGAACTGTTTAAATCATAAACTTTAAATATATTCAAGCAGAAGAATAAAATTAATTAATCTTAATAAATCACACTAAAGCAAACCTGTCAATAACATATTAATAAAGAATAACAATTGCATGAAATATTGAGTAAAATCTGTGAAATAAAAGGTAGTAAATAATTTTGAAAATAATTCAGTAAAATTCTTTTATTTAAAATGAATAAAGGAAATTTAGTTGCAAATTAAGTAAGAAGAAATGTAAATAGTCAGCAAACACAAAAAGACCCCCACCTTCATTAATTTAATATAAAATTGTTTTTTT
The DNA here is from genome assembly GCF_008692635.1 of Crocuta crocuta. NCBI lineage: Eukaryota > Metazoa > Chordata > Mammalia > Carnivora > Hyaenidae > Crocuta > Crocuta crocuta. The sequence continues at coordinate 6,423,203 of NW_027529173.1, forward strand.
TTTTTAGATAGAGAGACCACAAGCATGGTTTGTAAGCAGGGGAGGGGCAAAGGGAGATGGAGAGAGATTGAATTATAAGTAGGCTTAACACCCAGGGAGGAGCCAGATAAGGGGCTCAATCTCAGGACTATGAATTCATGACCTGAGCCGAAATCAAGAGTCAGACACTTAAAAGACTGAGTCACCCAGGTACCCTCAGATAAACTTTTTAAACATAGCTACTTATTTATATTAAAAAAATTTAACATTCCACGGTGGGAAGGGTGAGGTAAAGAGAGCATACATAAATATTTGAGCAGATACAGGTTTTGAAGAGTAATCTGGGAATACGTATATAATTTTAAAATTTGACTATTCCTTGCTCCAGTAATTCAACTTCTAAGAATCTATTCTTCAGTTATACTAGCCTGAAAGAACACATATACAAAAAAATACACCCCTAAACCCTCATGCAGAGCAATACTTGTTGCAAACATTACTTGCAGCTTCAGTGTCAGTAAACAATAAAATGAGAAAAAAAAAATCATAGTACCTCCATTCAAAGTTTAGTAAAACTACTAAATAGTCCTACTAAATAGTCCTATTAAATCGACCTTTAAAGCTACACATTATAATTTAAGTGGATAAAAAACCCAAACCAGTGTCTGCAGGAT
>NW_027529173.1:6423978-6557078 GCF_008692635.1 Crocuta crocuta
ATCAGTGAATACAATGAATATAATAAATATATTATATTATAAATATAAGCTAAATGTACCAAATATATCAAAGTGCATATATGCACATGGAAGTCAGAAAAGCATATTCAGGAAAATCATTAGTGATTACTTACGGGGGATGAATCTGACCAAGTCAAACATAAGAATGACTTTCATGAGTAAATTAGGAAGAAAAATGTTGAGGTTATTGGTGATTTCACCTTTTTTTTTTTTGAATCCATGTTTAGAAATTAAGAGAAAGATCCATCCATGTTGCTACACATGGCCAGATTTCATTTTTTCTCATTGCCACGTAGTATTCCATTGTATAGATAAACCACATCATCTTGATCCATTCGTCCGTTGATGGACACTTAGGCTCTTTCCATGTTTTGGCTATTGTTGAGAGTGCTGCTATGAACATTGGGGTACATGTGCTCCTAGGCATCAGCACTCCTGTATCCCTTGGGTAAATTCCTAGCAGTGCTATTGCTGGGTCATAGGGGAGTTCTATCGTTAGTTTCCTGAGGAACCTCCACACTGTTTTCCAGAGGGGCTGTACCAGTTTACATTCCCACCAACAGTGTAGGAGGGTGCCCGTTTCTCCACATCCTCGCCAGCATCTAGAGTTCTCTGATTTGCTCATTTTAGCCACTCTGACTGGCGTGAGGTGGTATCTCAGTGTGGTTTTGATTTGTATTTCCCTGATGAGGAGGGATGCTGAGCATCGTTTCATGTGTCTGTTGGCCATCTGGATGTCCTCTTTGGAGAAGTGTCTGTTCATATCTTCTGCCCATTTCTTCACTGGGTTGTTTGTTTTTCGGGTGTGGAGTTTGGTGAGTTCCTTATAGATTCTGGATATTAACCCTTTATCTGATATGTCATTTGCAACTATCTTTTCCCATTCCGTTGGTTGCCTATTAGTTTTATGGATTGTTACCTTTGCTGTGCAGAAGCTTTTAATCTTGATGAGGATTAGGAGGAACTTAATGGAGGACCAAGGGGGAGAAGAAGGGGGGAAATAGTGGGGGAGAGGGAGAGAGGCAAACCATGAAAGACTCTTGAATACTGAGAACAAACTGAGGACTGATGGGGGTGGGGGGGAGGGGGGAGATGGGCATGGAGGAGGGCACTGTTGAGCACTGGGTGTTACATGGAAACCAACTTAATAAACTATTTGTAAAAAAAAAAAAAAAAGAAAAAGAAATTAAGAGAAAGAAGGGGTCCCTGGGTGGCTCACTTGGTTAAGCATCCAACTTCAGCTCAGGTCATGATATTGTGGTTTGTGAGTTCAGGCCCCTTATTGGGCATCAGGGTTTGGGCTCTGTGCTCACAGCTCAGAACCTGAAGCCTGCTTTAGATTTTGTGTTCCCCTCTCTCTGCCCTTCCCCTTCTTACATTCTGACTCTTTCTCTCTCAATGTTTTTAAATAAATATTTAAAAAAAATAAGAGAAAGGAAACATGATGATATACTGGCTATTGGTGCATAGATTTATAGTAACACATTTCATCTACTATATTAAATAAAATTAAGGAATTCTGCATATGTGGGGGAACCAAAGAAAATATATATTTGGACTATGGCCCAGTAGAATTAGCCCTACTGGATATTGCTAGTCTCTGGAAACTAGTTAGATATCTATGATGATATTTCTTTGGAATCAAGTTTAGCTAGGGAAAGTTACAAGGTGATATATTATGTGATAGGCAAAATATGGCACCGTGAGAATTAGGCATATTTGTCAATAAGCAAATATCCAAGTATATATAAAGCACCAAAAAGCTACTGCTAGTTAGAAACTCTAAAAAATAGGTTAAGTTACAGGTCTCCATGACCTTGGATACATGTGGGAAACAAGACAGAATATCAGGGCATAACATATTGTACTATCCAGCTATTGAAATAAGAATAAGAAAAGAGAAGACAATCCCAAAGAACAAGACAAAGGCCACAAAATATCAATTTGATGTTGACATTCTGAGGTATATACTTAGATCTGTCTAGAACAAGCAGACAATGCACTTGAATAAGAAAAGATCTATCTTACAATTTTGCTTATAATTTAATTTCATCACCAGTAAAATATGAACTATTTTTCTTTCTGTCATAAAATAATGGACACTTCCCCATTTTCCTATTGCTCCCAATGGCACCATAATTTTTTAGTTCACTAATCTGAAGATTTAGATTGTCTGTAACTTCTCCTTTACCAACCTCCACGAATCTTGACAATGATAAACGAAGTCCAAATGTCTTTATTTCATTCTAATTACTAAAATAGTCTTCTGGCTTATCTTTCTTTTTCCAATCAACCCTCCACTGAAGTATCCACAAAATCTTTTTCATGTTAAATCTTTTTTACAGAGTCTCTACTAGGGTTCCCAAGAACACCAGCTGTGATGAAATGCTGTCTCTCAGAAAGCCACACTCCCTGACTCTCCCTTCTCAGCTGGTTTGCAATGCCACTAGTCTGGATAATTTTCCACTTTAACTCCAGAAATTGGGAAAAGTTTTCCTCTAAGTATAACAAAACAGAGTGGTTGAGATCATAGACTCTAAAACAAGACTCACTTGGTTTTGCATTTTGCATGTACCACATTTCAGCTGAAGGACTTTAGACATGTGATTTAATCATTTAAGCCTAGGTTTATTTGGTCATATGAAAGGCATAATATTTCATGAAATTTTTACAATTCACTGTTATCTTCCTTATAACATTTGTTGTTATTGCTTTGGCACATAAATGTTAACAATCATTATCATAATTCCTCAATGATAGCACTTTTTTCTTTCTTTTGTTTTTTACCAGTGTGTGCATGAAGCCTTTCAGGAGTACACAAAATATGTATGTTAATGTAAAGAATATTCTGATCTACACTATAGAAAAAGAAATAACTTACTGATATGAAGTTTCAGTAATGTTTAAAATGCCTTTCTCATCTTTAAGTTCTTCTTGCTTTTCCTGCATCACACAAGTCTGTGGTTCTTTCCACATTTTTATCTTTTTGGTAAAAAGCCTTCTTTGGAGACTTGTCCATCCAAGGGTACAGCTTTTATTTTTTTTTTTTTTTTTTTTTTTACTGAAAGAAAAACAAAGTGCACAGATATCTACATTCTGGAACTCTTTATTATTCATATTACTTAAGGAAAGTGCTCTTTTAATGAACCCATTTCAGCTCAGGTTATGATCCCTGGGCTCTGGGGTGAGCATGGAGCCTGCTTAAGATTCCATATCTCTCTCCCTCTCCCTGACTCACACACTCTCTCTCCAAAAATAAAAAATACAAAAATACAAAATAAGTAAATAAAATGAATGTTTTGGATAAATAGAGGAAATGGAATTTATATGCACCTTCAAACTGAACTGTGCTCATCAAACTGAACTTTATGAAGTGCCAAGGGTCCAGGCGGGGTGGCACTGGACAGCGATGCAGGTGGGAAAGCTGGCTTTAGTTCCTGGATGGAGAAGTTGCGGGTCGTGGGTACGTAGAAAGTGGTCCCCAGTCCAGACTGTGTCGGCTGACTAAGTTCATATGCCCGCTGGCCTTCGAGAAACAGCAATACTTCTTGAGGACGATGAAGGTGAACAGACAGCAGTACCCGTGAACTTGATGAACTTGATGTTACGCATAGGAAGTATCTGTGGTTGCCTTGGTGAGGGTCTGGATGAAGGAAGGCATCGGGGAGGATGGTAATGCCTTGGGCTCTGGGGAGCTGCTGTGGGCTGAGGTGGTGGTGGGAGACTGGGGTTGGCAGGACCGGGCTGCCATCTGCCTGGCCCAGAGCCCGCTCCTTCAGCACTTGGTGGAAGGCTGTCCCAGGGGTCAAGAGGCCCTGCCGGTGAGCGTGGGCCGCGCAGGCCGACTTCCGGCAGGGCTTCCCCCAGCATGCAGTGCGGCAGGTGGAAGCGATCCTTGAGGTCTCTGGGGGCCACGCCAATGGCTGGGGAAGGGGCTGTCGGAGCACTCAGCAGCCAAGGTGTGGGCGAGGGGTTGCGGATGGTGCGGCGCGGCGGAGCTTGAGAACTTTCTGTGCGTCAGGTAGGTCTCTGGGCTGTGCAGATTCGTGCAGCTGAGGGAGTCGGCGGCCGGGATCAGCCGTCGGCATGCGGTCGCAGGGGAGAGGCCGGCGCGCCGCGGTTGCGTGCGCCTTCGGGCTGCGGCGACTGGGATTCCCTTGGCGATTCTCTCTGTTCTCTCTTAGTCGCTCATTCTAGTGTATGCTCATTAAGCCAAATACGCTGAAATTGGCCACGAGCTCTCAGAATATTTGAACTTCAAGTTTCAGTGTCCACAGCCCCAGAATATCACTGGCACATTAGCAGCAATCTCCTTTCCCTTAACTTCCGCTAACACTGAAATTAATGTCTCAAGAGAGAAGCATCACTAATTAGGCAGACATAAGGCACTAAAGTGTTATTGTCCCGTCTGTCGTTAAGTGGAGTTATTATCTCCACTATTATCCGCTATTATCTCTTCTATCGCTGTTCTTTTATTTTATTAATCCTAACAGTATCTATTTAACATTTAACATGGATGTAGGACCTATTTCCGATCACGTATTCCATACCATACAAAGGAGAGTTAATTTAGGGGAAGGGAAGTTCATTAAGAAAATATCAGGAATTAAAGATAAATTAGGGGACTTGGTTCCCTGTTCTGTACCCATATCCTTTGACCACATGCCTAAGCCTCCAGAGAGGAGGAGGGTTGGGGAGATGCTGCTTCCCAAAATCAAGTCTGAGTCGGATTCCAGTATATTCTTTTCAAGACAGAGTCACATACTGATGGTAAAGAATCAATGATTTCTTCTCTTCCAGTTGGTCCTCGTAGGCATTAGGGACTAGCCACATTCCCAAACTAAAACAGAAGGAAGGAATAATCTTTTCAAATGTATCATTCTTTCCACATTTGATGAGTCCATATATATATTGAGCATGCAACGTCCCCTGCTCTGGAAGTAGTGTGCAGATATCATGTGCAGACTGAATAAAAGGTCATGCCATTGTGGTATTTTACCTGGAAAATTGAAAAGTAGAGATGGTCAGGTCTAGCCACACATCAGAATCAGATGGCAGGTTTTATAACCTACTGTTGCCCAAGATCCACCCCTGACCAGTTTAATCAGAATCTTTGGTTATGGATTCACACATTGTTGTTGTTGTTGTTTTTGTTGTTGTTGTTGTTTTAAGTTACCCTGGTGATTCTCGTGTAGCCAGGTTTGAGAAGCACAGGCTAGCCCTTAGGGAAATAAAAGTTATTAAGAACACATGGGAAGCAGATTCTAGCCAGCTGGCTGTACTTCTCTAACTTAAAAAAAAAAAAAAAAAGAAAGTCAGGAAAACCCAAGTATTTAAGAAACCATGGAAAAGAGGACTAAATGGGCAGCCTGGTTACTTACTTCATAGGTTGGGCTGTCACTCACTCATAGCTCCCAAAGCTGTGCTGTCTCCCTCAGGTGTGGGGCAGAGGCTGCTATGTTCAAATTGCACTGTTCTAGATTACACACTTGGTTTAAAAAAAAAAAAATAGAATATTATTCTTACCAGGACATTGTATGTATTTAAGATTTAGTCATAAACTAACGCTATTGACACTAAGAATATTTTGGAATGGCTATCAAGATATAATAATAATATCAATATAATAATGAAATTGACATTTGAGTTATAGTGCTATTTTCTTTTTTCCCAAAGATTGGACTTAGACAAGTTTCTTAAACTACCTCTCAGTTTCCTTGTTTCTAAGGTTACTGAGTTGAGTTGTTTATTCTATCATCCATTCATTTATTCAGTGAACTTACATTGATTAACAGCCTCTAGTCGGACATTATCCAATAGTAGGGTTACTAAATGAATCAGGCATGCATTCTGATAGAGAGGTTCAAGAGGTCAAGAAATATTTCTCATAATTTCGTTTTAATAGGTACTAGGAAATGAGTGTGGATGCTCTAAACATATGAGATTGTGGATATGACCATGTGGGAGAGAGAGAGTGTGTATTTGCAAGCTCAAGATCTTTAAAATAACTGTTGGGGTGCCTGGGTGGCTCAGTCAGTTGAATGTCTGACTCTTGATCTTGGCTCATCTCATGATCCCAGTTTGGTGGGATTGAGACCCATGTTGGACTCCATGCTGAACATAGAGCCTGCTTGAGATTCATTGTCTCTCTCTCTCTCTCCCTCTCCCTCCCTCCCCCCTTATCTCTGTCCCTCACCTGACACTCTCCCACTCACGCTCGCTCTTTCTTTCTTTTTTTTTTAATGTTTTATTTATTTCTAGGAGAGAGAGAGAGAGAGAGAGACAGCGTGAGCAGGGGAGGGTCAGAGAGAGAGGGAGANATAGAGAAGTAAAGATATGAAATATCATCATGAGAGACCATTTTTGAGGACCAGCTTGTATTTTTATGCAGCGATGGTGTAGTATACATCTTAGAAGGATCAATCCAATAACTTAGAAAGATAAATTAAAGAATGGTGAGACTGAGGTTAAGAACATAGATAAGAAAGGGAACCAACCATACTCCAGAGAATAAATTATGATGGCCTGAGCTGAGAACCTTTCTGGTAATGAAAATCTGATTTTATGTTAGAGAATGGAAGAATTACCTCAGAACCCCCCAAAAAATAATACCTATGAAATGCTTTTAGTGGCATAATCAGAGTACAATTAATATATACAAATTTAGAACTTGGAAGCCAAATTTTCATTATTTTCTTTTAATTATCAATTAAAAGATGATATTTATGTGATAATGAATAAATCTATAAGGAAGTTGACTAATAGTACTGGGTTTGAAGATACCCACAAGTTTTTAAACCGCTCTATATATCTTTACTTATCTCTAACATTGCCCTGGGGATTTTCGGAAAATAGCATGTAATGTCAAGTCTGTACTTAAACTGTAAGAATCAAACCCTTGGGAACTATCAAGTTATCAGTCTTTACTACTGAAAACATAACACGGTTTAAGTAGAGTTACTCTAAATGGTTCAGATTACATTTAGGTAATATTTTGAGTGAGATGAAGACAGAGAGATTTTCACCCATACAACTAGTTTAAATTGGCTACATTTGCATCCCAGATTGTTTTTTGTGAAGTCAACCAAAGGTATAAAAAGCTTCCTTTCCAAAAAGGAAAAGACCTTTATAGGGCTGAGGTCTGGACCAGTGCAAACTGAATACTCTTTTTTTGCTAAAAGCAAAACAATTGGAACATTATTTGCAGGCCTTTAAACTTCTTTGTAGAGTTTTTAAAGAAGAAGTCAACCAAATAGAGCTTTATGATCCAACAAATATTCTTTTCATTCTTTTCATTTGTAATACATAATAGAGATTATATATGAAAGAAGAAATACCTTGAGGCAACTAACTCATGTGTACAACTTTTATTGCTTATGCTTATAAGCAAATTATCTTTTTCAATCTTTAAAGTGCATTCAAGTGCCAAAGCCAATTTGATTACCCGTGGGGAACCATTTGTGTTTCATCATGGAAACTTGCTTACCCTTCGACCTCACAGTTTGGAGTGGTTCTCTAGTTTGTATAGCCTCTTCTGCTTTTCTAATTGTGTAGTGGAAAGACATGTTGGACCCCAAAAGGACATTTATTTCAAAATGCTCAAATAATTTCTCTGCTTCTGTCAGGAGAGGAGAGGAGGAGTACGAGGAAGAAGAAGACAAGGAGAGAAGGAAATGAGAAAGGAGCCAATTGACTGTTAGTTTTGGAAAGAAAAGTTTATGTATACCACATGCCCATGACAGACTTTAATGTCTTTTAACTAAAGCAAGGGCTCCAAGGCACAATTTACCATAGTGTGCTTCCCATTCCACAGACTCAAAACCAAGTGACTGTATGAAAACATCTTGTGATAATGCTTTAATGGTTTAGTAATAAGTTTCATTTCACTTATTTTCCAGTACCACAACAGAAAAATAAAGGCTATCCTTTTAGGCCTTTAAATGTCAGACTCTTATCTGTACTAGTATAGAAGATAGGATTTTTTTGGATCCTGGAGAAAACCAAAGATACATAGAAAATTCACTGCATGACATACCAATACAGTTAGAAAGATGTGATCCAACTTTAGTTGTCCTAGAGAAAATGGTATTTGTGATGAAAATAATTGAATTTGAAAATAGTAATTAGTCTAGGAAACTATTTTTGTGTGACATGTAGGTCTCTATATATTCATGGATTATGTGACTACATACTTCTGACTAACTGGACAATACCTATATCATTTATTATGAGGCCATAGAAAAAAATATAAAATGATCAGCTCAAAATAAAATGTTTCATATTAGACACAACTACATATTAAATGGTTTAAGAAATTATTTTGGTTTGCAGTCAGAGGACTTTAGTCTCTTTTTCCATTGTAGTTTAAATTGCAACTGATAGATGGCGCTGACAGGGTGTGATTCAGGGTCACAGATGAATCCATCACTGTAGTCTTTTCTCAGAAATTCAAAAGTCAATTTCATATTAGCTGAGTGCGTTGGAGGAATGTTCTTAGGCATTAAACATACCAACTATTGATTTTTCCAGGTAATTCCCAGAAATATCATTATATTTTATCAAGTACTTTTGTTGGGCTCTTACTCCAGGTGTTTAAGATATCTAAATCTGGTCAGTTCCTGATAGACTCTAACTTCTCCAACACTTAAGCACATTTTCCAATTTTTCTTTTTTCAGTTGTTTTTTGTTTTTGTGTTTTCCCCTACATCTATCTGGGTTTCAGTGGTGGATCATACAAGAGTGGAAGGTAGAGGTTTTTTTTAGGAAACATGGCCTTTCTTGTCTGTAGGTCTAAGCATATTTTGTTCCCAGTGCAACTTTTCCCTTCCAGAACATCCAAACTTTTAAAATCATGTAGGGCTAATAATAATAATAATAATGATAATGATAATAATAATAAATTATATGGCACAACATTCTTTTTTATCACTTTTCAGCCACATAACTGATTCGACTATCTTGTTCACATACTTGAGAGGTTAGTAAATAATTTTAAAGTATAAGAAAAAGGATTCTGAAGTTTGTAGCAAAGCAAGTAATTTAGAGGGGAAAAAAAGAGGAAAAAAACAAGGAAATATATCTTTCAGGTTTAATTTCCTTACTGGTAGAGTCAGCCATTTTATGGTTCAGTCAACACAAGTTCAAAACATCTGGCCACTGGAAAAATAGGGATTTTCCACATTTACATATTATAGATCATTTCATAACAACAACATTATAAAACACTACTTAGAAGTTTTTCCTAAATATAATGTTATTATAAATTAAGATGTAATTATCTTGACAAGGTATAACGTATTGGTTTGTATTCTTTTTAAAACATAAATTTTAAAACAATGTGCATGTACAATAATTAGCAAAATGTCTTTGTTCAAAGGATTGCACAGTTAGTGGGGCTCATCTGTCACCTAAGAATGCCCATGATTTAATAATTACAGCTGAAAAATTCCACATGTTATATAAAATTTATAATTTTCAGATTGACATTCCATATTAAAAGCAAATAAAGAATATTCTTGAATATCTCTAGCTTCTGTCTTTTCTATAAAGATCATATGGTATTTAATACAGGCTATGTATAAAATGAGCACCCACAAAACATCCTAAATTTGAGGCATTAAAATCTATAACATTTTGTTGTACCATTTTTAACATTTTTAATTAAAAATATAATTTTATATCTTTAAAAATTTTTTAATTCAGTTCTGGGAGATCTCGAAGTATTTATATCTTTCCAAAAATATGAAATAGAAAAAGAGGCAGTGTAAAAAAAAAATAGTTTTGTCATCTTAATTAAGTATGTTGTTGGAATATTTTCTCTGCCTCTGTAGATTACTTTTATTTCCAGCTATAACCCAAAGACTCATAATGCATTGTGTCATGTGAAAGTGTGATTCAGTTAAATATGTTATCTTTAGCATCTGCTATATTGAAGTAAATGTTATGCAGTATAAAATGATGGTTCATATTCACTCCTGAGAATTGTATGGAAATTGAAATTCCCTCAGGGAGGCAAGAATTTGAGAATCCAAATAAATGTTCTCCTGACACCAGGATATAAGTGTGGGAAAGAATGAGATGTGACACAGTAGTCACACAGCTTGTGCTGCTTTGATAAGACAGAACCATGATCTTTTTGACTGGATTTTATTTTTATTTTTTAAAGGAAATCTCTTTTATTTTATTTTACTTTACTTTATTTTATTGATTGAGAGAGAGAATTCTAAGGAGGCTCCATACCCAGTGCAGAGCCAGACGCTGGGCTGGATCTCACAATTACTGAGATCATGATCTGAGCCAAAATCAAGAGTCAGATGCTTAAGCACCTGAGCTGCCAAGGCACCCTTTGAGTGGATTTTAAATCAAGTCAGTGGCTTTTAGTCATTCATTAGGCTTTTACTTTTTTAAAATTATAATCCTCTTTATTTGGGAAAAATTATCTGTATATATTAATTGAGTATATAAATATATGTTTTACATATGTATTTAGAATATTTATAGAGTTTTAGAACACCAGAGGTCTAAATTATTCCAAGACTATTTGAAGTTTTGTCATCATAGTAATAGCATTTGTAAATTATGAACATTGAGAATGCCCTGGCTATGTTAGCTTCCAAGTCAAAAACCTGAACGAGCTTTTCTTGTCCAATAATAAGCATTTTACAGAGTCCAGGATTGGATATTTTTAAGCTAATTTGTTTTTCTAGAAATGCTATTTAAAACAATAAATATTCTACTCATGGAAAAGAAAACTGTAAATAATTTTCTGAATAAATGAAATTATATGGGAAAATGCAATTGTTTAGAAACTGGTTCTCAAAGTAAGTATCATTTTAAGGAAAAGAGCCTTTTTATTACTATATGAAAATAGTTAAGATTATATGATAGCCAGGTTTTTACTTTTTAAACCATAGGTTCGTATCATACTGTTAAATACCTCCAATATTGAGGATAATTTTGGGGATAAAAGTCAAAATAAAAGCCTTTTATGCTCACCTAATGAGTTCAAGAAAATATTTTTCTGAGGTTCAATGTATCAAGTACAGTATCACAGATATAAATGTTACATTTTGAAGGTGTTAGGAGAAATGCAAAACATTTTAAAACTAAACTCTTTTATATTAAAATCTTGTGTATTCACATATCTAAATGTAAGGTCAAAACAATTGATTAGAAATTGACAAGAAGTCAGCAACTCAGCTTATTGCTTCCAACCGCCCACGGTAGTTCTTCCAACCATCACAATGTTATTTTTCCTTAATTCATTCTTTTCTTCTTAAAACTGTTTTCAATTAAAATATGCATTGACAAGAATGAAATCTTAATACTAAATAACATTAAATATTATAATGTTCTATTTCTTCGGTGGTATAGAGGTTTTTAAATATCATGTGGTACTTACTATAGATGTGAAAGTTAAGTTTGTGTGATTAGCACTAAAATGTCTCTTAATATTTCTCTATATCTGAAGCTGGACTCAGAAGTAAATTTTTTGGTATAGTGTCTTTTTCAAAAACAGGATTACTTTCTTCAAATTAAGAAGATATTTTATGAATTTAAAATCTTATGAAAATTGTATAGGAAAAGAGTACCTCTCAGATTACGTCATTTCCTATTTATTATTTTTATGGCAGAAATCTTTAGTACTGTCCTAGTTTGTATTCCATTTTGAGGTGATAGATATGTAGACACGTGCGCGTGTGCACACACACACACACACCCCTATACCTTTATTGCTGAGTATGTGTAAGTGTGTATATCCTAATTCTTAAGGAAAATGGAAGGTTCTCTATCTTTAGAAATATGGGTGTCTTTAGGTATAAGATATAAAACGTATATTAGATATAAGATATGTATTAGTTATAAGATATAGATATCTCTATTTCTACCTATTCTATGTATAAGTATAAATCTATAGAGAGATTTCAGCCTGGGTATATACATATCTGTCTAGATAGATAGAGAAAAAGAGGGAATCTTTTGTCTTAACAATAGGGTATAGAAGTGCCTGAGTGGCTCAGTTTGTAAAGTGTCTGACTCTTGATCGTAGATGAGGTCTTGATCTCCAGGTTGTGAGTTCAAGCCCTGCAGTGGGCTCTATGCTGGGCATGAAGCTTACTTAAAAAAATAATAATAATTAGGATATAAATTATATGTGCTTTAGAAGTAAGAAAACCTCACACCAACACATCTAATTGGAGAAGTCATAGTAAATCAATTATGGTGATTAAAATAATTGAAATTCATTCTTTGTCATTTTGTGGAAGAGAGCATTACGCCTTTATCTAAGTTGAAAAGTTAATAAATTTGAAATACACATTTTAATCCCACCCATATTCAGATAATCACCAATTTAAGAAACCTGTGGTCCTTTAAGAAAACTTGTAGTCTCTTTTGCTTGCAAAGTGGAATACATCCTTACAGTACTTTAATGAATATTTATTGGGCAAATGAAGAAAACCATGTTATCAGTGATGGTTGTATTTCCATCCCGACCCACAATGTTCTGTTAGGCTAGGTATTGTGCATAAAGAACACTGCAAAATAAATAAACAAACAAACAAGCAAACAAAAGGAATATTCAGTCAAAATTATTTGCTCAGTGCCCACAGTCACACGGCAGATCTGACACCAGAATATGAACACATTGCCTTGTTGCAGTATTTGGCATATCATGAGCTCTAAGCTATTGCTGGTGGCCCTGTTATCTGGGAGGAGTGGTCTGGAAGAGCTGGGGAAGAAGTGGAAATGTGGATGGGGCAAAAAGTTCTACTAGGAGCACACTTCTTTGTCCAGGAATCTTTGTTTCATCCTTTTTGTGTTCCTTTGAGGCATGAATTTGGCTGCATGATTACCCTTTCTCCTGGCTTTGGCTATTCCCACCAAACTCTCTAATTCTGTCTCCTTCCATGAACAGGTTGAAGTCGACTGCATCTTTTTGCCCTCCTGTCTTTGAAGGAGAACATAGAAGACCACGATGTTTTAAAAAAAATCTGCAGACTTATTAACAAATGGAGAGAAAGGGCTGTGTAGAGGGACTCCCAGTTTTATCTTCTGATCTTCAGTTTTTCATGTCTTACCCATTAAGAATATAGCGACATGCAGGAGGCCAGGAATGGGCATGCTCTCTTCACCTTCATTCTGCCATTTTTCAGTCTCATTACTGACATGGTAAATCCTGCCCTTGCCCAGAATTAGGAGGAAGAAAAATCTACCATCCATAAACTAGATGAAGTGAAAAATGTGACTATGACAAAAGAGAACATAATGTAGATATAGTAGTTAGTGTGTTTGTGTATAAATGTGTAGATATTCTAGGAAACATCAGAATTTGAGGTGATAAGATAGAAAGCTATCAAGTATAATAGGGAAGAAAGGTCTGGAAATCCCCTGGAATATTATTTTGGAAGGGGAAAAGATTTTCCAAATCCCTGTGCTAGAATACTGTTATTTCTTGATGACATTTACCTTTAAGTCGGATTGATACAAATAGAGAATGTGTCTCCACTTTTAACTGTGCACTAATTTCCTTCATAAAAGCCATCTTTCTTTGTTTTCAGCAACATTAGATCCAAGTCTGTTCATAGAAAGTTTCAAGAGTGTGTGAACTCCTAAAAGTGACACAAAAATTAGAACACAACATGTCAGCATAAAACCATGAATCTGTACATTGGCAGAACCGTGTTATGTTAATAGTCAAACATTTTTACTTAAAAAGTTAACGATTTTTCTCATGTGAAAAATTGAGTTTTATTTCTAAAATTTTATTTTCATCTTTATTTTTTCATACCTTTAGCGCTAGCCCTGCCATCAAATTCCAAAGTGACTTTAGTAAAAGATATTTGTGTAATTAATGTTTATAGTTAACCCTAGAAATACAGAATCCCTGTATTCACTGAAAGTGTGAGATTTTTCTTCCCTGGGAAATAAATTCTGGGGTGGATTTTGAAGGACGCACATCCCTTATTACCAGCTTTCCATATTATTCTATATTATCCATATTACAACTTTCCAATGCATGTCCATTTGTATGTAAGAGTCCATTCTCCTTTTAGATTACTGCAATCCAGTTCATTGTTATTGTTACAACTGTAATAAATGGATGTCAAATGTTACAGTGTAGATGAAAAGAGTATTAAGATAGCATTATGTGACTTCAAGTGAAAATTTTGCATGGATCAGTAGTGTGACTTAGTCTTACCAGAGTTTATATGAAACACAGTACAGTGTGTGTGTGTGTGTGTGTGTGTGTGTGTAAAATGAAGGCTGATTTTCTACCAGATTTCTCTCATAGTACAATGGCTCCCCAAGAGGATTATAATATTCCATTGACTGCTTTGTGGATTCATTTTCTTTGAGTTATTTCTGGCCAATGGAAAGCACGCAGTTTACTTTTGGGTATTATTCAAGCAGACACTCTATGATTTTACCAGAGATTGTTTCTGTAGGAATAAATCTGTGTACTATTTGTCTAGTCAAAAACATAGCATGCTGATGTGGAACCATTGGGGGACTGGAAAATGGATCAGGGGGTGAAAGGAAAGAGAAAAGGGAAATCTGCTTATTTTAATAATATACCTAGTATAGAAAAGAGAAGATACGGACAAGTTATTGAAATACCGTGTGTGTAGAGCTATATTCACAAAAACTTTAATCAATGTAACTTTTCCACACATATACTTAATTCTCTTCTATATCATGTCTTTTTTGGTCAGTAATTTTTGTTCCTCTCATTTCTGTGTATATATTTTTTGTTTAAAAAATTTTATTTTTAATGTTGCTTATTTTCGAGAGAGAGAGAACGAGCGAGCGAGCATGAGTGAGAGAGGGGCAGAAAGAGAGGGAGACAAAGAATCTGAATCAGGCTTCAGGCTCTCAGCTAGCTGTCAGCACAGAACCCGACACGAGGCTCAAACTCACAAACTGCGAGATCATGACCTGATCAGAATTTGGATGCTTAACTGACTCGAACCACCCAGGCACCCCATGTATTTCATCATTTTAAACACTGTCTTGTGATTGATTTTGGAAAGTGTATAAATATACGGTTCTCAAAGTCCAGGAAGAAAAATCCTGTTTACCTCATCACATACATGGAAAAAGAGCATGTGTTTGCACATGGAAGCATGCGAGTGCACATATACACTCTCATCACAGCTTTTGACTTTTTGTCCTAAGAAAGCATGATGAAAAGGATATTACTTGCTTATTGAGGAAAGACACTTAATGTATCACAGTATCAGACGATGACTCATAACCCTTCACACCACATATCTTTTTATGCTAAATGTGCATTTTTCACATTTAAACGATAGTTGCCTTCTAAGATATATAAATTGTTACATTAGAGGCTGAATAAATGTGATAGATATTTCATTTCCTCATTTTTCTTCTCTCAGCATTTCTGTAAAGCAGTGGCTTGGGTTTTATTGCAGGAACTATGCTATCCTATTTATAGACATCATTTTGTTGGTTTAGGTATAGGTGTGAATTTGTCTGATTAATAAATACTAATACTATCCAAGTTAATAGTGAAATCACTATTCACTATTTTTCTAGTAATATATAAATTAAAATGTAATAGGGAGATGTTTCTTTTGGTTCCTATAAACATGTTCTGTTGTATATTTTTCTGATACCTTTATAAAGCATTTTTTAGAGTTTATTTTGAGAGGAAGGGCACATGTGTGCATGCATGTGTGCATGTATGTGTGCTAGTGAACAGGGGAGGGCAGAGAGAGAGAAGGGGAGATAGAATCCCAAGTAGACTCCACACTGCCACCGCAGAGTCCCATGTGGGGCTTGATCTCACAAAACCATGAGATCATGACCTGAGCCAAAATCAAGAGTCAGTCAGACACTTAACCAATTGCCTCTGGCATCCTAAAAGGGTATTCTATTCATAAACATTGCAGTTATGATTTTTTATTGTTTGGTCTTAATAGCTGTTACTTTTGTTAACTTTGCAGTGCATTTCAAAAATAAATGTTGGGCGGCGGGATGGTTTAGTCATTTAAGTGTCCAACTTTTGATTTTGGCTTTGGTGGCTATCTCATGGTTTGTGACCAGCTCCATGCTAACAGCATGGGGAGCCTGCTTGGTATTCTCTTTCCCCCCTCTCTTTGCCCCTCCCCACTTGCTGTCTATATCTGTCTCAAAATAAATAAACTTAAAAAAATAAAAATAAATGCAAAGAAACTATCACAGTTTTTCTTAAGTTTATTTATTTTTTGGAGGGGAGGAGCAAAGAGGGAGAATCTCAAGCAAGCTCCACACTCAGTGCAAAGCCTCATGTAGGCTTGAACTCACAAACTGTGGGATCATGACCTGAGCCAATTTAAGAGTCAGTTTCTTAACTGACTGAGCCACCCAGCCATCCCACGACGTTCACAGTTTTTATGACAAAAGACACAGGTCACAAGAAACACACACACACATACACACTCTAAAACCTCAATATAAGTGAACATCCACATACACGATATTAATCTAGACACCGACCTTACATCCTTCATAAAAATTAACTCAAAATTAATCACATACCTAAATATAAAATTGAAAATTATAGAACTCCTGAAAGATAATGTAAGAGAAGATGACCTTGGATATAGTGATGGGTTTTTAGATATAACACTAAAGACATAGCCCAGGAAAGGGAGTTTTGATAAGCTGGACCTCGCTGAAATAAAACAGAACCTCCTGCTCTGGGAACAACAATGTTAAGAGAATGAGAAGACAAGCCACAGACTGGGAGAAGATATGTGTAAAAGGCATATCTGGTAGAGGACTGTTGTCCAAAGTATACAAAGAATTTTTAAAACTCAACAATAAGAAAATAAATTAGTTAAAAGATGAGCCAAAGACCTAAACAGACATGTCACCAAAGAAGATAAAAAGATGGCAAATAGACATATAAAAAGACACTCCACATCATAAATCATTAAGGAATTGGAAAAACAACAGCAAGATACTACAAGCTTATTAGAGTGGCCACAGTATAAAACACTGCCAACATCAAATGCTGGCAAGAATGTGAAGCCACAGTCACTCTCATTGATCACAAAATGGTACAGCCACTTTGGAAGGGAGTTTGGCAGCTTCTTGCAAAACTAAACATAGCCTTACTTTATGATCCAGCAATCACCCTCCTTGATATTTAGTGGAATAAGTTGAAAATTTATGTCCACACAGAAACCTGCATACAGATGATTATAGCATTTTTATTCATAATTGTCAAAACTTGGAAGCAACCATGATGTCCCTCAGTAAATGAATGGTTAAACTGTGGTACATCCAGACAATAGAATATTATTTCATTCAGTGCAAAAAATAAATGAGCTATCAAGCCATGAAAAGATCTGGAGGAACTGTAAATACATATTATTAGGTCAAAGAAACTCAATCTGGAAGGGTTATGTACTATATAATTCCACCTGTATGACATTCTAGAAAAGGCCTAACTATGGAGACTGTAAAACCATCAGTGGTTGCCAGGGCTTGTGGAGAAGGAGGAATGAACGGCAAAGCACAGATGATTTTTAAGACAGGAAACTGTTCTGTATGGTATCATAATGGCAGATACATGTCATTGTACATTTGTCAAAACCTACAGAATATACAAACCCAGACAGAGGACTAAGATAAGCTGTGGAATTTGGGTGATGGTGTGTCAGTGTAGCTTCTTCATTGTATCACTCTGGTCAGGGGTGTTGATAGTGGGGGAGGCTGTGTGCATGGAGGCAGGGATTAAATGGGAACTCCATACTTGCTGCTCAGCTTTTATATGAATCTAAAGAATAAAGCCTATTTACAAAACAAGGGAGCTTGGGTGGCTCACTCGGTTTTAGTTCAGGTCATAGTATCACGGTTTTGGTTTCATGAGTTCAAGAGTTCAAGCCTTGAGTCTGGCTCTGTGTTCACAGTGGGGAGTTGACTTGGGATTTCTTCTCTCTCTCCCCCTCTCTCTCTGCCCCTCCCCGCTCACACTGTCTCTGACTCTCTCAAAATAAATAAATAACCTTAATAATAATTTAAAAAAGAACAAAACAAAACCTTAGTACTGTGTTTTATTTAAGAAACCAAACAAAACCATTAAATCATTTTTTAATGCCAATAACCAAGATGGGGCCAATTCTGTTTGATTTGCAATGCTTTCTTTCCCTGTCCCTGCCCTTTTCATTTTGGAAACTGCTAATCAACAAGGAAAAAGGCCCAAGGTAGACAGGAAAATAGGCATAAAAGAATATCGATGGAGGGTGAGTGCACCTGGATGGCTTAGTAGGTTAGGTATCTCACTGTTGATTTGGCTCTGGTCATGATCTCATGATTCATAAGTCTAAACCCCGTGGTGGGCTGAGCACTGGCAGTGCAAAGCCTGCTTGGGATTCTCTCTCTCTGTTTGCCTGTCCCTCACTTGTGCTGTCTCTGTCTCTCTCAAAATAAATAAACTTAAAAAAAATCAATGGGTTTGGAATTTTCAAAATTAGGTATTGACATTTAGCTGAAATTAGCACAGATTTAAAAGTTAAAGATTTACAGGCCTCAAAACTATCGAATACTGAAATATGGGAGCTATTTCTGATTTCTAAATGTGGTTGAAATCTATTATTTTTATTCTTTTCCTTTTTTTTCCATGGTAGAGAGAGCTCTTCAGCATATAAACCCTTCTATTTCAGGTAATCTGCAATTCTGCATCCCATAATCATTAATATCCACTCATAGACTTCCTAAAAAGACTTCAAAATCTATGACTAATAATATAAGTGAAAGTTAAACAGATGACTAGGCAGACCCCTTCCACTCTGGGAAACAAGAACAGCAAGTGTTCAGTATGTTTTGGTTAAATTAATGTGTGAATGTTCTGGAGGAATTATGAATGGATATTCCCAACAGGTTCCCATAAATTAATCTGAGAATCTTCATTTAACATACAAAGTTTTTTTAACCTATAGAATGAAAACATAATAACATATTTTCTTATTAATGGTGAATTTTATGATGATAAAATTTATATATATAATACTCAACATAACAGTATTCTAGGAGCGATTCCACTTGTAATTCTTGAAGAATCCTGTTGCTGAATGAAATGGGAACTGTTCTAACCACAGTTTTCCTGCAGCACTACAGTATGAATGGTCTTTTTCTAAGTGGCATTTCCATCACATGGATTGAATTTTAAAGTATTTTTTTCAGTGACCAATCAGACATTATAAAATAGTTATGCTACTGACTTGGTATGTGTTCAGTGTCAAGCCACTCTTTTCCACTGACAGCTTGAGAAGATTGTAAAACCATTAAAAATTTAAACTTGTGGCTCAAAGGGACTTTCTACAGTTGGACTGCTTTTAATTTTCTCATTCTATTTGGTGAACACCTGCCTTTCCTTGGATATTGGACCAAAGTAAAACTTGCTGGATTCTTTTAGCATTTTTATTTTGAAGCTCAGATAAAATAGAAACTCTTTTATATTTAAAATCTTTGTATAAAGACAAAAAGGGGGGAACTATTTATAGCTAGACTTTGTATGTATTTATAAATATATACTCACAAGGTCCTATTTTACTTATGGTAAAGGAGTATTATTTAAGGAAAAAAATGACTTTATTGAATTGAAGATGTTGGAAGTTCTGGAAGAGTAATTTAAGATATAATACTCTGATGCTACTATCAGTATGTTCATTTTTGAGCACTGCATTGAAAAAACTTTCTCTAAAGGCTGACACTGTATTATTTACCTTTGTATAACAACACATCCTATAGAGGCATACAGTAGGCAATTAATAGCTTTTGAATTGAAATAACCATCCTTTGAAGTGCAGCCTTTTTCATTAACTAATTTTGAGTACTGACTTTGTATCAGACATGCTTTTCAGGTGCTTAGCATTCAGAAGTGGAAAATGTAGTCCCATCTTCAAAAACTCACAACTTAGTAGTAGGAAAGAATGATAAATATATAGTAATAGTTGTGGCAGGTAATATCCTAATGGATTCTCAGCCCTGTCTTCACATTGGAATCACCTGAGAAGTTAAAGAAAGAACAATTCCCTTGTCCAGACTCCAGTCCAGACCAACTGAATCAGAATATTTGGGAGTGGTTTCAGGCCCTTAGTATTTTGAAATGCTGTAGCAAGAAATCTAATGTTCAGGAAGTTGAGAAATACTTGTGCTTGAATTAAGCAAGATCATAAGAAAAGGGTTCCTAATTCAATCTGATGGAATCAGAAACATTTATTCAGAAAAGTTGATACTTAGATTAACCTTTAAAGAATGCTTAAGATGAGTCAAATGGTGAAGGGCATTCTTGCAAAGGGGGAAAATGGCTAATGGGGAGAAAGAGCATGACATATTTAAGAAATAAGAGATTGTCATGATTAGCATTTAGAGTATGTGTAGGCAAATTTGGGGCTATCAAATGCAAAAGTTAGATGTTACATGAAGGGAATATGTGATTGACTCTTCAATATTCTTTATATTCCAGATGATTTTTCCCCAGATATCAATAAGCCTGTAATAGTATTTCGTTCCTTCTCAATAATTGTCCCAGGAGTATGTGGATATAAACAGGTTGAAATCAGTGAGAAACTAAACACTACCTCCATGGAAAACAAAAACAGTTTTTCTTCAACTAGATGCGTGGTGGGAATTATGTTCCACAGTTCCTGTTGGAAGCTTCTAACAACCATGAAAGGAGCCAGATTGAGAATAATTAGCTGATACAAGGCAGTTAAAACCTGAAAAGCAGAGCTGAAACTCTCGCCAGAGCCCACCAGATCTCTAAACTGGTATGTGAAATTTAAAATATTCTTTTCAGGGCACATGGGTGACTTAGTCAGCTAAGCATTCAACTCTTGATTTTAGCTCAGGTCATGATCTCGTCGTTCATGAAATTGAGCCCCATGTTGGGCTCTGCACTTGACAGCCAGAGCCTGCTTGAGATTCTCTCCCTTCCTCTCTCTCTGTCCCTCCCCAGCTAATGCTCATGCTCTCTCTCTCTCAAAATAAATAAATAAACATTTAAAAAAATAAAATGTTCTTCTTCACTGGATGCCATATGTAAGAGATATTGGTTCTACTCCTGAAGCCAAGATTATATTTTATGTTAATTAACTTGAATTTAAATTTAAAAAGTAAAAAATTAAAATAAATAATGATATTACTAGCTTTAAATGGGGAAAAATAAATAAATAAATAAATTAAAAAAGTGTTCATCTTGTTAAGCCACTTTGAGTCTGGGTTTCTTGTGCTAACTTCATCCAATTAATTTATAAAGGCAAAAGATTTTCATTTTCAAAATAAAAAAGAGATGCCAATTTAGGAAAGAAATATTTTTAAATTTATTTTTTAAAAGTTTATTTATTTATTTTGAGAGAGAGAGAGCATGACCACACACGCACAAGTGAGCGATGGGCAGAGAGAGGAGAGAGGGAATCCCAAGCAGGCTCCATAGTATCATTGCAAACCCCAATGCAGGACTTGATCTTATATCTCATGAACTGTGAGATCATGACCTAACCGAAATCAAGAATTGACCACTTAATTGACTGAGCCACCCAGGGCTCCAGGAATGGAATTTTAAAGGGGAGGAAGACAACATTGTTCTGCCTTAACATGTTAATATCCTGTATATGTCAGGCATTGTATGTGTGCCAGATTTGGGTTTTATTCTGCTGACAACAGCATGTAGGTTCGATTTCTTTTTGTTTAACTGTTTTTGTTGTGTTTTGTTTTGTTTTGTTGTTTTTTTGATAGGGAGAGAGAGCATGCAAGCATGAGCAGGGAGGGCCAGAGATAAAAGGGGACAGAGGATCTCAAGAGGGCTCTGTGCTGACAGCGGAGAGTCTTATGCAGGGCTTGAACTCAAAAACCATGAGATCATAACCCAAGCCGAAGTCAGACACTTAACAGACTGAGCCACCCTGGTACCCTCATAGGCTGGATCTGATGAGGGTCTCACTAGAAACAAAAGAACTTAGAAGTTATTTTACAAACTGCAATATAGATCATTTTGAAGGGAAAGGGAAAGAGTTCAAACATATTTAGGAGATAGAATTGGTAAGATTTGACAACTGCTAGAGAGTGTTATGCCTAAGAAAAATGGACAATTATAGAATAAACTACTTCCTAGAAATATTTGATTCTGTCTTAAGTAAGAATGGATTGAACTGCATATGAAACACTGATCCACCCTGGTTTTTGTGAAATTAAGTTAGACAAAGCAAATGCTGTAAGAATAAATTTACTCAAAATTTTCTCCTTATTCTCTTATATAAAGTGAGGGTTAACAATTATTTATTGTAATTCAGAAGATTTCATTTAACAAAGAAACTGCATTTTACACAGATTTCATTGGAATTCCAGGGAAAGTAGACCCTGAAATTTTCCTATTGAGTAGGTATACTAAGTAAATTAAAAAGAAATGCCTTGTATCTATTTTACTTAAAGTATATGAACTCTGATAGTATTGTTATATCATGTAGTATAGTTAGAATTTTATTGTTTATATTTTTCAGTAATCTCTGTCCTCCAGCTTTCATTTTTCATGCATTTTTTTGTTTAAATAGGAATTCTCCTTTCATAGGAACTTTTATTACCTTCAGTTAATGAATATGAATAATATACTTCAATGGTATATACTTCTCATATGGTAGTTTCCATAGCTATAATTCTATATTTTTATATCATACATATTATACATGATTAAATATTGTATTATTTAGCATTAATAATACAGAAACATTAGTATTTTTATCAAGATTTTCTATTCAGAAATCTGTGGTACTATAGAATGGCATTTTTGAAATCCAGTCCAGGATCTTCTGTCTATCACATAACAACAACTTTGAAGCTAACACAATTTAAGTAGCAGAGCTAAAGCTGAAAGACTGTGCCTAAAAGCTAAATTATTATTTTTTTAATATATCAAATTGTATGTATTTTCATATCTTCAAAAGCTAGAAATCAGGGAGTCCTCACATTCACTAAAGTAACATTTGGAACATACATTTTTCAATTAATTTTCAAATTAAATTATACCGTGACTCAACACTAAGTCAGATTTTAAATCAAACCAGGTATTTCAAAGAATTGGTAAAATGAGAAAGTATGCAAATGATGCTATTGTTTGCTTAATGCTTAAGGGACTACAGGAGGTACAGACAAAATACTGTGCCATTTACTTGATTTGTAATGATTTATTAAATTCTCACTCCAGGGGTACCTGGGTGGCTCAGTGGGTTAAGCGTCCAGAGCCTTGAGCCCGCTTCAAATTCTGTGTCTCCCTCTCTCTGCCCCTCTCCCACTTGTACTCTGTCTCTCTCTAAAAAATAAATAAACAGGGGCGCCTGGGTGGCTTAGATGGTTGAGCGTCCAACTTTCGCTTAGGTCATGGTCTCGCGGTTCGTGGGTTCGAGCTCCGCGCCGGACTCTGTGCTGGCTGCCAGCTCGGAGCCTGGAGCCTGTTTCGGAGTCTGTGTCTCCCTCTCTCTCTGACCCTCCCCTGCTCACGCTGTCTCTCTCTCTCTCCTAGAAATAAATAAAAAAAAATATTTTAAAAAAATAAATAAACATTAAAAAAATTAAAAATATCCTCACTCCAATAATACTTAAGGTATTATTATTTTCAGTGTGGAGACAAGGATGTAAAGGACAGAGAGATGGGATAGTTGGCCCAAGGTTATTGAGCTAGAATGTACTAAGACCATGCTACAAATCTAGACTCTTAATTCCTTTACCTCCTAATGTATTACTCTGCGGCTTCCCATAGGAATCTAGGGAGATGAGACATGCTTAACTGAAACAACTAGAGTGAAATCCTTTCCAATTCCATAATATCAATCATAAAGGCTGTAAATGCATAGAAAAAGTGAAAATCAATGAAGGCTTTCTGTAAGGCATGGATTACAATTTGAAACTATTGGTCATTAATATGTGGCCCTCACCTCCAAGAGCTATGCAACCATGGACAAACTATTAATATCTCATTGGGATGATGATTGAGAAATAACTATACTCTGTGTAAGTTTTGTTTTTCTTGAAAAACAATAGATGATATATGTAGAAGACTAAGTAAATAACATACGATTTTGGTTTCCTGGCAAAAGTGTGTATTGGACTTGGCCTTTAAATATTGAGAGAGAAAAAAAAAGAAAAAGGAAAAGAAAGAAGAGACAGAGGAGAGAGTGAAAAGAAATGGATACATGACTGTATCTCCAAGCTGTATCCATCTGGGATGAAAGATGCACTCTTGTCTTTAAATGAGGTAGACAGAAAAACCTTGCTGAAATTCCGTTTATGGAGATTAAAGTATATGAAATTAGACTTGAACTCTCCTTTTGAAAAAAGGAATATTTCTTTTATTTCTCCATTGAAAAGCATGCCAGATATAATTCCTTCCTTAAAAATTAAGAACAACCTTGTTTCAGTGATGTAAAACAAGGAGGGGGAAGTGTTTAGTACATCAATTTTGAGGGGGCAAATAATCAGTAAGAAACCATTTGATTCACCAGACTAAAGTCTATGCCTGAATATAAGATCACTTCCCCTATGGAAATATGCACAATAAAGATTTTGTCCATTTTGGATATATATAAGCTTTGTGGGATGAAAGCAAACACTTAGTCATATGTCTGTATTATTTAATGTACTAATTTTCAAAAACATTAAATAATATACTATATACAATAATGTATGGTTTAGAAATCTTGCTATTTTCTCCTTTCATGGGATACTTTTTGTTCACTATATATTAGATTGGATATTGTCCCTACAGAATTCATGTCTACCCAGAATCTCAGAATGTGACATTATTTGGAAATTGGGTTTTTACAGATGTTATTGGTTAAAAGGAGGTCATATTAGAGTTGTTCTAAATCCAGTATAACTGGTGTCCTTATAAGAAAAAAAAAAAGACACAGTGCACAAGGTCAGGTAATGATATAGGCCAGAATAATGCACGTGCAGCCAAAGAATGCCAAGCATTTGTGGCAAGCACCGGAGGGTAGGAAGAAGGAAAACAGGATCCTTCCCTAATACTTGAAGGAGGAGCACAGCCCTGCCACACCTTGATTTTGGACTTGTAGTCTCCAGAACTGGAAGAAAAGAAATTCGTGTTGTTTTAAACTACTCCGTTTTTGGTAATTTGTTATGGCAGCCTAAGAATGAATTTACAGTGATACATTTACACTCCTAATATACACTTTACCACCCATGCATTAGTAAATATGGCGTCATATTTTGAGTTTTCCAAGACAGTTTCAAGAGTACATAATCCTCCCTGCCTTCAACACTACTTGAGATGCTGAGTATTTTAAAACTGTGTGTTAATACACACACTTTTCTTACTTCTTATATAAGTGTTTGCATAGTACAAGACAGAAAGACAAATTATTTTATTTTTCCTAAAAGTGTACATGGTTGATCTCATTATTTAATTATTCAGTATTTTAAAATAGTCTTTAAAAGATTTCTTTATGGTACTCTAAATTAACTAGACATCTAACATTTATAATTCTGAGGTCATTTCCTAGGAAAAAAAATTAAAATCTGTTTACTTATTTTCGTCTTTTTTCCTTTTTTTTTAAACACTCATTTATGGAGTTAATTGCATAAGCGTTAACATCCATTGTATATTGAAGTTCTTTCAGATTAATATGTTTTTCCACATAGTGATTTGTAGTTCGAAATAATTGAGAGAGTGACCCACACGAGACTATGCAGGGATTCAAGGATTTAAAATGTGACTTCCTATTTCCTGTGAGATAATATTGGGAAAGTGTGCTATCTTATATTTAAGCAAACAGGAAAGTTGCTTGATGGAACTGGTCAATTCCCAATCAATTTATTCATAGAAATATGAAGTATGATTTAAGGTTGATAAAGCATGTTTTGTATTTGTATGAAATACAGAATCTTTTAAAAATGTATCACCTAAAGTGCAAAACACTTTATTCTGGTAGGTTTCTAAAAGTTGCATGCTTAATACCTTCCTGAGGTATTAATGAGAGTTATTCAGTTGATTTTCTTTACCAAGTTCTTATGGGTCAGAATCTTGATGTCCATATTTTTATTACACTATTACATATTATAAAATTTAGTAATTTATTATTTATTACTTATTATAGTATTTATTATAGAATTTATTATAGATACTTAGGGGAGTATTGTATATCAAACACAAGCATCCTAAAATAGTAAGGTAGAGAGAAATATACCTGAAAAAGAGAAACTAAGACCTTCAAGTAATATTCCTTATTATTATTAATAAATTTTATTAAAACTGCACAATCCCATCCCATTGTATAGAAAAGATATGGTGACTTGTAAAATGTGTTTATAAGTGGCACGCTTCTCTCTTTCTTCATTTAAAGTAAACTCACCAGCTATTGTCACCTTCTCTAACTTCTAAAAATGCTCTTGTTTCTGTAAGTTTTGCCTTTTCCAATTAGTTCTCAATTATTCACTCAATAAATATTGGCATGTGCAAGGTGATGGCAACATAATCATTTTTCTCTTTAACTTTAACTTCCTAAAAGTTGTTTCTTTCCAAATTGAACTATTCGGACCTCATCAAAATAAAAAGCTGCATAGCAAAGGAATCTATCAGCTAAACTAAAAGGCAACCAATGGAATGGGAGAAAATATTGCAAATGACATATCAGATAAAGGGTTAGTATCCAAAATCTAAAAGTACTTAACAATCTTAGTGCCCAAAAAACAAATAATCCAGTGAATAAATGGGCAAAAGTCATGAATAGAAGACTTTTCCAAAGAAGACATCCAGATGGACAACCGACACATGAAAAAATGCTCAACATCACTCATCATCAGTGAAATACAAATGAAAACCACAATGAGATACCACCTCACACCTCTCAGAATGACTAACATTAACAACTCAGGAACAATAGATGTTGGTGAGGATGTGGAGAAAGAGGATCTCTTTTGCACTGCTGGTGGGAATGCAAACTGGTGCAGCCACTCTGGAAAACAGTTGGAGCTTCCTCAAAAAATTAAAAATAGAATTATACACGACCCAGGAATTGCACTACTAGGTATTTATCCAAGGGATACAGGTGTGGTGTTTCAAAGGGACACATGCACCCCAATGTTTATAGCAATGTTATTGACAACTGACAATAGCCAAAGTATGAAAAGAGCCCAAATGTCCATCAACGGATGAATGGATAAAAAAGAGTGAGTAATACTAGACTGTATGTGTGTGTATATATATATATACATATATATATATGTAACAAAAAGAATGAAATCTTTACATTTGCAACTACGTTGATGGAACTTTAGGGTATTATGGTAAGCAGAATCAGTCAGAGAAACATAAATATCATATGACTTCATTTACATGAGGAATTTAAGATACAAAACAGATGAACATAAAGGAAAGGAAAAATAATATCGAAAACATAACATAAGAGATTCTTAAATATAAAGAACAAACAGAGTTGTGGGAAGGGTTGTGGGGGGGGGAAGAGTTGTGTGTGGGGGTGATGAGCTAAATGGGTAAGGGGCATTAAGGAATCTACTCCTGAAGTCATTGTTGCACTATATGCTAACTAACTTGGATATAAATTAAAAAAGTAAATAAATTAATTTAAAAAGTTGCTTCTTTCTTAGGAAAAAGCAAGCAAACAAAAACACTTCTGCTATCTTTGCTTCTCCTTTAGATAACTGCACTTTTTTTTTCTGGCTTATATACAGATTTTTGGAAAGTAGTGCATTCATTTCCTTCTTCCCTTTTGTGTTCTGGATCCCCTGCTACTCTGATGAAGCATTATTTATGCTGTTAGCCATATCTTTCTCTGAGTCTTTTTTTCCAGATATTATCTTGCACAATAGCTCTGTTGTATCCTGAAACTATTCATCACTCATTTGTAGAATTGTTTTCTTCTCTTGGCTTTCAGGATAATGTGCTTATTTGCCACTTGCTCTCTAATAATTCTTCTGATAAGCTTTCCAAGCCTTCTTTATGGTTTTTAATCCTTTTCTAAACATGAGGCTACCATAAGGCTGAGCTATTATTTTTATATTGTTACCTTTTATAGTATCTTAGCACATCCATAATCATAGTTTCATTGATCACTTGGCAGCCAAGCATTACTTTTGTCCTTATTTCTGATGCAAGCTCTAATATGTCTAATAAAGGAATCTTTTCAATAATCAGCCCTAAGCTCAAGTTCCATGTATTTAATGCAAAACTCCCCACCTTCCTCTCTATATAGGATCTTTTTTTTATGTTTCTGATTCTGTCAACTAAGATAGATATTCTCTTGGTCCCCAAAGGATGGACGCCATGGCCATCAATAACATTCCCTTTGATAATAAAATAAAATCAGTTGAAAATTCCTGACTATCTCACTTGCTGCCCCAAACAATGTACAAACATTCCCTGTAAATGAAATTCCAAACTCCCTTCAAATTTATGCTGCTTTATCTTCCTAAAAGGAAGACTTTGCATAATCTAATACACAAAGCCTTTTTTCTACATTCATAAATTACACAAAAATATATGTTTTTATATGTATCTTCATATTATTACCTAACTGCTTCATGAGTGTAAATCTTGTCCTATTAAAAATATAACGCAATTTCAAATGACAGAAATCTCTCTATACTTTTTAAATATTACCTTTATGACTGATGGCATCTTTGGAGCTATTTGGAATTTTATTACTTCTCATTTGAATTTATTGTTAACAATTTTCTGGCAAAGCTAGATAGGTATTCAGTAATTAAAACTGAAATGTTTTAGTATAGAGTGAAAAATTATTTATATATATTTATTGAAAAATAGAAGAATGAGGTCCATTGAAAAAAGGTGAAGCACAGAATATATCTATAACAATTAGTAAAAAAAAAAAAACTAGCTAGTTGTCATTTCAAACAAGAGTCAATAACAACCAAATGCTGGCAAATATAAGAATATGTGTGTCCTTCAGTGCCTATGGAAGCAAGTATTGATCGCAATTTAAAAATGTATAGAGTATATTTTTATTTCAAGATATTTTTTTAAATGTTTATTTTTAATACAAAAAGAGCATTAGTGGGAGAGGGACAGAAAGAAATGAGGACAGAGGATCGGAAGAGGGTGTCTCTCTGTCAGCAGAGAGCCTGATGTGAAGCTTGAACTCATGAACCACGAGATCATGACCTGAGCCGAAGTTGGACACTCAACTAACTGAGTCACCCAGGAGCCCCTTTTTCTTTTTTAAAGTTCTATTAGCTAACATACAGTATAATATTAGTTCCAGGTATACAGTATAGAGATGCAACACTTTGACATTTTTAATTTGTAGGTTTTTTTTTTACTATAGGAGCAAATTATAATTGATAATTTTCATTTGCACTGAACATAATAATAGAATATATGTGCCTTATATGTACATTATCTCTCAGATGAATCAGTAATACTTGTCTTATAAATGTAGAAAATGGAAGGAGCACCTGGGTGGCTCAGTTAGTTAAGCACCTGACTTCGCTCAGGTCATGATCTCACAGTTTGTGGGTTCAAGCCCCACATCAGGTTCTGTGCTGACGGCTAGAGCCTGGAGCCTGCTTCAGTTTCTGTGTGTGTGTGTCTCTCTCAAAAATAAACAAACATTGAAAAAAATGTAGAAAATGGTTTTCAATTTATTTTAGTTAATGATTTCTGCTCAGTATTGCCATATTTTGATTAAAAATATAATTTGGTTTTATGGCACATAGTATTTATTATTTTGGAGATTATGTAATTTTTAAAAGTCCTTGATGTTAAGAAAACAACAATTGTAGACATTTGTAATAAACATATGCTCTTAAAAATGCAAATTCAGTCTAATTTGAATTTTATAAATTTTTCATGTTTAACATGCCTGAAACAGAAAAATTACTCTTAATAAGAAATGCTTTTGATATATTATAAGAAATACTAATTAAGTCTTTTACATGAGTAATCTAATTTAATCCTAACTACAATTCTTCTATTTATAGAAAAGAAACAGGCTTAATGAAGTTATCTTTCTAAGGTCATTTGATACTAAATAGTGGAGCAGAAATTCAGTCCTGGGTTGTCTTATTCTACAACCCAAGTAGTTATAAGGCACACTTGTTCAAGTTTTCCATGAAGATTTATTATCAAAATAATGTTAATTTTTAAAAATAAATGAGTGGTATATATTCATATTATTGACATCTTTAGAAATGCTGATCTGATGGCAAATATTATTGTGTAAATGTTTTGCAGTCACCTTTTGGACCTAAACCATATCTGACCTATTTTAATTTTTTTTTAACATTTATTTATTTTTGAGAGAGAGAGACAGAGAGACAGAGTGTGAGTTGGGGAGGGGCAGAGAGAGAGGTAGACATACAATCTGAAACAGGCTCCAAGGTCTGAGCTGTCAGCACAGAGCCCGACTTGGGGCTCAAACCCACAAACCACGAGAGCAAGATGATGACTTGAGCTGAAGTGGGACACTTAAATGACTTAGGTACTCCTTATTTAACTTATTAAAATTGAAATATATGGCCAATTTTAGAACCAAATATTCCCATCATTGTGTCAGGTATATTAAAAACAAAACTGTTGCCACAGCTGCAGTTTGTCAAATACAGTAATGTTTTTTGAATGGGAACAAAATAAGTCAAGATAAAAAGATACGTTCTGACATTTATCACATAAATAAAATGATGTTTTTCTCCATCTAACACACATTTTGTAGCTCTGAAGTCTTGAAATTCTTCTTTTAAGCACAGTTTTTCCCATTAACCTTTCAATTTTGTCATTTTTTTACAATAAATATTCACTAGATATTATGTAACAAACTCTTCCTAGTATACAGGTTAATTATGTGTATAGGAAAATGCTTGCTTATATATGACTTATTTTGGCATGAATAAAAATGTTCTTTTAAAGTATAAGAGTGTTGATGTTCTAGGGGCACCTGGGTGGCGCAGTAGGTTAAGTGTCTGACTTCAGCTCAGGTCATGATCTCTCAGTTCATGAGTTCGAGCCCTGCATCGGTCTCTGTACTGATAGCTTGGAGCCTGGAGCCTGCTTTGAATTGTGTGTCTGCCTCTCTCTCTGCCCCTCCCCTGCTTGTGCTCTGTTTGTCACTCTCTCTCAAAACTAATAAGCATTAAAAAAAAGAATGTTGATGTTCTAATAGATGATAGGACTTTGAGATAATATTATAACTTAGAGCCAATGGAAAATATTTGCTATTAACCTTCCTCAAGTGTAATCATAATAGTGCCTCACTAATATATATTTTCATGGAGATTTTTATGGACAGTTAATTTTAGTTAGCCTCGGTTATACAAAGTTAAAGAACAATCTTTTAAAAATTTAAGGGGAAAATAAAATATTAACATCTGATGTGAATTAGGACAGTCCATTTTTCTCAATTTTCAGACTAGTTCTTTCAAGATTTAACATGTATTAACTGAGACCACTTAGAAATTCTGTGTCAAATTATGGCAGAATTAACTTTGTAACTGAATTAAATATAAAATGAATTTTGCTTCACAATGTTTCTTCAACTGGAAAACATGCATATTAAAAATGAACATTTTAAAAATAAAATGGGTATGTAGTAAAGGCAGTGGGGTAGAAGACAGTCAGTATGGGGCATTTGTATCAATGATAATTGATGTGTTGCAAATGCTTCAATGATTTGGCTTTTCTTGTTCCCAGATACAATTCGTTATATAAACTCATCTGATGGCCCATGTTGTATACATATGCCCTTGGTATATGAGGTTGACTGTGGTGTCAAAACTAAGTGACATCACAGTTTTAGGGGGACCACAGCTTTGTTAAAATCCTCAGCAAAAGCAAGCACCAGACGAGTTAACGTTGCTTTGACCGCCACTTGTGGCCTGGCTGGATATAGATCTGGTGGGATTTGGAGGAATGAGACATGATGCATAATGAACAATTCAGTTGGTAAATTTTTTGTTTTCCATCTGTGCATTCAGAGACTGGAGGACTATATTGGGTCCGCTATTTTAAAGAAATTCTTAGGGTACCCTGGGTGGCTCAGTCAGTTAAGCATCCGACTTTGGCTTAGGTCATGATCTCACGGTTCGTGGGTTAGAGCCCCGTCAGGCTCTGTGCTGACAGCTAACTCAGAGCCTGGAGCCTGTTTCAGATTCTGTATCTCCTTCTCTCTCTAATCCTCCTCTGCTCTCGTTGTCTCTGTCTCTCTCTCTCTCTCAGAAATAAATAAAACATTAAAAAAATTAAAATATATGTTAAACTTCAGTAAGGAATTTTGGAAAATAAAGAACTCTGCCAACATTTTCAAGAGACATTCATCTAGATTTTGTGAATTCATATATTTGTGAATATCATTTATATTCATAGTTTCTCCTCCCTGAAGCAAGCAATATATGTAACTAAAATTAAGAGAGACTGTTTAGATCCTTAATGAGAGTTTGAGATAGATACTAATGAAATAATAGCAAACATCAATGTTGCTTTGAAATATAATATCAGATTTGGTGGCTATCTGAGATTTAAATTTTGTAACAGCCCATTAACAAATTACCAATATAATTTAAAACTTTATGGGTCATTCATGAATTGTCAATAGCCTCTGTACCTTTTTTAAATAAAGAGGATTGAACTTGATGAGTTCTAAAGTCTCTTCCAGCTCTATGATTTGTTTTTAGTTTTACATTTTAGTGATCATCCACCATGGTTTAAACTCTGATGATGCCAAGAGTATTTTGATATTAAAGATCCCGATAATAGTATCTAAGTCATGTGCTAGATAGAGAGGAAAATAAAGAGGGTGAGGGAGAGAGAGGATGTTTTTTTATTGCCAGTGAATGTTAAATTGTGTTTTCTTGTTCAACATGCTCAGTAATGAAGTAAGGAAAGACAATTTTGGTTATGTGTTAGAAATTTGAATGTGCTATTTTTGCATTGTTAGCCTATTTCCCAAAATGATATCAACTGGGAGAAAAGGTAACAGTTTGAACTCTAGTTTGTGTGAAAATCTCAAGACACTGAAACTCTGTAAACTCTGCTTTAACACTGTGGCAACTCCTGCTTCTTAGACAATAGAAAGCGTCATGTGATACTCTGAACTTTTTCTCGTCATACCTTAATATGAGAACACCTTCTACTGTTCTGAACCTCCCTTTAGATTAAACCTTGCCATTGCAAAAACCGAAAAAATAAAATCCCTCACCCAATCTCTGTTTTCACACATGGGAGAAAAATTGGTTTCAAATTTACTCTAACTCAAGCCATTAAGGGCTTTATTTGTCCAAGACAACACCTTGGTTTATACTGCAGATACTGCTGAGTCTCAGTCTTAGGTGTAATGCACTCCATATGCGTTACCACCCAGCACAGGCAGACAATTGGATCTTTCACATTTGAATTGTTTCAGATTAGTTGCAAATTGCAGATAGCACAGTCATAGTTTTGGAGGAACAGATATTACTTAGAGAAGAGCAGTAGTTTCTAAAGCCAAGATAAAGTAAAGATAATTAATGCATTTGACACAAACTAATCAATAATTATGTGATGATTATGTCTATTCGTAATGGAAATATTTAACGTATATAAAGTTTATTCAAACCACAAAAGCTTTTTCTCCCTTATAGGATAATTATATAGAAATAAAAATGTCCTTTTCTTGATTATAAAATTGATATTCATTCATTACACAAAATTCTAAGGTAGCTTTAAAACTAGCCAGAGATAATATTAAATTGTTATCATTCTGAGTATATTTTTTGATGTCAAATAAGTGAATATCTACAATATATAAATATATGAAATATGTGTAACAAATGATGTATGCTGCAGTTGTATTTGGATCGTGTTTTACATATGTTTGTAACCTGCTTTTTTCTTGACATTATATCATAACTCATATTCTATATTGTTATTATTTTAGAACATAATTTCTAATAGTTGTATTTATCATAATGATTTGTCATAAAGCATATGTGTTTTCAATACAATAAATATTACCTCAGAGACTTGGTTATACGCAAAATTTTTGATATATCTGGTTATATATATTAATTTTGAATTAACTTCATACTAATTCATGTGGAATTGGGGAATCAAA
The DNA here is from genome assembly GCF_008692635.1 of Crocuta crocuta. Classification (NCBI taxonomy): domain Eukaryota; kingdom Metazoa; phylum Chordata; class Mammalia; order Carnivora; family Hyaenidae; genus Crocuta; species Crocuta crocuta. Next base: position 6,458,085 of record NW_027529173.1, read on the forward strand.
ACTTAGCTTTTTATTTATTGTGTGTTTTGTCTTAGCTGCCTGTTTTAATTATTCTTTTACCAGTAGTGTATGAAATCTATTATTTTCCTAAATTCTTGTCACCATAACCAATTTGTTTTTTAAACTTTATCATTTTGGTAGTTGGACAATGCTGTCTTCTGTAGCTCATATTTTCATTACAAATAAACATACATAATAAAAAATAACAGTGTGTGTCCTATTTCTCCTTTTCCTATCTGGTAATCTGTTTTTCCAGCACTGAATTCTACAGGGATTAGATCCTTTTTATTTTATTTATTCATTTTTTGGTTTCAAGTTTTTATTTAAATTACAGTTATTTAACACATAGTGTAATATTAGTTTCAGGGGTAAAATTTAGTGATTTATCACTCACATCTAACACCCGGTGCTCATGACAAGATCTTTTTTTGATTCTATTAACTAACATTGTGCCTTTTGGACTTTATGGAGATGTTTCTCAGATAGCTATTTTTTTCTGATTTGGATTCTTGATAAATACAGGATTATTATATTAAAATATTATCTACTAAAAATATGTCTACTTTCATAGTTTTTGGCAGTATAACTTTGTATATTTTTTAAAATTAGAAAACCTGAAGGATTTGATAACTAGATACGTGAAGGCCAAAATAAATGAAAATAATGTGGCTTAAATGTATGCCCAGGAGTATGCCTATCAAAGTAAATTAATGGGCCAAGAAAACACGAGTTTGACATTTCAGGGGCCATTTTATTGGACCGACTGCATCTTTTAATGATTAGTGGATTTCAGGTTGTGTTTCAAGAACCTTTTGTTTCTTTGTAGGTGCCACACACAAACCTGTGATAGGTAAGGAGAAGGGGGAACACTCAGCAGACAGTGTACCAGGTTGCCTTTACCTGTATTTATCATAACTGTGGTACTTCTCACTGTTTGCTTTAAATAGTTGCACTTCTGTAATGAATTTCCTTTTTTTAAAAAGATAATTCATCTGATAATTATAAGATTTACTGCTCCAGAAAGTTTCTATACTTTATGGGAAATTATCTGGTTATATCAGATTTGACTATACATCAGCGAAAACCTTTCTGGAACTAGGAAGAGATTCAGTACCAAATAATATACATTTTAATCAGCATAATAAGAGATAGGGCTCATATATATCTAATATAGCTATCTCAGATTATTAAGGGATAGATGAGATAGCAGTGTCTGGACATTACCTATATAACAATTAGCGTTTAGCATAATTTATATACACCAAGTATTTGAATCAAATGTAAGTTATGTACATAGATATTAAATCTTAGGCTCTAAGATGTTAATTAAATCTTAAGTTTCAGGGACATTTTGTTTCATTTTTATTATGTCTTGTTTGGAGTTGAGGGAATTATGTATTTCAATTACATTTTGACACAAATGTTCTAATTCCAATGAAAATTAGGAATGTATCTATGCTCTAGAAGAAAAATCAAAGCAAAAAATACCAACAAAACAAAACAAAACAAAACCCTGAAGCTGGGCTGAACATCTTATCAGTCAAATTTTCTTTGCACTTATATTGTAGATACACTTTAATGATAGCAGTTCCCTGGGCACCAAAGTCTAATGATAAAGTGAAACTTGCAGATCCGAGTGCTCTGTTGAATATAATTATTGAGTGTTTATGCCAGGCGCTTTCCTGGAAAACACCCACATAAAATGCTAAGAAGTCTCCATATTATATTGTTTAGTGCTATGAAGTAAGCCTATTAGGAACAAATTTGAAGTTTGCTAAAGCCTGATGTTGCAGAACCATTTACTGCTCACCAAATTGTCATGTGCTTTATAATATTTTCCAGACACCTTACAGGTCTATTAAGCTTTATTATGGCCTATAAGTTATTGATATGTATCACTTCTGGATTAACGTATGTAAGACCAGGCATGTAACCCTCTACCTCTCTTTATCCCTGCTGTGATATTTTGGAGAAACATGTTGAGATGACGAATTCATAAGCTCACTTGATGAGTGGAGAGCCAACCATCTTGTATCAGAATTTGTAGGAATAACAATTAAACTTTTGCTAACACTTAGAATATAGAGGTTAGGGGCGCCTGGGTGGCTTAGTCGGTTAAGTGTCCGACTTTCGCTTAGGTCATGATCTCGCGGTTCGTGGGTTCGAGCCCCGCGTCGGGCTCTGTGCTGACTGCCAGCTCAGAGCCTGGAGCCTGTTTCAGTCTGTGACTCCCTCTCTCTCTGACCCTCCCCTGCTCATGCTGTCTCTCTCTCTCTCCTAGAAGTAAATAAAACATTAAAAAAAAAATTAAAAAAAAAAAGAATATAGAGGTTAACCCACTGTGACAGTATCGTCTGGTTCATCATAGATCATATACATTGTTCTTCTTTCTTTGCAAAGACTATTGCTAAAAGAACTCTTCCAAGCATATCAATAGTTAGTTAATAACGATGCTCCTGATGTACAAAGGAGTAAGTGAATGTCTTCAAATAGGATGTTTTGGTGCTCCAGGAATTTCCTCTGTTTCCTTGAGATTTTGTTCTGGATGTTTCCTTGTGTGGTACCACGTTGTGAAGCTCCTAATCATGGGGTCAAGAGGATCAACTTACAGAGATATTTCAGGTCCTACATAATTTAGACATATATATATATATATAAAATTTGGTACCTTTTTTCAAAGGTGGTGGGGCATGAGAGAGAGAAAATTAAATGGCATCCTCTAGACTCTTGGGTCAATGCTATCCAAGAGAAATACAGTGCAAGCCACCTATGATTTTAAATGTTCAAGTAGCTACTTTAAAAAGTAGAAAGAAAATTAACTTCAGTAACATACTTTATTCAGTCCAGTGTATCCAACAATTACCATTGTAACTTGCAATCCATATAACAGTCTATTCATTTCACATGAAGTCTTTGAAATCATGGGAATTTCTCATGAAGGCTTTTAATCTTAAAGCACATTTTAATTTGGATAAGTTGCATTTCAAATGCTCAACAGGCACATGATACTGTTTCCAACAGTGCACCTCTAGATGTACCTTAAAATTATTACACCTTAGATTCAGCATCTTTTTAGGTTCAGTCACAACGTTGTCATATTTAATTCATTATAGTATTCTTTTACATTAGCAAATGAATCCACTCACAGAGTTACAAAGTGATAGAGCTAAGGGTCAAATCAGTTCTCCCTCTTGCCTCTGGAAATGGAGCAATGCTCTAGGCAAGTAGAGTACCATTGGGAGTCCTCTAAGTGAAGCAAGAAGGATGGGGCCCCAATTAAAGTAATGACATCGGTGATTAACTAAGGGGCACCTGGGTGGCTCAGTCAGTTAAGCGTCCGACTCTTGGTTTTGGCTCAGGTCATGATCTCAAGGTTCATGAGTTTGAGCCCTGCATCGGGCTCTGCACCAGCAATGTGAAGTTGGCTTGGGATTCTCTCTTCACCCCTCCTCTACTTGCTTGCATGTGCTCACTCTGTCTCTCTCTCCCTCTCAAAAATAAATAAACATTAAAAAAATAAAGTAATGGCATTGGTAATCAACTCATTGGAGTTAATGAATATTAAAGTAGAATTGGGACTATTCTACTTGAGGATTCATTGCATAATTGGAAGGAGTAAGAAGGGAGGGACTTGTTGAGGGTGGCATCTTACTTCAGACTTGAGCCACTGAGTTTGCAATGATACTGTTTAGAGAGAGATTGACATGGGCCTTGTTAATCTGAGGCAGGATTTAGCAAGTTTTGAACACCTGGAATTGCCAGTACAGTGCAAGGAACCATACCCACCTTTTTGTTTTTGTTACATTTGGTCACAAATACCAGATGATAAGGCAGCTGCTATTTTTTTTTTTAAAATGAGTCTACATGAAGAACTAGACATGAATTGTCAAGTCTTTAATATTATTACAGAAAGAGGAACAGCAACAGCTAATTCAACAACCTCAGATTTACAGAGTGGAACATTTACTAGCTTCTGTGTGCTTCCCTATGTCTTTTTTAAAGATACTATCAACTTTGTCACCACACATACAACAGTGGAGAGTTTTACAGAGTTTTCTAATTATATGTTTATTTTTGGACCTAAAAAAACAATTCTAAGTGTTGCCACCTGGGCATCTGCCTTGGCAAAGTCTGTCAGCTGAGGATATGCCACATACTTTGGAAAATCTGATCTTAAAAATCCAAAGGGATTCAGGTTATTACCCTGATCAAATCATATTTTTAACTGAACAAGATTGAATGTATGATTTGACTAAGAACAAAACTTGGAGTAATCTAGGCATTTCATAAGCTATCGACAGGTAATACTGGTCCTCAAATGAGAGCTATTATGAAACAAAATGTAAGAATTATCCTGGAAAGTCATAATTGTGCCATTTTTATTTCTCTATATCTAACATATCAGTGAAATATTAAAGTTGTTTGTGGTAAGTAAAGGTTTTACTGTATTTGATTATGGGTGAAATTTATTTAAATTGACTTTGATTATGTCTTCATAGGACCATTAACCTCACTGTCACTAGCACACATAATCATCATTCATAAGTTATTATTTACAGAAGTGTTGTTGCAGATCGCTACAGATGCTCTAGATTAGAGGAAGGAACTATCAGGTTTCCCACTACTGTGTAGTCTACTTTCAAGATCAGTAATAAGTTTTACTGTATTTTATCATAAAGTATTCCAACATTGTTTTGACCTTTTTCGTCACACCTCTCTTTCCCTGTTCATTATTTATGCCTCAAGAATTAGTCATTAGAATCATGGAGTTGGAACAAGGTGGTTCCTGTCACTCAGGTTATTAGACAAGGGTCATGCAAAATGAATAAGCCAAGGAGGGGGAGAGAACCTTCTGTGGTCACCCTGTGTTGAAGAAGTTTCATCTAGTACTTATATGTTCTAGTATTTATCCTAATAGTATCTAGTATTTATACCTAATATAGAGGAAGCTTCACTTTGATCACAGGTCTCTGTAGTTGGTGGAAAGGACTGTTAGCTGATGGTATGAGTAATTGCCTTATGCTGGGCCCTTGGGCTCGGAGCTGATATTCCTTCAGGGTTCTGGTTAGTGTTTGATTCTGTTGGAATCCCTTGTACTTTGAAGTGCTGTAAGATGCAGTCGGCCCAATAGGTTTCTTTTCTTTTCTTTGTTCTCGGCCACTGAAAGCATTTGAAAATCAGCTAATTCTCTTCCCGTACACTCTTGCCCCAACATAGCAGAAATCATTCTCTAAAAATAAATAAAATTTAGAAAAACAATTGACTACAATGAGTTTCAGGTTACAGATTTGTAAGTCAAGAAGACACCAATTACTCAGAATTTCAGGTACTCAGTAGCTCGCACATGTCCAGGCATTGACCCCATCTGTACCTAACTTTCACATTATATGGACATGATTACTTGAAACTGTTTCTCAGAACAGTATTTTGTTAGTATCTCTTTTATCAAAAATATATGCCATGCATATGTTTAAACATAAACCTTTCTGATTACTTATTTTGTTTTATTCCAATTAAACTAATACACAAAACTAGGATTTTTTTTACCACCATTGTAAATGCATGTGGCTTATGAATTAAACATTTGTATTATCAAATATAGAATTATTTTTCATATATTTAGGCTTTTCTTATTTCTCTGTCTTTTCACCTGCTAAACACCTTCTTCTGGTTTTCCCTGGGCCTATTTTGTGCTCCTGTAGTCTTTCTAATTCCTTACATCAAATGAGACAGAAGCAGGTAGTTGTCATTTAATCATTTTCATTCTTGTTTTGATCCATTTTCATATGGCCATTATCTTCTGTAAAAATACTCTGTATTCTCAAAATCTTTTACACATCTGAGCTTATCAAGGTACTAATACTAAACTCTTAAAAATATTGTATAAGACCTCATGTGTCTTGTTTTACCTTTCTATTTTGTTTAGTATACACAAATACACATTTTTTTATTCCTACAAACAAAAGTGTTGATATCAAAGGCAGCTGGTGTTTCTTTGCTGAGTTGGATTCATATAAAACTAGTGTGCAATTACATATTTTGGGAGAGCCATACCAACATAGCTAAAACACAGAGAGTTTTAGTGATTCAAATCATAAACCCAAGCTCAAAATGAAAGAACCACGTTAAGAATAAAACATGCTACAAATTGATGAAGCATGAAAAACAAAAACACATAAGAATAACCTACCATTGTGCCAAAATTACATTAGTCATGTTAAACTCTTCAAGTTGGAAAATTTAAAACAGAAGACTAAGGCTTTACCTATAATTCCTGCGTTTAGTTTCGAATGATTTTTTTTCTCCGAGATTTATGAACTTGTTCTAAATTCATTCCACTTAAAAGTATAGCATTGCTTTTTATGACATGGGAAAAATAAATGGTTTATTTCCCTTAAATTGTGGATAGAAATTTAATGCTTATGAGTTTGGTGGTATAGAATATATAATGTAAAATATAGCATTTCATTATGGAACTGTCTTGCATTAGTGTGCCTATACTTAGGTATATGAGGGAGGCAATTTGAGATGCATACATTTATCAACAAAAATAACATACAAGGCAAATGCAAATGACACTGTAGGAACTGAATGTAATTATTTCCCATGTGCATTATAAGAAAACTGCTGAATAATTCTGGATTTAAAACAGGTGGACAAAAGGAAGTTCATTTAGAAGTTTTTGAAATTTGAGAGGTAGTGTCTCTTCATTTTAACACTTCTCACATACACACCAAAGGATAATTAGAATTTCATAAAATATATGTGGAAAGAAATTGGAATAATGAAAAATTGCAAATATTTTTAATTTGTAATGAAATCTTATAAATTTAAAATTATCAGTCATGATCTATATTTCATGCTAGTTTTCTGAACATATTTACTACATGATATTTGAAATGAAGAAAACCACCAATTTGTGAAAGAAATAAAACTAAATGTGGGAAGAACACAGAAATTAGGAAAACAAAGTATATTGGGTATTATTTTACACTTTTTTGAGGTTATATTTAAGTATTCATTTAGTAATATAGAAACAACAAATTTTATTGTGAAAGCCCCAACTAGTGTTATGTAAAAAATAGCAACTTACTTTAAAAATCAGTTAAAGTATATAGAATCATCTAATAACATGCATTAGCCATAGCAAAATTGTTCCTGATATGCTACAATGCATATTTCCTGGAGAAGGGCAGTTCCTTAGTTTTTAAACATGGAGTGCATTATAAATCGCATAAATTACCATTGAGTATTTAGCATATTATAATATATTCTCAAAATTTTTTATTTCAGAAGAACCAACTGAAGGACAGGACTGTTCTTTCTTGGAGAAATATAGCAGAAAAAATATTTTTATGTACAAGTTCAGAGACAAATTCCAACCTGATTTAATTTTCTATACTTAAATTCATACATCATGGCTCTATGCTACTGAAGTAAATTGTCTGGCAGATAAAATGTAAGACAGAGTTTATAATATCTTTAGCTAAAGATTATGCTTAATTTTAAATATTTTTCCCATCATACCTTATGACACAAATATATAGAAGAATGGCAACTCTTAAAAGAAGCATCATGATTCTTAAATTTAAACAACCTTTTCAGATTGCTTAAGTTCTAGTCTCTTTGAAATAAAATAATCTTAATTAAAAAAAATCTTTGCCTTTACTATAGAATATTGTTTTATTAAGCAAAATGAATAATAGATGTACATATTTGTCAAATTTAAAGAGCCTAGCACATGCTTAAATAGTTTTGATTACATTTTCTGGAAAAGACTGGCAGCTTACATTATTCCTGTATTCAAGTTCTTGCTACAATACACTGCTTGATATTAAAGCTTTGCATGAAATATTGGTATTAATAGAATGTTTTTCAGGGAAATTCAAATATACTATAAATATAGGATAAACACTCGACTATTTATAGTTTAAAGTGAAGGCTATAAAAATTCTATATTTTTAAATTTTTTACCATTCTTCATAATATATAAAAAGGCATCTTTCAATTTTGGGATATAGATGTGGACACTGAAGCAGCTGTTATAGGAAATGGTAGGAATTTTTCCTGTTGTTAAGACATTACAAGTTTTTTCTATGGCTTAGAAAATAAAAATCAATATTGTTTTCTTATTCCAAATATTCCAGTAAGTGAAAATTTTGGGAAAAAAAAAGCTTTATGGAATAATTAATATATATTTGGAAATTCAGAGAACATTCAAAAAGTAGTATTTAATGTTGGACTGCATCAAGACCTTCTTCTTTGAACCACGTTTATATTATGTTTTCTATTAGAAATCTAGACTTCATCATTTTTACTAATATTGTGTGTTTTGGGTCTTCAATTAAAAAGATCTTTCCTGTTAGCTTTGTTCTAATTGTGCACTTTCAAGGAGATTTCTTTTTCTAATCTTTTCTAACTGTTCTTTCCCAACCTTCTAGCCCCATAGTTCCAGAAGCTGACTGACTGAGGCAGGTTGTAGAGAAATTTCTGGACATGTTGTTAACATCTGACACAGTAAGTGAGACAAAGCCAGCACAATCACTGGGCAGTTTTAAGGAGAACTGGCAGCTCCTGGAGATGAAGAGTTTGTGTTTGCTACTTACTAGTTACCTGAACCACACTGGTTAAATTCAAGCCCATTCATTTCTCAGTTGCTTTGCTCCCTCCAAACCCCTGTAATGCAAACCAAAAGGGGACCTTTATGGATGTATTTTTGTTGATCTGTGTAGATCCAGTGTATCTTTAGTTAGCGTTGTCTGACATTTTCCATAATGCTTTTAGTAGACACTATTATATTATGTAAATATTTCTGGTTACTGTTTATGGAGATGGTTGCCTAAATTTCTCCTTGGATAAAGCCTTTAATGCATTCACCCATAATCCCTACAGAGGAGCTACTCAAGTTTGGGAAGTTTAGTGTTGTTCTTTGTACTTCAACTTTTAATATCAGAGCACATATTGAAACCATAAACACAATGAAAATTCAAAAAATATTCCGACCATATTAGAAGAATATACCCCCTCCTTTTTTTTTATCCTTAAAGAGCCAAGGGCGTGGGGAGTGGCAGGAAGAAACATTCTTAAGATCTAAGCCCTGGACGCCATCCTGGGAGTGCTTAAAACCCTTAGAAACGTGCAACCTGAAGAACACCCCATTTCGAAGTCTAAAACAATATTAGATTCCCAAAACATATCGGCAAAGAAAGTCTTACCGTCAAACGCTCGCAGCAGGTTCCAGCTCAGACCCAGACTGAAAAGCTGAGCAGCTGGTGAACAAAAGTTTTAGCTTTTTTTTTTTTTCTAACGAAGTCTGCAAAACTAATTTCCCTCAAAATAGGGCTCAATTTCCGTTAAAGAAAGCAGCGCTTACAAATCTCAGAATTCCTGATCACCCCCACCCCATCCCACCTCTAAGCAATGGAAAACAATTCGAACTTTCACACGGATGTAAAGGTTTATTGAGAGGCCACACTATTCTGCAGCAGGGCTTGAAAGACAAGAGAGGTAGGCTGAAACCTGAGGGCCTGGTGGAGGGAAGGGTTCTGCTTTGGGGACACTTCTCAAAGATCCATCAATACTTTTTCCTGATTCAAACCAGATGGCTGGCCCGGTTTGCTGTCCTCATTAATCCCATTAACAGCTTCAAAGACCTAGTAGCCATCCTCTGGACACCTGAGACAATGCAAATAACGGGGTTACACTGCTGGTGGCATGCTGGGGGTCCCGAGCAGTATAGGTGAGCGCGGATCTTCTGATGCCATACGTCCCAGGCAAGACTAGACTGTTCCTGTAGCTCATTACGTGCGGCTTGCTTGCCTTGTGTAAACGACTCTGCCTCCAGCAGACAGTGTCACCCCTGAAGCAAGTGGCAGTACCAAAGCCCAGCCGTAGCTCATACTAATTAACTAGCGGCAAGTTTTCTACCTCGATTTGTGTGATGCAAGATTGTAACCAGGGAGACCTGAAGCCGCACCCAGGTTTAGTGAGCTTTTGGGAATATCAAAGTGTAAAATTTACTAACAAATGGAACCATGGCAGCTTGCGGGGGCTCGAAACTGTGCCATTAGCTGATTTATTTTTGAGCGGAAGAGAGGGCGAATTTCTGGAGGGACGTGAGGAGACACGGGCTGGCTTCTAAGAGGAAAGACTGGAAATGTGCGTGCAATATACACATCACATGTGACCAGGACATCACTTCGGGTTTTCCTGACCGAAAAGTTTTGGGGGAGCCAAATGGCTAGGAAATTGACAGGGACTAGGAAAGCTGGGGAAAGGACCTTGTGCAAAGCAAGGAGGGCATACTCAGAAAGCCAAGGAAGAAAGACCCCCTCTGGCACCGCAGGTGAGGATGCCCGCGTTTCTGGATATCTGCAACTCTCGCCGCCCCTCGGTTTTCACCTACGCCACCAGGTTTCTCTCTTTTCAGCGCTGGGAATAGCCCTTTTCTGCCGTGAGGCACTTCCCAGAAACCTCGGGCGCCAGAAGCGAGCCCATTAACAACCCACCCAGAGTCAACTGCGAAAAACAAGGCGCGCCGCTGCGCCCAGGACACGCGTTGATGTAGAGTTTGAAAACTTTCTGAGCGCGCGCCAAAATAGCTCTGATGTTTTTGCTCCTTCCTACTTCCCTTTCGTGCTCTTCAAGAGCTAGCCGTTACCGCTAGCTATCCTGCAGGTGCCAGTGCTCAAGTGGCACGGACAAGACACCTTTCTTAAGGGAAGGGAGTGGGCCGGACACTGAGTGCGGAGTTTGGGGTGGCGTGCGCCGCGGAGCACCTTGGCCGCCGGGAAGGGAGAAGAGCTGTACGGCCCGGCTCGGGTTTAGGCGCCAGGCGCGCCGCTTGCAGCCTCGGCTGTTGGCAAGGACGGGCGGGCGTGGACGGGCCGGGNGAGCGCATGGCGCAGACTGAGCGGGAGTTTTGGAGGGAGTTTGCATGTGGTCAGCGCCGGGCTCCTAAGCCAGCCCCCAGCTCACATTACACTCTATTTATAACCTCTCCGAGCCGTTTCCCCCTGAAAGCAGTTCTCTGGGACCACCTTCTTTTGGCTTCAACCTCTCCTACTCTTGACATCTGAGTAGCTCGAAGGGAAGCTTCTCCAGGTCCGAGTGTTTATATGTAAAGGAGACTGGCCGCTAGGGCTCGGGACCGGGATTATCTGAGCTTTGCAGAAACGGCGGTTATTTATTTGGGAGGGGGGAAACACGATTTCCAGTGAAAAGTGACAGAGGGTGGTAGCGTTTGGAAGCATCGTGAAGTCGTCTGCCTGGAACCTGAGACTTGCATGCTATGGAACACCCGCTCTTTGGCTGCCTGCGCAGCCCTCACGCCACGGCGCAAGGCTTGCACCCGTTTTCACAGTCCTCTCTCGCCCTCCATGGAAGATCTGACCATATGTCCTACCCCGAGCTCTCCACTTCTTCCTCGTCTTGCATAATCGCGGGATACCCCAACGAGGAGGGCATGTTTGCCAGCCAGCATCACAGGGGGCACCACCATCACCACCACCATCACCACCACCACCACCAGCAGCAGCAGCACCAAGCTCTGCAAACCAACTGGCACCTCCCGCAGATGTCCTCCCCCCCGAGTGCGGCTCGTCACAGCCTCTGCCTCCAGCCGGATTCGGGAGGGCCCCCGGAGCTGGGGAGCAGCCCGCCGGTCCTGTGTTCCAATTCTTCCAGTCTGGGCTCCAGCACCCCAACCGGGGCCGCGTGCGCGCCAGGGGACTACGGCCGCCAGGCGCTGTCACCCGCGGAGGCGGAGAAGAGAAGTGGCGGCAAAAGGAAAAGCGATAGCTCAGGTAAGAGCGCACCGGGCACTGTCGGCAAAAAGGGGCGGGGAGATGGCTGGGAAGATTCTCGCACTACTGTGAGGCTGCAGGGAATACGGTATACGTCTTGCCCTCTCTGGCTCCCCGCCGCCAGATTCGGTGGGGCTGCTTTGGTCCTGTTATTTGGGGGCACGTGTTTCTCCAAGGGCAACACTGCAGCCAACAGTGTTAATCTCTCCAAGGTTCCAACTAGTTTACCAGAGGGTTAAGAAAAAAGGACAGTGACAGTATGTGAAATCGATTGCGTAGCGTGACCTTCCATCTGAGCGGTGGGGAGGGGAGTGCACCCTGGGATGCAGCGTCCGCTGGGCGTGCGTGCGGCTGCTGCTCCTTGACTTTTCGCTTGCAAGTTCCCGACTCCGAGTGGCTCGATTTTTCCCATCGTTAACTGGATTTCCAAATTATTGCACAATATTTGGAACTTGCAGTGGAACTTGGCAGAACGTATGAGAAAAAAAAGTTTTAGGTTTTTTTTTTTTTAAATTCTGATTTCAGAGTTCTTTAAATAGCACCCTATTCCAAATGGTAAAAATTTCCCTTTCTTGGGGAAGAAGACAATCTAGGAATTCAGAGGATTTTAAGGAATGTGTCAGAGATTGGTAAATAAATACATGATCAGACTCTTGAGGAAAAACGATTTTTTAATAGTAGTTGTGTTCGTGTGGTGCTAATCTAAATAGAAAATCTGAGTTGCAAATGTGGAAAGTAAAATACTCTCCAGCTGAGTATTATGGGAGGCAAGTGCTTGGAAACAAACAGCAACCGGGGCAGTGTTGATTCTCTAAGTGTTTGAGCCTGGTATGCGAGGGTGCGCGCAGTAGGCGCTGAACTACGTGGGGATCACTTGAGTAGCCACGCAAAAGGGAACTTTACTAAACGCAGACGTTTGAAAGCATAGACTGCCAAGTAAACTGTAGCATTCCCGGGAAACTGAAGCTTTTCAGGCAACTCCCTAAAGCCCTTCACAGTCTGCATCATTATGAAATTGTTAAAAGATACTTTACAATTAAGAGAGTTAACGAATTTTCTTCTGTAGCCATCGCACAACCTGCGTTCCATCTTCTGGAAAGTGTCACTTGTTCCATATAATATTTACGTCGTTCTCTTCCTTTGAGGGATTGGTTAACAAGTCCTAGAAGGTAATTTCAGATCTTAATGTGAAAGATTGGAGAATGTTTTGTTATGATGCTTTAGGTAAGGTCATCGTAAATGGCCATCGTAAATGGCTATGTTTGAGCCGCATACTTCATGTTCTTTTGCAGCAGTGGTATCTGTTGCTCTTCAGCGTTAGAATGAGATACATTCTTCTATCACAAACTTAAAATCCAACTTTTACTTTTCAAGGTCAGGGGTGAACTTTTAATGCTCCATCACAAATTAGCTTATATCTAAGAAACTTACCAGCAGTATCATTCATTTGTAATGGTTTTTACTAAATATAAGTGACTCTCTTAAGACAGTTTAGAGGTTAACCATAGCAAGAAGGTTTCCATCTTCATTTTTAAAAAAGTCAACTTTAAAATACAGTGTTCATTTCTTAGGCTCAGCATTTGATATCAATGTAACTTTTTTGGAGCAGATCCCAATTCAGGTTGGTCAGTCGATTTTTGCATTTCACAGAATCTCTTACTGTTCATTTAACTTTTGCAGTGAAAAACCTATGATGGGCTGTTCCTTATGTCTCCGGAACTGAATCAATGCACCTAAGCTTCTTACTGTAAACTGAATTTTCATATAGGCACATATTCTATCGGTCAGAGGGAAATAGAGAAAGTGGTATTCAAGAACTGGCTCCCTTAAATTATTTTAATAACAAATCTCTTAAGAAAACCGGTTATACTAATAGTGCTACCTTCATCTGGTGGGAAATAACAATATAACAAAATAAGTTTATATTTATATGTTGAAACTAGGGTCCCAGAAAAACAAGCACAAAACTTTGCATCAGCTACATAAAAGTATTAATAGATTAGATCTTGAGTGGGAAATACAATTAGTCATCACCAAGGGTAGAATCACTCCGGAGTTAGAACGAACGTTTTCTATTCATGGTGGGATATTTTGAAAGAACTTTTCGACTAACTAAAAGGAGATATTGTGATGGTTCTCAGTTAAATATATGTATACTCATTAAAAATGAAATTTAGTTTGGGAATTTCACTATTTGTGTTAATATTTGTTAGATCTTTAGATAGATTTAGATTCAAGATATGTTTCTCCTGTGATATTTCAGTTGGTCTTCCACATTAATGTTTATAGTTAGTTCATGTCACAGTATTATAAGGGCATCCTGATCCAATGGAAACTAAAGCAATTCAGAAAACCACTATAATTTTGGCATATTATTAACACATATATCTCATATTGCTTATAGCACAGTTTCAGTATTTCAGTATTTTTTAAAAAATGAGATTAATTTCTGAACTCTTGAAATTTTAAAATTGTATGAGATGAAAGTCATATCATGCATAGTAGAGACCTTGTTAGAAAGTTTATAATTACTGTATGTTAATAATTGAAAGTAATCGTGGCATATAAATCTAGGGCAAAGTCAGAACCAAAATTCTGTATCATTGCATGTAATACTCAGATTGTACGTGTATGTATATGTTTGCATGACCCTGTGGAATTCGAATAGAATTTTAAGCAACATAAAATATTGAAAAGTGACCCAAATTTTTATCTGTGGTAATGATGCTAAAACTATAACAGGTAACATTGTCCAGTGTACATTTCTGTGCATTCTCCCTCCCAAACACACACATATGCAAACTCAAGAAGCTTAAGGGTCTAGAAACAAATATTTATGGACTTTGGGCTTTCATTATAGTTTACTGACAATTGAAAATAGCCAAGTTTAATGGAGAAGCACACTGTTATTTTTTATATGTGTTAAACATTTTTGCAACTTTGAACCTGCTATGCTTTCCAGCATTATTAGCAAAGCCAGCATCTGCGATGTCTTCAAAGGAACTCTTAAAAATCAAAACTTTACAACCTCACTTAAAACAATCTATACAAAGCAGGTGATTCTGAAAAAATGTCTATAAATAGTGTGAATTACTTGGCTTCAATTACATTTGATTGTTCTCCAAGCAATGTGGTAATAGGTATAAACTGTCCACTTTTAGTTAAAATAATGAAAACAGATCAGTCAGTCTAACTTTAGATTTTATGCAGGCAATATACAGTATACATATGTAAATATTTCATATTCAAATTACTTGAATAAGTACATATTTTATTAAAAAATAAAAATTATATTTAAAAAGAAGGGAGTGGTTTGGGGTGTGGATTTTATAAGGTTTTGAATAATATTAGATTCTTATAAAATTATAAATAGTTATAGNCTGAATTAGCTGGAACTTAAATACAGAGCAGTGTCTTACCCACTCTGACTCTGGCATTTTATTGTAATTTTTTCTAGATATTTCAATCATGTTTTCTGAAAGGAAGAATAATTACTTTATTATTATCTTTATGTTACTGGGCTATGGCTTTTTAGCATTTGTTCTAGAATTAAAAATAGTTTATTGGATCTTGATAATTATAGAAGAATATTAAACGAATTAAGTGTCTCAAATCTACAGAATAAAAAAATGTCATTTAAGTATTTTTCTTGGAGTGGTAGGTTAATTTTAGGTGTGAACATTTTAAAATGGTGACCTGACATAAAAAATTCTAAGTACCATTGACCTCCATGAGTGTCTCAAATGATTACACTCAAAAGTCAAGAACAGCAGTCCCTTTAGGACTAAGGTGCTTTATTGTTGAAAGTTAGCAATGAATGGAAAGAATAAAGCAAATAAAAATAGATATGGATTTGAAATCTTTGTAAATATTTTTATTTTATAGTTCATTTGAAAAGGAAAAGCATTAAATGCAAGGCATGATACTGCTAAAACTTTAATTTGTGTTAAAAACCCAGCACCGAATATTTAAAATTTTAATCTTTATTTATAGTAACTTTCAATGGAAACCATTAAGTTGGCACCCTGTAAGCTGATCTCTACTAATCTCTCTCTACTAATAAACTGAAAAAATGTTTTAAGTATATTACCGTTTTCCCTCTGTGTGATTTGAAAACATTTACCCTACATCGGAGCATTGGCATTTATAATAACATAATGTTTATTATAAGTCCCAAACACTCTAAGAAATTAATTTTACACAAAAAATGAAATCGCAAAAGTGGACAAATTTTTCCCTTTAGACCCAGAGAAATTTGGGAGATTAATTCCATATTTGATATAAAAATGAACTTTTTTAAATTTGAGAAATAACTTGAGTATGAATTAATAGCTGAATAATATAAAAACTCCCCACACATAAATCTATTACATGTACCTGACTTGGTAATGGTGCCATTTTTATTCATTTACTATATTAAAATATATATATATATACTGTGCAACTTTGTTAACTGTATTAAAAATGGCAGCCAGAAACAAAGATGTGAGGGCTTTTTAGGTTTTGATTTCAAATGAGAAAGACCTAAATATAATAGAATAATGTACTTTAGGTTTCACACTGTGTTCACTTAAGTAGTTTATTTCTAAAATTTCAGAGCATGTCTCTCTTCTAAGTGTTTCTATAACGATTATAAACACCTATGACTGATATATGCTAAGAATGGGAAAATATTAGAGAATAAATTACATTTAGGAATTTCTTAATTAATATTTGTTGAGTTAATAGTTGTAGATGATTTATCTCTCTTAAATTATATATATTTTTACCATAATGTTTTTTATAATAATAAAACATTGTCTGGGAAAATATATTGGTACATGAAGTGAGCCTATCAGAAGTAGCATTCCCCCCTCTTGATTGAAATCATAAAATAAGAAGGATTAATTCTTGAGTAGCCAGTTAAGTTATATTTCCTGCATTATGGTACTGGTGACTGATTCTAGCGGTTAAAATAAAAAAAAAAATTAAAGGATGAAATACTAACCAAGGCCAAAGTCCACAAATTAGAAATTGAGGTACATATGATATATTTCCTATTTAATGTATTTAACCAATAAAATACATTTTATGGTCACAGTTTATTTCTCTGTATTCTGTGCTCTAGTCGTTAATACAGCTTAGTTATCAATAATAAGCTTTCTGTAAAGATTGGAAAGAAAGTGAAGCACTAACAATTTCTCCCTTTTCCTTATGATGGTCTTAGGACCATCTGTTGGAATAGAGGTATTGAACTGAAACCCGCAAGTAGGGATGGAGGAACACAGTAAAGAAAAGTTAGCTGTAACACTCTGCACTGCTCCTAAATCTTAGTCATCGGTGAGGTTCAAAATCCAACTGGAGAAAACTTTGCAGAATATTTTATTGCTTTCAGGGAGCAAAACTTACAATGGTAAAGGTCATTTAGGTCTCAGCCTTCAATTTGCATTACCTATGTGGAAGCAGAATTAATTTAAATCAAATGCCTTTTTCTCTAATGGTTTTCCACTTACATTATAAATATGTAGGGAATTTATTTTCTCTTTCAGTAAGCTGTGTTAGATAGTATTTTAAGATACTGAATAACCAGAAATATAGCCATTGATCCATCTGTATAAATTTCAGACGTAGCTTTTAAATTTTAGAGTAAGTATTTCTATTTGAAACCTTTTGACATATTTACTACTAAATTAACAGAAAGTTACTTGGTAAGAGTATAAATGCATATGTGGTTGAATGGGTTAATTATTCATTTCTCTGTATTTGGAATTTTAAATATGTAATAAAGTTTCTGATTATTCACAAAACTTTCACTTATGATGTTATATTTTCCACAGCAATATAATATTTCTGAGTTTACACATTACTCTCTGCATTTGTTATCATGTGTTAGAATATTGGTTTTCATAGGGTTTGAAAATAATTTATGATGCACTTTTTTATCTCTTACATGTGTTTATGAACAAGAATCATCAGGTAAAATCTGTATTATACACATACATTCTCAGAAATAATTTATATGAAACAGAGAAAAATGCTTTTGGAAATAATCAGCTGTCTATATACTATAGAGATCTAAAAATTAATAAATCTGATCTTATCCTACATGATATTATTGCTGTGCTTCTTTCAAAAGTTAGCGTTTCCTAAAATTTAATGATTCTAAACTATTTGTATATTTTGGTGACTTAATTCTTTTATCCTTGAAGTTCTACTTTTACTATAAATATAACATAAGTTTACAAGGGAATAAGTCATAGTGGTAAAACCGTTAGGGTTTTGATTACAGATTTAAATTAAAAAATCATTGCTCTTTGAAATTTCACAGAATCAACTCAATTCAAATGCTTCAAATGTATTTAAATGTCCTCTTTGTTTTCATAAACTTTCTTTCTAACATGTTTTAGGTATGTTTCTTGACACTTGGGTAAATTACATTGGCTGGAATTATGAATATAAGGAGGTATTTTTTTATAGGTACGAGTTTCTACTGTGTTTTATTAGAAAGATTAGTGGTGAAAAGAAAACAGGGAGGGTGCTAAATTATCTAGGACATGGCAGCTATTCTTAAAGCATGCTTTTAAAAATCTGCTTATATGAAGATATATATGTATAAACACACATACTAATAAATTGATAAAATTCTAAACTTAATTTCTTGATAAAATATCATCTGAAGTAGAGCATGCACATTAGAGACCTCAATATGATGTAAATGTTCCAGTTAGAAAATAAAATATTAGGTTTGAAACATATACAGCTGTGTGGAGAGTCCAACAGGCCGAAGCTGGTAATCAATGATAGTCATTAAAGTCAAATCTGCCAACTCCCCTGCAGTTTTTGTTTTCTTTTGTTTTTCTCTTCCTTTAGCTCATTATTCTCCACACACTTCAAGGGATCCCATAATGCTCTAAGAAAAGAAAACCCCTCAGTTATCTTACATGACTATGGGCAAGAAAATGATTAAGATGAAGTCATCTCCCTCTCAGGCTCTGCGGAAACGTAGAGGAGGGTCCAGCTTAGGCGGGTGGATGCCAGTAGGATTTTAAAGGCCTGGAATTTTGCTCTTTGAAAATGTAGCCTTAAAGCTTTGCCAGAAACGACACCCAAATAAAAATTTAGTTTTTTGCAAAGTGATAGTTATTTGCAAATGTAGTGGTGAAGTGTCATCAAGTGTCTGTAGAGGCGGCTTCTTATATTGTCTGGACTGTTCAGTAAACTTTTAGATGGTCATTCCTAGCCTCATGAAAAACTAGCAAACTAAACTGAAGTATATTCTTATTAGTTGAAAGAAAAAGTAAAATGGGCAGTGACTCTTACCAAATGAACAGTGAATAACCAAGTAAATTTCACAAATGATTGATTTTATTTTGATAGCTAAAACATGAAGTTTACGAAAATAGAATTGTGTGATCAGAAACGTAGTGGGAACTAAGTAGATAAAATGTAGCTTTGATTTTTTCGTACACTGATAATTTAGCAAATGGCTTCCACATTTTAAGAACCATGTAAAGAGAGCTTTACTCATAACTGGATAGATTGAAATTAAGTGACATCTCTCCTTAATACTTTTCAAATGTAAAATGAGCTCTCAGCATGTTTACTGTCTTCAGCAATTAATATCTCTCCAACTACAGGATACTTTACTTTGGGAATTTTTTATATGAAATACCAATGGATCTGGATGCATTAAATTAGACAGCATCTAGGTGTAAGTTGTTGCGATAGACCAAAATGGCAGGAAAGCCAGAGGTTAGGCATCCAAATGTGGGGGCCTGCTGCTGTGCACATTTCCAGGATTATCACCTTTTGCATGTCCACCTTAGAAATTCAGGGAATTACAGATATCTTTTCTTCTATTCTTTGTTCCTGGAAGATGACCTTTACCAAACTTATTCTTGGATTCTCAGATATTTGGGAAAATAAAAAGTAACAGAAACACTGTATGTGTGTGTAATTGTTTTGCTTAATTAGCCAGTAGTTGATAAATCGTTAAGGATTTATCTTATTTCTTAGTTATCTTATCAGACAAGGAAATAGATGGCACACTCAAAGGGATAACTGAAGATGAAAAGAGTTTGATGATGACTATGTGATGGTGACCAATATGTTAGAAAGCAACAGGAAATGGTCAATCATCCAGGGTCTTGCCCACATTTGGAAAGCATTAGCTCCTCTAAACCTGAGGTGGTAAATAGAGGGAGCTATTAAAAGAATCCAGAATCTAGGGAAAGCAGCAGGACAGAGGCTTCTGGCAAAGTGGGGAGCTCAGGTGGAAGATTGCAGCCAGTATCAAATATCATCCAGTAAACTATCTTCATGACTTCCATTCTCCTTTTGTTGCCTTCCATTGGCCAACTATAACCAGAAGACAGTGAAACGGACCATACTAGTCTTGGTAATGAAATCCATAGAAGCCGTAAAGGAATGCAGGCTGCCGAGGAGAAATGTCCATGTATCTGGGAGAAGCCTAATGTCTTGCTAATTCTCTTGCTAGCTGTGATTTAACTTCTCTGCTTTGTAGTTTCCTAAATATTAAAGTGAGTTAAGTAATATAAAGCACTTAGAGCAATGTCTGGGTCAGTAAGTGTTGTTATTTTTATATCAGTGTAGGTGCAATTATGTCATGGGTATGCCCCACCTGAAAATAAGCTCTATCTTATATTGTCTGTTTATTTGTATTTTACCACTAATTTTCTATAGGCAATGTTACTTGCCTAAAGATAACTAAAGATTTAAAATAATCTGCCATTGTCACTAGAACTGTAAGTCCCATGCCATTTTCCTGAATTGTAGAACGAGTTGTAGACCAAGTTGTGTAAGGACTCAAATTTCCTTCACTTAATCACCCTTAAGATTCCCATTCCACAGCCTCTTTTGGTTGGGCATTGCCTCACCATTCTCTGGTGCTTCCTGCCACTTTTCCATCAAATGCTTTTTTTTTTTTTCCCCCAAGAGCAACATTACAAAAGGGTATTTATTTAGTCAAAAGGGAGCAGGACTTAAACCAAAGGGATTTCAATATTGCAATGACATTTCAGGTGTCTGTTTTCAGTGTTAACTAGGAGCATAGGCATGATATTCTTTCTGCCATGTTATGAAGTTTCCGGCGGAGAGAATTTACGTATTGTAGCTCCTGGTTATTTTTGGTGGTTTCATTTGGAGACCCTCATGAAAGGTAAATATTTAGATACCATGAAAAGCTAAAAATGTATTATATCCCTCATAAAATACATACAGTTTTATTTGATAATTTCAATTTTCATAGAAAAAAGGCAAAAATATTTTACTTATTTGTGTATTTACTTATATTTAATAAATTTTTGAGATTATATACTGAGTTGCAAGTCCTAGATGACTGACTGATTTCACTCTGGTAAGCTTAGTCACCTCTCTTCCACCCACAGTGCAATGTGGGGAATTCAGAAAAGTACTTTCGGGAAATTTTATTATATCTGATGGTCTGAGCCAGTTACTTTTAAATAAATAAAAAAATCAAATACTGTATTAAAATTCTAAATGCCAGAGCTAACACTTCAAAGATCCTAGATTCATAGCAATATAACCCTTAAAGTTAGAGAATTCAAATTAGTAGTGATTGCTTCTCTGCTGGATAATGGAAGAGCTGAGCGGGCATTGGGAGAGAGGTCCAGGAAGAAGAAAACATTAAACGTTACATAATACTTACCAGTGATACTAAAGGGCCAATGACATTATCTAGTTCATTATTCTTAGATTTCAAGGTAGGCTTGATTGGTTAACTTTCTTAATGAGTCGTAATCTTTAATGTTTAAATAGGTCATTAGGATCTGAATTATCAAGACACCATAACACTCCCAAGGCATTACCCCGTTCAATGAATGTATTTCCTAGATGAGAGAATGTGCCCAGAGAAATTAAGTCATGTCTGTCCATTCAGCCAAGTAGTGGAAGCTGAACTTCCATATCCTGACTTCAGCCTAGTGCCCTTAAAAGGAAAATCTCATAAAATATTTTGAAACCTTAAGTTTTTAGTCTTCCCAATAAAAATAAATTTCAGCATCATTTAAAATGTTGGCTACTGCTTTTGAGTGAATAAAATGGAATTTGACAAAGTGCTTTACTTGGGTGTAAACTACCTCTCTCTAAATCTGATTTTATGGTTACCTCAGTCACTTTTCATTCTTGTTTTATGAATATAAACACTGTTATGCTTTCTGAGCTTCATTTTTGTAATGACATAATTCTTGTTATCAATTTGCCTATATATTTTAACACCTCATATAATAAATCGTAGCATTTCTAAGTTTCAATATTTAGTAATGTGCAGCTAGACTTTGTTGTACTATATCTATAAATAATAGATATTTATGTAAACAGAATAATATTTTGGGTAACCACTTGTGAATTGAAGAATATGTTTTCTGTTTTAAAATTTTTAACTCAAGTGAATTTTGCTAAATTGGGCTTTACCTATAAAGTATTAGCTTTTTGTGTTCAAAATAATGAATAGCTCTAAGTAGACACTTAGAAGCTCTCACTTGTCACAAGTCATCAACTTTATCTCTATTCTTAGCTAAGTATTCATCTTAGTTTTTATTTGAATGCAGTCTTCTTGCATAGAAAATATTCAGAAATGTTAGTGGTTGGCCATTTTGCCTTTGCTAACCAGCCCTACCTTCCTTATTTCTCCTTGCTGGCCCACACCCACCTTCTTCACAATCTGTAAACACCAGACCCATCTGCTCCTCTCTAATACATTGAACCATACAGCTTCTGAAACACTATAACAATGACCTTTAATGATGATTCCAGATCCTTGGTTTTTATTAGACCCTCAGAACACAAATTTAAACATCAAAATATGGTTGGGGGCACCCGGGTGGCTCAGTATTTAAGCATCCTACTTAGGCTCAGGTCATGATCTCCTGGTTCCTGAGATCAAGCCCCACCAAAAGCAGAAGAGCCCATTTGAATCTCAGTCTCTCTCTCTCTGCCGCTCCCCTGCTCACCCAGGAACATGCTGGTGCCTTCTCTCTCTCAAAAATAAACACTTTAAAAAATGCAGTTCATTCACTCAACAAATGTTCTTTTCCTTTTTTGTCCTCTAAACACCATTTTGAAAATAATAAAACATAATTCCTCTTTTGTGTAGTTAATTTTAATTTACATTCAGACTGCTTTCACATTAATGATCTCAAATGATAATTTCTCCTTTTCTGCTAGACTTATATTCAAGGCTCAGCCATGTAGCCTCATCCTACATAGCTTGGCCCAAATCCATTCTATTCCACATTCTCCTTTAATTTTTTCTTCTTTGTACTGATGTCTCTTCCACTTAATTTAGTTTCCTTTCTAAGACTCCTGATGCAGTTCTCTTCTTACTATCTTTATCTTTCTTCATTCTTCCCTAATGGAATCCTGTATTCAATATAGTAATATTTTAACTCTCATTCCTCTTGTTGGAATTCTACATTAAATTGAAATTATTTCACATGCTATGAATGTTTAATTATAGGTTTTGATGCAAATGATACATGGAATGGCTAATGTCCATCAATGATGTACTACTAGATTTCTAATTTCTTGTGTGCCACCAAGTTTTGTTTACTATCATATGTACACAACATGTAATTAGATATAATATAACATATAATAATGTGTCTTATAATCTTATATATGTTATATATATATATAACTAGATAGAAATTTAAAGTAGAGTTTTCCTGGCAATGTGATATTTTCTTTTTTTAAAAAATAAGCATTTTATTTATTTATTTTTTAAATGTTTATTTTATTTTTAAGAGAAAGGGGGTAAGAGTGGGGGAGGGGCAGTGAGAGAGGAAGACAGATAATCTCTTGCTGTCAGCACAGGACCTGACTTAGGTCTTGGACATATGAACCATGAAATCGTGACCAGAGTGGAAACCAAGAGTCTGACGCCTAACCCAATGAACCATCCAGGCACCTCAAAAGTAACCTTTTCATGTAGTATTTGGAACACAATGTTTAGTTTTTTTTTTTTTTTTTTTTACTTTAAAACAGTGTTCTGGTATTCCTTATGTGGGTGCCTAAATACATGTCAACATAGCCACAGTCAAGAAGTTTTCCACAGGATTTTCTACATCTCCCATTTAGTCAGGAACTCCTTGTGATATTACTTACTTACTATCTAGCTTCCTTTGGTAGGAATTTTAGGCTATATATTAATGGGCTTCCAGCTAAAGTCCCCTAACTCAATCATTAAAGCTTTTATTAATCAGCTGGGTCAGTGTTGCTGACCGTGGGTTCTCTTTATTTTAACCACTATTTCCTCAATAAACTTTATGCCTACCCTTGTTTAAAAAAACATTTTATTTTGAGAAAACTATAACTTAACATGCAGTTGTAAGAAATAATACAGAGATCCTGTATGCCCTTTACCCAGTATCCTCCAATAGTTATATTTTGCATAATTATAATACAATAGCATAACCAGAAAACTGGTATTAATATATCCATTAATCTTATTTACATTTTACTCGTTTTACATGTACTTATGTCTGTGTATATTTATCTCTATGCTGCCTGCCAGATTTATTTTGTATTTTGATCCCATAGCCTGTAATATCTTTATTCAATATATATTTATTATTGTCATTAAAACCTTGCTTATGACACCTTTTTAAGAGAGTTTAATTAATATCCAACCTAAGTAATGATCTGTGTTTGCTTCTGAGTTATTTTTATGGATGCTTTCTAAGGTCAAATACCTGTGATTATGTGGTTTATAGTTACCACTTATGAAAAAAAATCAGAACAAAAATAAATATGCATTTATTAAAATCTTTATCATAAATCAACAAAAAAATTTCCTACATTTCAAAAGTTAATGTGTCTATATTTTCAACAGTTCAGTGATTGTTAAGCCTAACTTCCTGTTAATTAATGTATAGGAATGCCTCATTCCCTTATTTTTGGGTGAAACATGAGATTCTATAAACATTCTGTGAAGTTATGCCATGCATTGTTGAGCACATTGCATGTAGCCAAGTAATTGTAGTATTTAAAATGTCTGTCCAACAAAGCCAAAAAATAAATTAAACTAGAAATCATGGGACAGTTGGGGAAAATATGGAATATTAATTGACCTGCAGTGTTGTGTTGAATAGTGGCACAAATACTTGGTGATGTGAAAAAGAAAAAAAAAAGGGTTATTTTCAAATAGGCCGAATTACTAAAAAGAAAGGAAAAGTCCCTTTTATGAGGAAAGTAATGCAGTGATGCTAGTTCAGTTCACAATGTCTTGGGTTCTGCCTTGAGTATGACTGGCTAACCATATTTAAACAATGCTACATGATGAGAAAATGTGGATCTAAGACACTGACAAGTGGCACACATACATATCCTGGCTCATAAGGAGAGAGCACTTACAGTGAGGGGTGAGCAAGCTGAAGAAATCATCTCACTTGTGGGTCTGAGCTTTCACAAATCATATAAACTAATGAAAGGAAAGTTTGCGGAAGACCTACCTGTGCATGTGAGTTGGGTTTTACTTCTGTAAATGAGTTAACATTAATCTGCGTTGTAATACGTTTTGACAGTTTTTAAAAATTATGTTATCCCTGACTCTGATATTGATTCTATTTCAACAATTCCTTCACTTCATAAAGAAAAATAACTTGCAGATTATTCATGCTTCTGGTCTTTTCCGTTAATATGGTATTATGAAATTACTTTATTCAGACCAGTAACTCATTACTGATATTACATTGGAATTAGTGGGGCATGCTTTAAAAAATACTAATGATTCATTGATTATAATTAAGTTAATCTGTAATTGTTTTGAATTTTATAATATGAAATTACATCATTTAAAGAAGGGAGAACATCATATAACAAACACTCATGTGTCCATTGTGTTCAATATTTATCAAACATGGCGTATCTTATGTAATTTATACCATCCTACTCCTCCTTCACCTTGTCTTAATTATTTTGAAATGATCTCAGATATCATATTTCATCTGGATATTGAATTTTTCAAAACTTCAAGTGATTCCAGATTGAGATTGAGAATTACTGGTTTAGAATATTGTTTCTGTGTTGAAACGTTCTGAGAAGCAGGGATTTTGTATTCTAAATTTTATCCTTTTCTGCACATGGAGAGCAATGTCAGATCTGTTTGCTTAATAAAAATGATAGGATTCCTAAAAATGGACATTTGTGTAACTGTAACTGTGTGTATCGCCAATAATCATAATACTCTTCTATGCTGTGTAGTATGGTAATCACTAGCCACATATAGCCATTTAAATTTTAATTAAAATTAAATACAATTTAAAAATCAGTTCTCAACATCAGTAACCACATTCCACATACTTACCAGCCATGTGTGCCTGTTGGATAATGTATTAACCAGTGAAATACACAACATTTCCATTTGTTAGAGAGTGCCACTGAACAGGGCCTCTAGACAAAAAGACAAACTTTCTTGCTCTTCAGCTACTGAAAGAGTCCCCAAGGATGAGAATCTCCTCAAGTGGAGAAAGAGATTATGCAAATTTAGATACAACACTAAGCTGAATACAGTTAAGTGTGTAACTGTAAAAGTTGAAGCTTATCTGAAAGTAAAATGTAAAGAGCATTATTTTGTTAAAAGACTTGGATACATGGGTGCTTGCTTGGTCAACCAAATGTTTACTGAAATAAAATACATTCTTGATTTTAAAGAGGCCAAAATGTATCCTAAAATGATTATTAATTAAACAAAATATATAAGCCTGGGATTGGGGCAGTTAGAAACATAAAAGCAAAGTCAGAGATATTAAATGGTTGAATTATAAATACAGAATTAAAATAAAGTAAAACACAAAATAATAATGGATATAAATGTAAAAAAAAAAAAAACCCAGAATATTGGAAGTGGAGAGGGCAAACAAAGCATATTAAAAAATGTAAGGTCAACTAGGGAGATTCTTCCAGGCCTCTTGAGGAATAGGGAGGAGAACATTTTTCTGGGAAAGGGTGGGGAACATGCCAGGAATTAGGCTAGATTTTCCAGGGGGAAAGTATGAAAACTTAATAGAATCAGACAGTGGCAATTAATGACAAAGAATTATTAACTTTTATAGCCTCTGAAAAGATTTGGTCTTTCACAGTCCCTGGTGTGATTTCCGGAATTGCAAGTCAGGTAGCTGACAGAGTTGCCTATTAGAGGAGATTTTTAACATTTGCGGGAAAAATGAGGATAAAGCATTCACTTTGGCATTAGAAAAGAGCGAATGCGATGAAGAGTGGAGTATAGGGAGTATCACATCTGTACTGTGAAACATCTGTGTGTATTTGGCCATGCCCATACATTACATAATTAGGTTGCCACAACTGAGGGTTTTGAATATGTGGGAAGTAGGAGGACTATTCTTCAGTGGAATCATTGTTAATAAAGATTAATTGGTATTTCATTGGTGGTTGAACTGCTAGCAATTTGTGGGAGAAAAAGAAATAGTAGCACTACACGTTAAGCAAAGATATCACTGGATACATTCATGTAGAATTTATGACTAGAGAGTGTACATTCAAGTATGGGAATATAGAAAAATGCTAATGATTATATGCAGGCTATCTTAAGAACACAAAACACAAATATATACCTTGTAGCTCTAGGCCAAGCATATGCGAGTGTCCAGGCAACTCTCATTGTTTTTAAGAGGTTTTGGAACAGAATCAGGACAGATGAAATATAATTTATGTTACTCTTTTAATATCAGTGTAGAAGAAGAGTAGGGAAAACATGTTAGTAGTTTTCAATGAGTGAAATGTATAAGTTTACTTCTATATTGAAAATCTGCTCATATGACACAGGTAGCCATTGGTGCATAAGTGTGTGGTTATGGTAATCTATATTACGAATGGTCATTTATTTTTCTTTACTTTAGGTGAATAAATCTTAGTTTTCCCAATTAAAATGTCTTTTTCATGAACATAGTAAGTAGAGATAAGAAGTGTTTTTTTTTTATAGAAACCAGTAAAAAGAAATAGTCTGCATCTGCAAAGCATCTGTATTTTTGAGAGTATCACTAATTAAAGTATGTTCATTACATGCAATAAAGCAGTTAAATGCATGTTAGTACACAATAGAAATAGTTGAGCCCCAAATTGGATGATTTTACCTTGAAAACTCATAATACAAAAAGCCAAACTAAACAATTAAGACCATTTAAATGTTTTATTCAAAGTGAATGGAATAAAGTGGATCCATAATTTTAAAGAGGTGTTAAACCTAGGCAAGGAGAGCT
Source organism: Crocuta crocuta (assembly GCF_008692635.1). NCBI lineage: Eukaryota > Metazoa > Chordata > Mammalia > Carnivora > Hyaenidae > Crocuta > Crocuta crocuta. The sequence continues at coordinate 6,486,124 of NW_027529173.1, forward strand.
GCATATCACAAGGTACAGCAGAAATACCATTAAAGGATTTTCTTCATGAGGTGGTTGTATTGTTTGCAGGTCATATCGATACTTCCTCACATTTTTCTATGCTTCTCCTAATATTAAGAAAAACTCCTCATTTGGGACTTTCTTTATTAATACCTTATTTCATTTCATTTTATTTGAGAGGCAAGAGCACAAATGGAGAGGGGTAGAGGGAGAGAGAGAGAATCTCAAGCAGGCTCGACGCTCAGCATGGAGCCTGACACAGGGCTTGATCCTAAGAGCCTAGGATCATGACCTGAGCTAAAATCAAGAGTCAGACACTCAACTGACTGAGCCACCCAGAAGCCTCTAGACTTTCTAATAGAGTTACACTTCATTTAGAATCACCTAAAGATTAATATTAGGAAGCAGCATTAATATTGAAGATCAAATTGACTTCTTTAAAAACAAGTAGCTCAGAGAAGAACTATTTAGATGAGTGGTAATTAGTGTCAAATTGTACCCCATCCTCCCTTTGGCCCCAGACACCAATGCTATAGGTGTTTCAGCAGCATCATAATTCACAAACTCATACTTACTTCAATAAATGCTTGCTATGTGCCAGTGTCTTGATTCTGTGTTGTGGGCACACTAAGATGAATAGAACACCCTGAGGTTTCTGGAAGGGTTCAGAGCATAGTAGTGAAGACAAAAATAGAGACAACTGAATGTAACACTATGATAGAACATATAATAATGTAGCAAAAGTGATGAAAATACCCAGAGAAATCCAGGAAGGTTTTAGAAAATGCCTCAATTTCTCTCAATATATACTTTCTAATTTTGAAGTAGAAAAAGATAAAGAAGATAACTGGTGAGTAGGTTTTTGGGTTCTTGGACTCATGCATAAAATGCATTTCTAGGGCTTTCTCATTCATATCCTCAGTTTTAAGATTTAAGCTTTCCTTGTCTTATGCACCAAGGTTTGTGGAGTAGTGATTGTTCATAATAGCTAAATTTTGCAATTCAAAACTATTATTTCCAAGATGTCATTTGATAAAATCAGAGTGAAAGGTAAGAGACCTTGCTAGGTGGTTAAATGTATATGCTGCATTATTTTTGGCATGAAATTGGTGTCCTCTTGATAAGGCAAGGGAAAATTAGGCCCATGGAAGACATTGTGGAGTCCATTTACTGATGTAACTGTGATGTCATTAGCTCTCCCATATTTCAAGGGCTGACTTGAGATGAATATTGTGAAACAAGTGAAATGACTTTTAATCCTTAGCTTTCCCTTCTTCAGTCCTGTTGGCATTTCTCTCCATCTTTATCCTGAGAGTTGTTAGGACTTTCCCACAGGACATATTTAAGCACCTTCATAGAATGTTAGGACTGGAAGGGATTCTAGAATTCATCAAAACCATTCCTTTAATCTTGAAATGAGAAAAATGGAGACTTAGAGAGTGGCATCCCTAAAATAATATATAAAGTGCTGGTGCTGATAATTTCCAATTTGGTATCTTTCTCTTAGTTCTAAAATATGAACATTTCATCCCATTTATTAAGATGTCAAATAGCTGAAATTTTCCTTTTGAAGATTGCTCGACTGGTCACTTTTTACAATAGGAGTAATGATAGCATGAAAATCTACTTCTTTAGACTAGCAATATTATCATGGAGTTACCACTGTCCATTTGACTTGAATGAATACTGAACATTAGTTAGCTGATTATTTATGTATCCAGTTTTTAATGTTTATTTATTTTTGAGAGACAGAGAGACAGATCATGAGCAGGGGAGGTGCAGCGAGAGAGGGAGACACAGAATCCTAAGCAGACTTTAGGCTCTGAGCTGTCAGCACAGAGCCTGACATGGGGCTTGAATTCATAGACCAAAGTCGAACGCTTAACCAAGTGAGCCACTCAAGTGCCCCACAGCTAGCTTATTTTAAAAAATTTATTTTTATTTTAAAAATATAAATCTGGAAGGAATCTAATTTCCTTTGATGAGATCCCAGTGTCTGTCTTGTGTAACATTTATTTCCTGGTAAAATTGGTCATTCATTAAGCAGCAATAATTTGGGCCATTCTGGAGTTGATATCTCTTCTTTAAACTTACTCTGAAAATTTAAACATTAGGAAATGTTTTATCAGTGATTAATACAAAAATTAAATTTCTAACATTGTTATACTTGAAATAACTTCACGATAAGAGTTTGAGGGTTTTACTTTGTTGTAAGTGCTCTTTCTGAATCCCAGGCATCTTACTTGAATGCTTGCAATTCATGAGTTTTTGTTTCAATATTCCTTCAGTGATTTTACAAAAGATATTCAGTGTCACCAACTCATCAGGGTGTCTTTTTTCTTTTAATTTAGGATAATATTTGTTTTCTTGATGTATTTTCTCTTCTCTGAGTTATCATGGAAGTATATGCGAAGAAGGAGGTTATATCAATTCACAAATTTGACTATATAGAATCACATGATTTTGATTTGGCAAATACCTGACATTGTCTTGAACATTTACAGTGTGGTTAGAAGGAAGCCTGAACTGTAAGAAAAGGTTTTTGTGTGTGTGATGTCCACTTAACTAATAAATCTGTCATCACTAACTGGTCTCCATTTCCTCTGAAATAAACAAATCACTATTAAGTCCTTTGAAGCAAAAGACTGCCAGGAAATGCGAAAGTCACTTTTGCTTCATCCTCCAAGATAAAGTATTTAATAAGTGGAAATGAGATGCAACAGAAGGAGCCATGGGGTCTTCACACCTGCTAGAAAGTCCAGCAGATATCCACAGAGCAGGAATTCAAACAAACCTCAAACCTTGACATTCAGCACAAATGCAGAGATGAAGCCAAAAATGAACTTTTGTAGGGCCCTTGGAAATGTCTTAAGTAGAAAGCCTGAACTGTGGGAACATAGGAAAATTGAAGAGGAAAGGCTCGAAATCTGGGGGCCTGTGGCCCTCAACTGAATTAGTCCTCTCGCTTTCTTTCATCTTTAGGTTATTTCATATTCTACTTTAAATCAAATGGTAATTGATCCTTGTATAAGAACTTTTATTAGCAAGGCAGAGATTTGATTAAGAAATATCAAGCCTCCATTGTTAAAGGCTTTTATTGTTTGTTCACTTATTTAATCTCAGAATTCCAAACTTATGTTTTATTTTTATTTATGTCAACCAAAATAAATTAATTCCTTTAAAGTAAATGCACATTCATTCTAACCATCAGTTCACTAGCGAAATACAAGTTCACATAACAGGCAGGACAAAAAGAGAAGGCAAAAGCTGAAACTCCTAGAAAGACCAAAAATCAAATAAGATACTAAGGAAATAAACAGCCATTGAAATGAAAATTGACAGTGTATTCCAAAATTAAATTTAAAATGGGGGTACATTGCTATTTTTTAAAAATTTTGTCTGCATCTTTTATTTTTGATTAAGGAATTTATTTACCTCAATAACAGAACCAGTCTCTCAGCCTGTGTTTCTATGTAGTTATTAGCTTTTGAGAACATATAACAGTGGTCGATACTCATTTAAATAATCATAATACTAAAAACAAAAGCAAAATACAATTGACCCAAAGTAAAATTTTCATTAGAACTAAAATTTTTTTCATCTCAGGTTTTCATAAACTCCTTAATTCAGGTATTCAGGTATTGGTGCATGCGTGCGTGCCTGCGTGTGTGTGTGTGTGTGTGTGTGTGTGTGTGTGTGTGTGTGTGTTTACTTATTTATTTATTTAATTTTTTCCCAAATACATGACATTGAAAGACCCAGGAGTGTAACTAGGGAGATCAATACTGCAAATTGTTTTGAGTCTGCCGGTTGCTCAGTGACTGGAATGATGCTACTGTTATACCTATACCTCTCACTGCATGACTTAGACTAATTTGTCCTTACTTTAAGGATGCCTGCACCATGCAATTATTTACAATAGCTCTGCCTTCAAAAAGTTTTCACACTCTTTCATTGTTTAAAAATGAATTCATTGTGGGGCACCTTGCTGGCTTAGTCAGTGGACCATGAGATTCTTGGTCTTGGGGTGGTAAGTTTGAGCCCCATAGGGTGTAGAGATTACTTAAAAAAACATAAAATCTTTAAAAAAAATAAATTTAGGACTTTGCCATTCAGAAACTTTAAATATTATTTTCTTAACAACTTTAAAATTTGCGATACATTATTTACTATAGTCCCCATGCTGTATATCACCTCTGCATGACTTACTTATTTTATAATTGGAAGCTATCCCTCTCACCCATTTTGCCCACCATACACTTCCCTCTCCTTTGTATCTATGAGTTATATTTTCATTTGCTTATTTGTTTTGTTTTTTTAGATTCCACATACAAGTGAAATCATATTGTATTTATTTCACTTAGCATAATACCCTCAAGGTTGACCCATGTTGTCACAAATGGAAATATTTTATTCCTTTTTATGGCTGAGTAATATTTCATTGTATATGTTTGTACAACATCTTCTTTATCCATTTATCCATTTGTGAACACTTAAGTTGTTTCCATGTCTTAGTTATTATAAATAATAATGGAGTGAACATGGGGGTGCAGATATCTTTCCAAATTAGTGTATTTGGGTTTTTTTTTTCCAATAAATACCCTGTAGTGGAATTGCTAGGTCATATGGTAGTTCTATTTTTAAGTTTTTGAGAAACTTTCCTATGGTTTTCCTTAGTGACTGCATCAGTTCCACCAACCATGCACAAGGGTTTTCTTTTCTCTGCAAATCTGCCAGCTTTTGTTATATTTTCTTTGTTATAAGAGCCATCCTAATAGATATGAAATAGTATCTCATTGTGATTTTGATTTGCATTTCCCTTATGATTAGTGATCATCATTATACGGGGATATAATATACAGTGTGGTGACTATACTCAGTAATATTGTATTGCTAATGTGAAATTTGCTAAGAAGGTAAATGTCAAAAGTTCTCATCACAAGAAAAAAAGTTTTATAGCTGTGTATAGTGACAGATACTTACTGTGGTGATCATTTCACAGTGTATACAAATGTTGAGTCATTATGGGGGACAACTGAAGGTAATATAATGTATGTCAATATTGTTTCAATAAAAATATTTCAATAATACGATTTTTTGTAGAAATTTCTCTCGCTTGATAGTAAGAGATTTGGCCACAGTATGAAAGTTCTTATTTCATTATGTCTTTTTGAAAATTGAATCATTCCACTCATCACCTATTCATCAATAGGTCTATAATTATATTGTTTTTTAATGATTCCCAATAGTTTTAAACAAACTGCAGTTTGTGGCTATGAAAGAGTGTCATACCACTCCCTAGTCATTGGGAGCTACAATGGGAAAGTTGATTTTCTATCCACAGTTATAGCTTTGATTATTTACAGATGTGGGAATGACCGCTATGTTAGTATGTTTGTGGACTGAGTAATGTATATCCATGAGTTATTTGATAAAAGGGTATAGAGACCTTTTAATTCTAGGGCTTCTGTTCCCACAGCATTGATAATCTTTTTGGTTATTGATTTCTAGTTACGGGAGACATTTATTGATTTAATATAACTGTGTTTTTAAATGCTTATATGCACTGCATGCAATCATAAATCCTTTGGAGTGGCTTCATTCTTTATAAACATCAAGATGAAATACAAATAAATTACCCAAAATATGTGGGTCACTTCTCTATGTGGATATGAAAGAGGATGTGGAAATTTTTGAAGGAATGGAGGGTTGCTTCATTGTTTTAAGCCAAAAATATAAAATTTTGGCTCATAAGACTATGGAAACTAAAAGTCTGCATACTCCTATAGGGGATTAATGCATTACTCAACCTTGAAAATATTATTGCCTGGCAACTACAAGGTATGCTTAATTTTCTCAGTTTTATCTTTATTTCTTTATTTTGAATCCAGTATCATTCAAAAGTTCTAATCTACCAACCATTAAAATCTCATTAGAGGGTGCGAGGGTTCCTCTGTAAGTTTAGCATTTGACTTTGGCTCGGGTCATGATCTCACAGTTCGTGAATCTGAGTCTTGCATCGGGTGAGCTCAAGCCTACTTTGGGTGAGCCCCACTTGGCTCCCTCTCTCTTCCTCTCTTTCCCTCTCCCCCCTCTTTTTCTATGCCTCTCGTGGGATTCTCTCTCTTTCCCTCTTTCTCTATTTCTTGCTCACTTGAGCCCTCTCTCACTCTCAAAAAAAAAAAAATCTCATTAGAATATTGTACAGCTAATATTCTCCTAATGCTATAAGTACTATCTGATATATACACTGTATTGTTGATTATAAATAGAGTTGATTCAAGATTTTCTCCACATACACTTAATTGCTTTTAGTTTAGGAAAATAGAGAGCTAAAAAGCACTAAAACTCGGACACTTTCCTAAATAAAAAGTATTATGTGTTACATAAAGATAGTACCCTTATTTGAAGACCTCAAACTTGCTGAATATAGAAGTCTCTAATAGTCTTTGGTTGATTTTATTTTTCCTACAAAAGTAATCCAGAAAACAATTAACAGTAGTGGTGTTGATTTTCTGTTCTAGAATTCCTTAATCAGCCCCAGAAGAGAGAATAAACAGTAATGTGAAGGAGTAGGGATCTTGTCCTTTTTAATTCCATGGCATAATGATGGTCTTGCCTAAAATAAAAATAATTACCTTTGCAAAGGTCTAACTATAAACTTATTTTTATTTTACCCTATTTAACTAGACTCTTTCCATTTCATAATGCTATCTAATGTGATTAAATATAACCATGATGGTAGTAGAAACTGTATTTGGTAGCTCAGACAGTCATTACCTGTTACTGGAAAATTTGTCAACTTGCTTAAGCAGACAGAGTGGTGCTAATAATGCCAAAATCGCAGGCTTAGGTTCTGTGACATTAGCGTCTTTCAGAGAATGACTTTCTTTCGTGGCTATACAGAGCACTGCCCTAATCATTGCCAGCCGTATAATAAATGCATTCTGTGTTACACAGGAACAGTGTGTGTTTGCCCAGCCATAAATGGAAAACCCATTTAAGAATGCCAGTTTGAAATGGTTGATCATATTTTTAGGATGATTGATTCATCTCCCCTCCTCCTTCAGTCATTCAGTCATTTATAATGTGCATATTGAGTGCCTTTCATTGGCATAGTGCTCTACTTAAATTAGAAATCTGTGGTGGATTTAAAAAAGCAAAAAGTGTCTAAAAGCTCAGGCCCCTTATATTATGAAGGTGCCCATTTAACCAAATCAATTTCATGAATGTTAATATATTCATCAATTAAGAGAAAACTGAAATGATTCAAATATTACTATCTCAAACCATGCTTATTTAGCTTAGCTCTAAGATCTCAGCTACAGATCATGACACTTTTGATAAGGAAAGAAGAAAGCCGTTTACCAGTAGCAGAGCTGTTCATCTATTTAGTTACCAAAGACTATTGATTTTACATTTGGAATCACTTTTTAATATTTCCCTTACTGTAATTTCTTAGCTTAAAATACACTTTTTCACCTGTATAATGACAAGAGTTCCTCTTCAGTTTATGCTAATGCTTCTTTCTCATTTTTTTTTTAATGCATGTGTAACCACTGGTATAATATCTTTCACTGACCACTGACTATGTGTCAAGCTCACTGCTAAAACTTTAAGGTGACATTACTTTTCTCAAACCAGGGTGATTTTGTTCCCTAGGAGACATTTGACAGTATTGAAAGACAGATTATCTTCATGTGTGGAATGCTGTTAGCCACTAGTGGATAGGGGCTGAGGATGCTGCTAAATATCTTCCAGTGCACAGGACAGTCTCTATAAGAAATGATTACTGGGTCCAAAATGTCAATAGTGCATGAATTCAGGTGCAGATGGAGAGGATCTAAAAAATAAGGCCAGGTTTCTGCTATTCAGGCGCATCCATCTAATCCTGCCCTGATTAATACATTAATCCTCAAACTAATACATTTCATGTTGTCTTAGCCTACACTATCTTGCCAATTTTTTTTCTCCCAATTCTACAGCACTCTCCATATGCTGGCCTTCAACCCCATAAGAGTATTGCTTTCCAAAGGGAAGGGCACTCTATGCTCTTGTGTTTTAATATTTTGTACTTGTTTTTCTTTGGAATACCTTTCTTTCTGCATCTACAGAAATTCCATTCATTCTTTAAATCTCACTCCAGATGTCACTTCCTCCTTGAAGCCATCCTTAACCCACCCTAGAAAAGGAATTCACTGAAATAAAACAAAAAGAAAAGATATTCCCTGCCTTCCTTACATTAGTCTTGTAGATTATTGTGTATCCTTTTATTTTTGAATGAGCCATTTTGCATTAAAATTATTTATTAACCTATATCTGTTGAACTTGACTGCAGATATGGAGTATTTAGCTCCAAGAACGTGTGATAATGTCAGACAAGAAGTTTCTGTTCAAATATTTGATAAAGGAATAAATAAGTACCTGAATAATTGTAGAAGGAGAATAATGAATCTAAATTGCATGCAACTTTAAACAACAAGTTTTTGGTGTACTTTACTCTCAGGTGTTTAAAATTCTAAGTATAGTCATTAGACATCTTTTGACAAAAATAGAAATTGATATGAAATTAGCATCCTATATACACACATGAGACTATAAGATTATTTCCATTTCTCCTACTAGTAATCCCTATACACATGGAGATTGCTTGTGGAAAAAAAAAAGATGCAATGTTATGGCTTTTGCACTCATCTTTTTTTTTTTTNGAGCTCCTTACTTCTCCGCTCCTTACTCTTCTGCACTCATATTTTAAAATAACACTGCATAGTGTATAAGTAGGTTTATATATTAAAAGTAGATTTGGGGTTTCTGTTTCTAGAAAGATAGAGTAGATGTTCTTTTCTTTATTCTTTTCACTGAATACAAATGAAAACACTGGACATTATACATAAAACACACCTAAAAAGATTTTTAAAGGTAGTGATAGGAAAGCAGAATGGGTAATGATTTTGAGACCCAAAAAATGCTATGGTGGTGAGTTCCCTGGGTTTACCTTTGCCTTATATGTCTCAGACTTGGAGCTGAAGAAGCCAGCAACCTCAAAACACCCACAAACATGAACATAAAAAGCTCCAACAGAAGTTTGCTGTCTTTAGGCAAAGGTTCAGGAAAGGGGTAGGCTTCACAAAACAAAATACTTTAAGACAATAACTGTTCTACTCAAGCACAACAACTTCTGCTCTGTGAAAGACCCTGTGAAGTTAAAGAGTAGGGGAGAGTTGGTGAATCTCAACAACTTACATGAATTTGCAGAGAATTATAGTGAGTGACAAGAGCTGATCCCAAAAGTTATACACTATATCATTCCATTTATATAACATTCTTGAAAGGACAAACCTGATAAAGATCGATAACAGAGTAGTAGTTGCTAGCAGTTAAAGAAGTGGTGGAACCCAGAGGGAATTGGGTGTGGCTATAAAAGAATAGCATGAAGCATCTTTATGGTGATGGAAGTGTTCTGTATCATGACTGTTTCAATGCCAATATCCTGATTGTGATATTGTGCTCTAGTTTAGCAAGATTACTACTGGCAAAACAGTAAAAGGTACATGGAATCTCCTTGTGTTATTTGTGGATTGCAAATGAGTCAACAATTATCTCAAAAAAGGTTAATTTAACTCAAAATATGGCTTAGTAGTTCTCTAGATTATCTTTATATATACTATACTATAATAAAGTTTAACTTTTTGTATAGGCCATGATACTATTCATGCTCATAGTAAATATTTTCTCTTCCCGTGTGGAAATGTTAGTGCTGCTTTAGAATAGGAACATTTCCTTTTTGCTGAGAATAAAAGATCTGTTTACATGACTGGTGTTTATAAATGTCACAACATATGTTCCATTTGTTAAGTCGTATATGTTTTGTTGAAAATTCTATAAATTAATTAAGTGTGAGTATTCAGGAAACATGGGTAATTACATAGTTTTATACTTTGTAAGAGGATTCTAAAAAGACATCCATAGAATATTTTATTCACAGCTAAGTTCACCTAACATAGTTTTTTCTAAGCAGAATAATAATAAAAAAAATAACTGCACTTGAAATCAAATTTTCAGAAAAGTCAAAAGAAAATTAATTTTTTGCTGAGATGCCCATAGGTTCAAAGCATTTGACACCTAATCTCCTATCATTATATATAATAGTAATGTCATAGTATTAAGGATGGTATTTTGCAAGCTGTTTAGATCCCTTGTTGGTAGAATCTAGGGCTGAGAAGATGTGTTAATCATTGGGTGGGTTTTATATTATTCCTTCTTCCCAAGATATACTTGCTAATGTCCAGCTGTTTAATGTTGGGAAAGCAAAATTACCAAGTAATCATGTAAGTCTATTAATGATATAGTTACCTGTGTAATTAAAGACCTTGAGAATTTTGATATCATGAATGGCTTTAAAGTTTTTAGATTGGGAAGGTACAAGCCATTAAATGCTACTCATAATGGTCTTTCCTCCTTATTTTGCATTTCTTTCCATAGGGTGTCTTTTGATATGGGTTAAAAATGGAGTACTTGGGCAAGATTGTCTTGTGCAATGATTAAGAGCACAGATTTTGAAGACTCCTAAGGATTAAAGCCTAGCCCTGTTCCCTGTTGACCATATGACCTTGCGTGTGTTACTGAATATCTCTCTATCTTAGTTTCCTCATTCTTGAAATGAAAGATTACTTGAGTCATTAAATGCAGGTGCTTAGAATAGAGCCTGGCACATAATAAGCACTACTTAGGGATTAGCTATTATTATTATTATTATTATGCCAACATTAAGAACATTGTAGAATTATTATGTTCTTCAAGAATTCCTTTTTTTTTTAGTGATTAGAAATGATACTGCATTGGAACTTTACCAGAGACAGTAGCCTATTATCTTTGACTATCAAGATTATGCTAGAATTGGTTGGTTTTGGTTCAGTGCCTACTGTACAGTGTTACTGATGATGATATATTAAATGATCCTTGCCTTTACCCTGGATAATAACATGAAGATTTTCATAGGAGTAGAGAGGGAATATGTCATAGTTTATTTATAGATAATAAAATTAAACATTAAATTATCAATCTTTTACCCCGTTTTAAAACCATCAGTGGCTTCCTATTATCAAGAGAAAACAGTCAACATTGGAAATCAAATGTTCTCATAGGCTTTCCCTAGCCTCCTCTTCCCTCTTTCCCCATGTTCTAGCACTTTGAGTACATTATTTTCTGAGTATATCCCAGGTGCTCTATCAAGTCCTCTCTTCACTCTGATCTTAATGCAGTTTCTTATAGGAGAGTTCTTATAGGAGAACTCTTTGCCATGTCTAAATTCCGGCTTACATTTGCCTTCTCTGGGATTTCTTCTTAGCTAAAATCAGGCAGAGTGAGTGCTTCTGTTCTCTACTCAAACCACAGTGGAAATCCCTCTGTTCTATTAGCATCTTCTTCATTATATGGTCTTATTTTATTTTTTTTAGTCAATTTGATTTTATGTTTCAAAATTTCAAAGTACAGAAAAGTACAAAGAAAAGAATAATTGGAATCCATGTTTTTTGTGTCTCTATCTCTTCCTTCTCCTCTTTCCCCTTTTCTCTTCCTCCTCCTCCTTCTCTCTTTTTTCGCCATTTCCTTTCTCTCCCTTTCCTTGTCTCCTGCTCCCTCTCCCACTTCAACACTGTGAATGTCTTATGAGCAAGAATATTTTCTAACTCCTCTTTGTGTCCCCTCAGTACCCTGCACAGTTACGGCACACAGCAAGCACTCCCGTGTACATTTTATAAATACTTGCATTTGCAGGAGATGGAATTAGTTTGAGGTATTCTTGAGATAACAATGATGAGACCAGCATCATTTTGACATATGATATACATTCCTTGATACAGTAGGAACTTACTTGTAAAAGGCAAAATAAAAGCAAATTCTGACTTACCTAGAAAGCAGGCAAACAAGTGTGGATTGGGTTAAGCGATTATTGTAGTCATCTTAGCACAAGAGGCTGAAACTGATTCAGATGTTGTTTCCCATCTTAAAGGAAAATTACACAGAGCATTGTGACTAACAGGTTGTGGGGGGTGGAGAAAAGTGGAAAGAATCAAAATTTGTCAAGGATTACAGGTTGGAAAAAGAAGCTAGTTTAGTTTTGGGGGAGAATTTAACTCAAAATTGGTTACCTTATAGGGACTGGCAGGACAACTATGTGAGAATGTCCAATGGGCAGTTAGAAGAGTAAGGCTGGTAAGGGCCCTCCACCCCTTCTTCCTTGTAGATTTTCAAAACCTTTGATCCATAGTTGTAGGCTTCTCTGGTTACAGACTTTGAGAGGTTAGGATGAATTGTTTTGCAAAACATACAGATCCATTCCACCCTTTAATTTCTCTATAGTGTTGTCTACATTTGAAGTCTTCTGTTTGACTTTTCCATGGGACATCAAGGTTTTTCCTGAACTCGGCTCTGCCCTGAGCTCCAGATCATCTGTCTGCAACAGTATTCTGATCTGCCCTGATCTATCTCTTCCTTATCACTGTGCCAGAACATATTTTTTTCTGCTTAAAAACATAATAATTCCCTCAGCCTGTCATTTAAGGTACCACATGGCTTCAGCCTATCTTTCCCATATCTCCCATCTGTACTTTGTACCCCAGGCACTCACTGAGCACCCATCACTCAGTCTCTCACCTTAGGTTTTGTTCCTATTTTCCCAGTCACATGGAAAGCTGCTATCTCCTATTATAGAAGTTCTGCCTTTTCTTTCAGAACCACCATAAGTGTAATCTGTTCATGAAACTTTTCAAGATTCCTCAATTTCATGTGATTTTTCTCCCCCTCTTTGATTATCCATAGGTGTTTGTGTCTCCCTTCTGGCATGAAATTTTAATGTTTTAAGCTATTTTTGAATGAAAAAAATCTTTTTCTGACATTTTCACCAAACACACACACACACACACACACACACACACTTTTTATAAGCTCCTTAATGAAGTTACGTGATAAATTACTTACCAATTTGTTTATACATATTCTCTATATATTTGTTGAGTGGAATTCATAAGGCAATTGACACCTTGAAAGTTGTGAACTTTTAGTTATGGAAATTCTTTATGGAAGCACAGCTCTTGGAAAATTCCCCATTTTGAGAGGGAAGAGTAAGGGGAGCAGAGATGGGGCAGCCCAGAGGTGGTGACTTGGTTTGGTTTTTCAGGGAGTTGTGGGAGGGCCTCTCTGAAACGCAGGTCAACTGTGGCTTAGCTAGTGAACAACTTAATTTCATGTAAATCAGCTGTTTTAATCATTTACAGAGTGAGACATTTCTGCTCCTATTTTATAGTTGTACTGGCAAGTGGGTGCCAGAGGAAAAGGGAATTCCCTGGGTAACTAGACTCCAACCTCAAAGCTCTTTACTTCCTCTGGATGATTAATTATGTTGCAGGGTTCTTAACAAAGGACCCTTGATTCAGATCTTGAAGCACCAGGGTATTAATGCTGCAGCACTTTCGCTGCATCCTAGGTCAGTTAAATCTTCTCAAAGCTGGTTCCTATTTCTTGGCAGTAACTCTTCAGTTCTGGAACTTTAGTTCCAGCCAAAATAAACTATTGTCTCAGGTCTATATTTTTCCTGAAGCACCATGGCATTTTTATGGAATGTGGAGACAGTTTTATGTAAGACTTTAATGGTAACAATAAAGGACCCAGATCCCCATCTCTGGCCTGCTATCCTTTCCTCTATATCCCAGCAATGATTATACAGCTTCCAAAAAGAGAGCCATCTTGAAACTTCCAAGTGAAATCTGTCATTTATTTACTGCATAATGTGATCCCTGCTTTCCTATTTTTATTCCTCATCCACAACAGCATAAAATTATTCTTTTATGTGTTGCTACATTTTTCAAGAAAAAGAAAGTGTTCTCCTATATAAAATGAGTATATGGTTCAAAATTGCCTTGTTATTCAATGAAATAATGCTAATGAAGCCATTATCATGGCTTATCTTTTAAAGTAGCCATACTTTATCTGTAAACATATATTATCCATATGACTGATAATAATAATTCAAAGAAGCCAATACTATACTACATCTTAGAGTCTTTTTAAATACAAAAAAAGACAAAGCTTGCTTAGTCTTGATATTTGTTTTCCAATATGTATTAATTTAATTTCAAAAACACATGCCGTAAGGATGAATTTGAATGCTGTGGGAATATCACTGGCATTATGGGTCAACATGTTAATATTTAGCATTTTGAAGGCCAGATTATCCCACTTCAATGAGTGAATAATACAAATTCTTTTCAGATTATTATGTTTCCATTATTTGAGTTTGTTGTATGAGCTCTCCAAAACAGGGTTTGTAGATGGAGGAGTTTAAAAGTAAACTAGAATTAGAAGTTATATCTTTATAAGAAGATGAGCTAATGCATACATGATAATCCTAGAAAAAGTGAAGTTCATTAACTTCTAAAAATTTTATTGTTTTATTAAATTATTATCTTTTAAAATGAGAAATTATGTTTCAGCAATTTTATACAAAGTACCATAATACACTTTTTGTGATTTGTTGTTGTTGGCTATTATAAACAATTATAAAGTTTCCATTTTGTAGAATTGAGACTAGTATATAATAACTGTTCACAGCAGCTTTAGTTTCATGTTCCATGAAACAGGAATTGAGCTTCCTGTCTTTACATTTTAGAACCTAGATCATGATCCTTGAGATTTTACTATGTTAATGCATACAATTACTAAGGGAAGGAAATGGTGTAATATGAGAAGACAAAGAAATCAAACCATCAAAGTAGACTTTTGCATAACAAGCAGAATCTTGGTGCTTGTTGAACTTAGCTACAGCATTTACTAAAACATATCTTTGAGCCATATGTCTGGAAATGCCTTACCATTTTAATGTGGAAAGCACAGAGACCTCACTGAGATAATGTTATGGTGACTTCATGAGGCAAACCTGGATTATCAGTAAAAATGAGCATTGACAGTGTACTTCCAACACTCATTTTATGCATGCTTAAGTATTATAGGTTTGTGGGAATTGCACGATGATTTCTTTTTCTCAACAGAATCCTCATTTGATGCTTCTAGAGCATAATCACAATCAGAAAAGGCTTCAGCTATGTTATTAAAAACTTTATTCTCATACACTATTGAAATACATAAATTAAGAAATTTTTCTAATATTTGAGTCTTATTTATGAACATTAGATGAAGTATAAGGTTTAATAATGATTTAACATATAACAAATGTATTTGTTGTATTTGTTCCTTCATACATATCCACATGTATATAAACATAAAATATGTGGCTAAATTTCATTTAGTGTGGCAAATACTTTTCGACATATGAACAGCATTCTGTATAGTGCCTTGATGATAATGAGCTAGCAATAAAGAGAAAACATGTATTTAAATCAATTATTATCTTAGAGTGGAAAGTTTAACATAGATTCACTAACTCATTATTCTTTCATACTTTGGATTTTAATTTTAGGTCAGTGTGACTTATTTAAGTGGAAACTACTAGAGCTCCTCTCAAATTGGTGATTATATACAATTATGAATTATAGAGCTTTCTCCTTCCATTATGTAAACCTCATGTTCCACAGAATACTTTTAATAAGACATTGCTTTATAGACAACTAAGTATGTGATAGAGACCTATAATAAGCATTTAAAACATAATCACTTAAATACAGTATTCCTAGTAGCACAGATCTTTAATAGCATGGATTTTACTGAGTTTGATATACTTTATCAAACTCAAGTTTAAGACATTTTCTGTGTTACAAAGATAGCTTCTTCTTCAGTTGAGAAGTTGTGTATTCCAGAGTAGAAAGAAGTAAATGTATAGGTTTCTGAGATAGTTCATAGAAAGCCAGTATCACTTTATCAGAAGTCTGGGGAGAAAAAAGATGCAATTATGTTGTGAAAATGGATCTCAAAATGCTTTAGAAACTGTCTACAGTAAAATCCTTTTTTTTATGGGGAAGTTTTTAAAGTACTTTTAAGTGTATTATCTCACTTACCCATTTAAGAAATCTACGAGGCTGGCAAAAAAACTGAGAATAAGGAATTACAACTGTTGAGTAAATGAATAAGGATGAGCACTGAGGTTTTATGCCAAGACTGCTGTTTGCATTTGCATTTCCATAGCTAGTGCCACAAAACTTAAGTGTTTTAGTGTAGATTAATTAACATTTATTGTGGGGCTAAAAACATGGGGCTTAATTATAACCACATTCTTTTTAATTTCCAATATTTCATAGTAAGTGGCCATTATATACGATTCCCTGATGTTGTAATTAAATGTAAGCTTAAAACTAGAAACCCCCCCCAGTACTGCCATGTGTACATACACATATGCACACATGTAAATGCATGTGACTCAAAAACACTTATACACACTTCCCAGAATGTTATATATGTTTCTATGTAATTTTCCTTCTGTTTACCATTTGTAGGCCAACTTCTTTCTAGCGACCAAGTGCTTTGTATATTTTAATTATGTTGTATAGTACTTAAAATAGCATGATAGTCCAGAGACCATTAGAGAAATGTTTTCTTTCTTTGCTGAAGGTCCCGAAAGTTCAGGTACTCTATTGTCTTTTTCCAGACAATTTTTTACATTTTCCTTTGTTTTAAGTTATAAGTTCCTGAAGTACTTTCAATGTAGAAATATTTTTGAGAGAAAATAATTCTAATTTCCATCTTAAAAGAAAAATATTATTGCAGTTGTGGGAAGTTAGGAGTTTTCACTGGTAAGAGACTATGTCTATACTTTTAGTTTCCAGTATTTGGATAAGTGAAGGGTGATCCTTTTCCATGATGTATTTTATATTATGCTTTAGGTTTGGCACAATTATTATTTCATTTAAACAACAAATCACTTAGATGTGTTGATTATTGCTGGATACCCCAATAATCTATGATTTGTGATGGTTTACTATGTTTTGCATAAGGTTAAAAAGAAATCTTTTTGCACTTATTTAAGATACTCCTAGCTTTTTTTCCCCACAATAACATCAGCATAACATCTGTGATTTACAGTGAATTGATTATCAGATCAACACAGCAATAATGGTTATTAATGAATCATAGAAAATTGATGTCAATTTTAAAGATGAACTTTAGAATACTGCTTTAAATACTATTGTCTCATCATTGAGGTCAATTCCAAATTAACTAAGTATATGCTCTTAGCCTTATCAATCTTTTCTAACACTTTATTACTGTAGACATTGCTCTTCATGATTTTATGATTGTTCCTGAATACCAGAATTTAGTTTGTGCAATAGTAAAGTGTTACTGTTGTGCTGGGGCCTTGTTAGTGGGAATTACTTTAGTAGGGACTTTCAGGGATCAATTGTTAAAGTTTCAGGAAACTTGAGGTGAAGTTGACAGAGTAAGAGTATTTATATCATGGAAAGTGGCAATTTGTACAAACCTGACTTTTTTCGCTTTCTACCAGTACACAATTGGGTATGATTATTCTAAATAATTCAAAAAGAGGACTGAAATATTCCACAAGTGATAAAATATTTAAAAATCTACAAATGTTTTACATATATATACCAGAAATTTGCATGAATTTGACTTCTTGCATTTGTGACCAATGTTGACTACATAAAATGAAATATTTTTTTAATGTTTATTTTTTTCTGAGAATGGGAGAGAGACAGCATGAGCAGGGAGGGCCAGAGAGAGAGGGAGATACAGAATCTGAAACAGGCTCCAGGCTCTGAGCTGGCAGTCAGCACAGAGCCCGACAGGTGGCTCGAACCACTAACCGAGAGATCATGACCTGAGCCGAAGTCGACGTTTAACCAACTGAAGCACCCACGCGCCCCTAAAATAAAGATTTTAGATGTTTAGAGTATAAATATATATCCATATACCCTTACACACATACAAACATACATTTTTTTATTTGGTTTACTTTGGAAATAAAAGATAGTGACATTCAATTATGCTCAGAACAAAAAAAATGTACTTTAATTTTGACTCCAGGTTTTAGTAACAAAGCTGTAAAAAGAAAATATGAAAGATATAAAATCATACAGACTTGCATAACCCATTTATTTTTTTATAGGAAACATAATTAAACCTTGCTGATTGGCCAAAGAAATTATGAGCACAGCTGGGTGTTTTAAAATACGTATTGGTAGAAAGAGCTAAAAAAAATATCGGCACCTCCTTTTTAAAATCAACTTCATTTTTAAAAACACATCAAGGTGTATTTCAGTAAAGGCTAGGTGTGAAATGACACTTAAGTGATTCAAATAAAATTAAAAGAGTAATAAATGTGATTTAGTAAAAATTTCAGTTAATTAAGTCTGATTCATGATACACCTTTAGTTTAATAATATTATTAAAAATAGGTGTATATTATTGAATTGGTACCACATCTTAGATATACACACTTTAAATTTCCTAATTTTCCTCTTTACAACAATCCCATGTGGGTTCTGTAAATGGAGAATCTGAATTTCAGAAGACAGGCTCAGAAGACCACACAGTTAGTAAGTAGCAACAGTGGATTTCCAACTCTAGTTGGCTGGATTAAAGCTCTTGCTACTTTTCCCCTGGTCATGCTTCCCTTCTAAATATGTAGAAGTTTTAAGCAATATATAAAGCTGTAAACTGATACAGTTTTAATTATAATAATAATTCTGTTTAATCAATGCAAAATTTTAAAAAATATATGTTAAGATTTTTTCCACTGATTGAAAATTATTACAAGAGAAGCAGAGGATACGCTGTGTGTGTGTGTGCGCATGAGTGTGTGTGTGTGTGTGTGTGTGTGTCTGTGTGTTAGAAAATTACATTTTAGGATAACTTGTACATGCTTTTGTAGAACACAGGAGTTGACTCTCAAGTGTTAAGTACAACAAAACTGTTGATACTTCTAACCCTTTTCCTCCCACAGTGTGGTGGAATACTAAATGCTGCTTAATATTGCAGGCTCAAAAGCTTTTGAAACATTTCAAAAGCTATAGTCTGTGATCCAAGACATGTGAAAAACTTATTAAATCATGAGTTTTGATGGAATGCTTCAAGTTGATGTAAAATATTATGGATGCATAGATAATTGCATTTAAATTCTTAGGTTTCTTTGTCAAATGTATGATTGCGTGTAAGTCTTTCAAAAATGTCTCTTAGAGGTTTCCTCTGTAGCAATTCTCAAGGCTCTTTCATATCATATGTTTCATATCATATGTAGGATTGAAGGAAGGCTTCATGGGTAGATGATTAGAATCCATAATATATAAAAATATATATGTGTATCTTTTAAAAATTGTCCCCCCCACCCCATGAAATTTAGTAATAATGATACTATTCAGGCATTTCCCACAAAATGATCTGACAAAACACTGGTTACATACCACCAAACATTAAATGTTAATAAACAACTTCTGTGATGTTATACCCCAAATAGTTACTTATAATTATTTGTGGATTTACCTTTAGAATTTATCTTCAGCTTTTAGTCTCACCTTGATTGTAAGCCAATTTAGGATTGGTACTATGTTGGACTGATTCATTTGATAGGACATGACACGTTACGTTATTCACATACATATATATAGCACACCACTCTCCACATAGAGTATAGGCTGTAGATACCTGGTTCAAAGATGGATTATAGCATAAATTGGTATGTAAATTACACTTTATTTTTGAGCTTCACAGTTCAACAATATTGTCAATTTCTTTTTTTTTCTTTTTTTTTTTAATGTTTTATTTATTTCTAGGAGACAGAGAGAGACAGCGTGAGCAGGGGAGGGTCAGAGAGAGAGGGAGTCACAGACTGAAACAGGCTCCAGGCTCTGAGCTGGCAGTCAGCACAGAGCCCGACGCGGGGCTTGAACCCACGAACCGCGAGATCATGACCTAAGCGAAAGTCGACGCTTAACCGACTAAGCCACCCAGGCGCCCCGTCAATATTGTCAATTTCTAATACCCCTTTTTCCATAGATGGGCAGATTTCAGACTCAGTTATCATTCACACTTTTCTTTGTTCAAGAAATAAACTCGAGAATCAAATCTCTCTGACATTAACCTCTTCCTCCATCTCTCAGAATAATATTTATAAACTAAATGGAGACCTCATCTTTTACTCTCTTTTTTATTTATTTTTAAAAAAAATTTTTAATGTTTTATTTATTTCTGAGAGAGAGAGTGAGAAAGCGTGAGCAGGGGAGGGTCAGAGAGAGGGAGACACAATCTGAAACAGGCTCCAGGCTCTGAGCTAGCTGTCAGCACAGAGCCCGAGGCGGGGCTTGAACCCATGAACCATGAGATCATGACCTGAGCTGAAGTCGGACGCTTAACTGACTGAGCCACCCAGGCAACCCTCTCTCTGTCTTTTTTAAAATGTTCATTTATTTTTGGAGAGAGAGAGAGGGATGGCAAGAGTGGGAGGGCAGAGAGGGTGACAAAAATCCCAAGCAGATTCCACGCCATCAGTGCAGAGCCGAGCATGGGCCTCGAACCCACGAACCATGAGATTATGACCTGAGCCGAAATCAAGAGTTGGACACATACCTCTCATTTTTTCCTCTTTTATTCATAATCTTTTACCCTCTTGGAACCATTCGGGCTTCACTGGTATCTGCCACCAACCACCTTCGCTTACATATTCTTAATAGCATAGCTCAGGAATTTCTTAACATTTTCTCGTCAAAAATCCTTTTCAATCTTGAAATCACTGTTGCACTAAATGCTAACTAACTTGGATGTAAATTTTTAAAATTTTAATTAAAAAATCCTTTTCTATTATATTTTATCCCCATACTCAGATCTCATGCTTCATATTTTTTTCAAGTAAATATCATTTCAGTTTTTCCCCAACTCAAAATATATATAAGTAGTAGTAACAATGATGATGAGAAAAAGAATGATATGACCTGTACAGCATGTGTTTGTCATTTTCATAATATGCTTAAACATATTTACATTAGATTGTATTATTTGGGTAGACTATCAAATCACAAGTAGTTGATTTAATCACAGAGCCCTGATTGTTTGTTTGTTTTGTTTATTTAATATAAAGCAAATATTCCTTAGTCAGTGTGAACAGAATTCTATTTGTAGAGGATATTTAAAGAGTGTTCCATAAATGTAAGTTCTAAAGTCTTACACTTCTTCCTGTTGGGAAAATCCCTTTACAAAAATAATCACAAATTGACTTCAATGCACATGAGTCACTCCAAGACTGTTTTCCTTCTGGTACAGCTGCACTAAAGAAATAGATCACAAAGTATTTAACTCTAGCAACAGCAATCAAAAGTAAACTAACTGCTGCTTATTATATGGGCCAGAATACCAATTTGGGTGGGATTTTTTATTGTTTTTATTTTACTGCTTTTATATATTATTTATTTGAGAGAGAGAGAGAGAGAGAGAGAGAGAGAATCTTAAGCAGTCTCCACACCCAGCATGGAGCCCCATGTAAGGTTTGATCTCACTACTCTGGGATCATGACTTGAGTCACAATCTAGGGTCAGATGCTTGACCAACTCAAGCACCCTGGAGCCTTTATTTATTATTTTTAATCTTCCTTTTTACTGTGAAATTAAAGCAAAATCAATTTGTAATATTTTTTCTATTAATCTTCTAATATGATTATTTCTGAGATTAAACTAAGTTAGTTATTTATTTCTCAGGCCTTCTATGTGAGGAAAATTATTAGTAGGCAATATTCCCAAGCAAATAAATAAGTTAACAGTTTTTAAGAGAATGGGTTTATTTGTTTAGTAAATCCCCCTTACCTGATTTTCTAACCCATTTAATAGTGTTTGCTAAATCTTTTGTATGGTTTAACGTCAAAGCAGAATATGACTCCTTTCTCCCTAAATCCATGTAAATGGTTGTCAGTATTCTTTAAAGAAGACGAAATACACACACACACACACACACACACACACACACACACTACTTTAATGTATTGCATATGCCAGTTTTGATTAAGTTTTAACAAACTTTTGAATAAACTTTCAGAGAAAGCAGAAATTCATACATTGATCCCTTGGAGCCTTATAAACTGTTACCTCAACAGTTGCATTGGGAAATCATAATGAAACTTTAAGCTTCATTTCATTTGTAGACTAATAAAAAGTAACACAGATAGGTTTGTGGATTCATTAATTTTCAATGTCAAATAGAAGTTTGCTAGTTACTATGTAAATTCTAAACTTATTAGATTTTAGGTTGAGTTCTGTTTTCCAAAAAAATTTTCCTACAGTTAAAAAAACCCCCAACTTTCTAAATCCTGACTCTATCAGTCTATCATTGTTAATTACTGAGGTCCTGGGGTGCAGAGTACCCCAGAATGGCTAGACCTTGCAACTGATTATTGAGTGTCTGTAATCTGCAGACACTATGCCAACTGATTTACTTAATTTAATATCCTTCACTTTAATTCTGTGTTAAAGATGAGAGAAAAGGAAGTTTATTGATTGAACAAGCAGATTAGTGGCAGAGACTATGCTCTTAAAATCTGTGCCTTGACATCTTGGGTAATAAAGATTCTGTGTAGATTTTAGCTTTCATAGCCATAGTTAGTATCACAGTTAAATGGTGGTGTTTCTCAAATCTTTGTTCTTATGAAAAGGTCATGCAATATGTAAAGGGTATTTAGGGAGTTCTGAAACTGTATTTATGTCTATTTCTATAGCTGACACATGAGGCCTAGAAATGAGACCTTCCATGACCCTTCACTCACTCTGAGTCTCATTTTTTCTTATGTATAAATAAAGCAGGTTTACAAATAGATGATTTGTAAAAAATTTATTCAAATTCTAAAATTCATGCATATTAAATCAATAAATATTAATTAAATCCAAGTGTATTAATTAAATAAACATATTTAATAGAATAATTTAATTAGTAGTAGCTCTTGTGTGCTTTGATGTATTATAAAAACCTAATACTCCTCTGAAATCTGTTGACACTCAACATTTCTAAAGGTATAGCTTAGGGAACTGGCAAAAAATTTTTTACCTTTTTTTAAAGTTTTTTAATGTTTATTTATTTTGAAATAGAGAAAACATGAGCAGGGTAGGGGCAGAGAGAGGGAGAGAGAGAATCCCAAGCTGATCCCAAGGAACCCAACATAGAGCTCAGCCTCATTGGTTGTAGGCTTGATCTTATAACCTTAAGATCATGACCTGAACCTAGATCAAGAGTTGGACATGTAAGCAACCAAGCCACCTACGTACCCCTGTTTATCTGGATTTTAAATTGAACTGGGAGTCCTATATAGTATTGAACAATGCTAAAATGGGCTTCAGGGTTACTATAGAAGTTTCCTGAGTACGACTTGAATGCTGCTAAGTATCCTACAGTACCCATTTCAGCCATCACCATCCATTTACCTTAAATATGTTTGTATTTCACTGAATATAAATGTAATAAGAATTATCCAGTCCAACATGTCAATCAGTAGTGCTGAGGGTGGTAACTATAGTCTGTGTGAAGTCTGTTCCTTCACTTGTATAACATTCACCCTCAGCTTTAAATTTCACAATAGTGACATTGATTTGGTACTTTTCTACCTGAACATGTTTAGAGATATCATTATAGATATAAAATGAAAGTGATATTTCTCATCTCCATCTGCTATTAATTGATATATGTAAGTGCTTTGTGAAGTTAATATGAAGCAATATTATTTTGATGCTTTCTCTCTTTTTAAGCTAAAGGTGATTTAAATTCTTACAACAGAACAAAACCCCTTAGTGCTATGACTGGAATCATAATCCACAGCCAAATTGTGAAAATCAAAGATCCAGCAGAGTTTCAGAATTAGATGCTTAGTACTGGGAATATGAAGATTAATAAAGCACGTTTCTTAATCTTAAATTACCTGGAGTCTAGAGTTCAGAGAAGCAATATAAAGATAAAAACAAGCTCAACAATTTATAAGACTTACTGCTCTAAAAATATATTAGGATCACTATGGTGACTTGACAAAAAAAAAAAAAGTGCTTAGAACCATGGCATAAATGCAAGCCTTCACACTATTAGAAGGTGTAGACTTGTCTTCCAGAATAAAAACAAAACAAAACAAAGCACACGTACAAATAAACCTTTTTTGGAAGCTCTCCAGCTACATGTCCCAAGGAACTTACCAAGCTACTAGCAGAATTGGTACCTCACTGCAAATGCTGTATGATGTTTTCTGAAGTCTCAAGAGATCTCAGTACTTTTTACCCTGTTGACAGCTGTAAATTAGAGGTGTCACAATTCTTCTGGCACTGCCAAGTTACTTATTGCCCCTAGTTTCTGAAAAGACTTTCCCCCTTTATATTCTTCAACACCATATAACTCTAAGCCATTGCCTGACATTTTTGTTGAATGGAAGGTAAACGGGGGGGATGGAGGTGCATATGGAGGTGTACATCCTCTTAATGCCCTTGTCTGTTGTGTCTGCATGTATTAGGATGTAAATGTGAATGCCAAGATTATCTTTGTGTATTTGTTTAAAATTTTTAAAGTTTATTTATTTGTTTTGAGAGAGACAGAGCATGAGCAGGGCAGGGGGATAGAGAGAGAGGGAGAGAGAGAATTCCAAGCAGTCTCTGCACTGCGAGCTCAGAGCCCAAAATCAAGTATCTGATGCTTAACTGACTGAGCCATCCAAGCACCCAGATTATCTTTATATTTGCCTTCAATTACTGAATAAATGAGAGCAGTAGTATGCATCAAACATTTATATATATTATATTAGTTGAGGAAATAAAGGATCCATGTAATGACAGAATGAGTTAAGCACTGGAAGACAGGAATAAAGATCATTTGATGAGACCTCAGAGGAAGGGTGCATTTTTTAAATTAACATAATCAGGAAAATGTGATGGAATGCTATATGTCAGCAGCTCTTCACTAGGGATTCCCCTGGAGGTGCAAATGGCGACTGTTGTGAAGTCCTTTGCTAGCAGGCACAATTCAAACATGTACGTGTGCCTTGTTTTGTTGGACAGATGGCCATGATATTTCTGTAGTTTATGTTTTTTCTCTGGCATATAAAAAGAGGCATAAAGTCAATTCTGGGCATCTGTAACCAGTTTCTAATCCTAGAAGCATGTAGCAAGATTGAAGAAGTTTACATTTACCAAGAAAACATATGCTGGTTTTGTCTTTGTGTTAAATACTTTGACCTTGGTAGTGGGAACTACAGTTTTGCTAAATTCGACTCCAGTAAATTGCATTATATTCCCATTTTTGTGTCTTTGGCTTCCTTTTAAACTTTAAACAATATTACTATTTTATTAAGTGTATTTAGAATTGTATAATATTAATTATGTTAATTTCATCAAAACTTGTTAGTTCTTTGTATATTTTATTTTATAGTTATGTCACAGAAGAACAATTAGACTGACATCTTCTTACTATCAGAAAGAACTACACAGTAAATAAATAATAAGTAGGGCAAGCTAATGAAATTAAAATCAATTGTTAACATGTCAGTATTTAAAAACAAAGGAACTCCACTAAGAAGAGGCTGTAAGGTAAAAATGGATTCCTATATTGATGGGCACAGAAAGTAAGAAATTGTTATTAAATAGGTAACTTTGGGGGTGCCTGGGTGGCTCAGTCAGTTAAGCGTCCAACTTTGGCTCAGTTCATGATCTCACAGTTTGTGGGTTTGAGCCCTGATCAAGCTCCGTGTTGACAGCTCAGAGCCTGGAGCTGCATCAGATTCTCTGTATGTGTGTCTCTCTCTGTGTCCCTCCCCCACTCATGTTCGTTCTCTCTCTCTCTCTCTCTCTCTCTCTCTCTCTCTCTCTCCTCTGTCTCTCTATCTTAATAATAATTAAACATTAAAAAATTTTTAAATAGGTAACTTTTATTTTTTAATGATTTTTTATTCAAGTAGTGTCAACATACAACACATAAACATTTATATATATATATATGTTTCAGGTGTACAATATAATGATTTAACAATTACATACATTCCTCTGTGTTCATCAGGATAAGTGTACCCTTACTCCCTTTTACACTTTCCCCTTCCCCCCACCCAGTGCCCCTCTGGTAACGCCCAATTTGTTCAGTCTGTTTTTTGTTTGTTTGTTTGACTTTCTATCTTTGTAATTTGTTTTGTGTTTATATTCCATATATGAGTGAAATCATATAGTATTTTTCTTTCTCTCACTTATTTCACCTAGTATTATACCATCTAGGTCCATCCATATTGCTGCAAAATAGTATGGAGTTTCCTCAAAAAATTAAAAATAGAATGACCATATGATCCAGTAATTTCACTATTGGGTACTTACCCAAAGAAAATAAAAACATCAGTTTAAAAAGACCTATGCACCCCTGTGTTTATTGCAGTACTATTTACAATAGCCAATATATGGAAGCAACCCAAATGCCATCCATAGAAGAATAAAGGCATAGGATAAAGATATATCCCATAAAAATATGGGCTATATATACAATGAAACATTACTCATCCATAAAAAAGAATGAAAACTAGGAAACTATTTTAAATTGGCTAAAATTCCTGTAACTGCCATTATCTCAAAATTATAGAGGAGAGAGGAAGCAAAGAGATGGACTTTGTTATATTTGTCAGTTTATTCTAGGAATGAAATGCAATGCCACGGCAAGATCATTACCAACTTTGTGGAACCACCTACATACATTTTGTGGATGATTTTAGTGACCTGAATATTTTGTTTACGCAAATTATGAGATATGCATTTCAAATTATTCATGTCCATATCTGCACTAAATTATTAAATTGGTACCAATTTAGGAACAATCTTGTGCTATTATTAGGTCTCTCTCTCTCTCTCTCAATCTCCCTCTCTTTCTTTTGAAAATGTAACCTAAGAATATATAGATTTTATAAAGTATCTTACATCTTCATTCTTTTCTCCTTTCTGTCATTACATCATATAGCATGATTGTGTAGTAAGTTAACATTGTAATATTTGCTGACATTAGCAGCTACTGCTAAACACTAACACAATAATGTATGCTAATATTTATTAATCTCCTTTTAAGAATTAATTATATAAACATAAGCTTAAGTGTACTGGGAAACAGTCAAATCTGTAAAATAAAATTCACTATTACATACTAGTAACTATTCTGTTGCATAAAAGTTTTAGCTATATACAGTGAATCTTTCCATATAGCCCACCAAGTAAGAATCTAAATGCCTTTAACAGAAATAAATAGGATATGCTCTAAATTATTTATTCAAAACATATAGTTGGCTACACAAACTGCGATTTATCTAACTGACTTCATCCTTGAGAGCATATTAGACAATCCCATCGATAATCAAAGAGACAATGAGCAGGAAGGCGGGATGATGAAAAAGTACATCTACCAGTTGACAAGCACTGGTCCAGCCCATAGGATGATTTTTGCATGTTGAATACAACTTATACTATTACTATTGCTCTTACTAAACTAAAAAATGGAAATTCCTTTTTTTGTCTTTGAAAAATGGGTTTGCTTTATAAGTAAAAAGAAGCAATTATTATAGCTGTGTGTTTTTCACATCAATGCCTCAAGAAATAGTGGATGTTTTCAGTACAAATTTCTATTGTGGATTTAGTATAATGGTTTTCAATCCTGTTTTTCTTTTAACATCCCAGTGTATAACAGTCACATTCATTAGTAATAGAAGCTCACTAAGACTATGGTTCTCAAATGTGGAGAGTAGATTGTGGATCGGCAAGAGGATTTAAGAACCCCTGAGGAAGGTTGTTTACTCTGGAAAAAGAAATTTGGAAAGGCTGAAATTCTTACTCATTAAGAAGCTGGAGTAGCAAGGTGGATAATTTGCCATAAGGAAGTCTATTTCCCATTTAAATGTGAAAGTTACTAGCATCAATAGGATTATTCTATAAATTTCCCCATCTCCATCCACAATCCTTATGCCCATGTAAAGATAATTATTAGCTTCCTATGCCAATTATTTGTGCAGCTTTGTTAATAATAACAGAATATCTGTCATTTTGAATAGAATACAAAACATTGATACAAGAAGTTGCAAGGGCTGTGGCTTAGTATTCATTCTTCCTTCAGAATATGAAACAAACATTCATTGTAGTCTAAGCTATGGAGACATTCCTCTACATTTTGATATTTTACAGACACAGGTAAATTATGTTCTTCATTTAAACAAGTTAATAAGCTTACCTAGGGTAGCCAAAAAATATACTCAATCATACTTTAATATTTCTTTTGCTAAAAAGCACTCTATGCCACTAGTGAGCAGACCAAGCCCTTACATTACTTGTCTTCAATAAAACATTATTATCTTTTGGCATCCCCTTGTACTATGGGAAATAAAAAGTCACATGTGGAGAATTTCTAAATTCTAGACAGAAATGATCCTTGGAGGGCAATTTTTATCCTCCACGGAAGTATTGCAGACTTCTTCCATTAGCATAGTCCCAGGGAGCAAAAGGTTAGGGAACCGGGACTGCCAACTCTACCTGAACACATAAGTCAACATTTCCGCCAAGCAGCGAGGGAGTGTGAGAGTGCACCCACATGTGCATTAAAGTATCTGAGACAAGAAACAACAATTGTAATATTTGACATTGGAATATACTGTACAGATGGTGACATTTTGTTTGTGGCTGTAGAGAAGAAAGTAAGGCAGTTTCCAGATCTCCCCCCCACCCCCCAACACCTACCATTTGGCATTGGATATGGGAGGTTGAAGAAAACGGAGTTTTGCCTCCGTTGAAACAGCTGGGAAACAGATGGAAGCTGGTGTGCAATTTGCCAAAAGCCTTGTCCAAGTCTTCCACCCATTTTCCACCAAAGAAAAGCTAGTCAGGTGACGGTAGTAGAAGCCTCAGGGTCAGCAATGATGGGCTTCAGGAAGTGCAACAAAAAAAATAATCAAAGATTATAGTAAATACAAGTCCAGAATTGTAGTCCCAAGGAACATGTTTTCAATAAGACAGAAAACGTGGGAGCAAACCTGGTGAAAACCACAAGAGAATCACAGATACACAGATGAAAGTGTCCACAGAATTAATTGACATTGGTGCTGCCTCAATTACAATGACATCCTCTCTCTTAGGTGATGAATTAAGGAAACACACACCCACTCTTTATCATGTTAGTTACAGTTTAATTAACCCATGTATGATTATGGTAAATTTAAGTATGCACAGTTCATATTGTTTTAGTCACTGGATTTTACTAGGAGCTACTTTGGTTTGGAACTCAAGCATTCAATAAATTGCTTTTGGATTTAAATTTTGAATTATAGCCAGACTTTTGTTTAAATTCAGTCACTGAATGTATAAACCTCCTGTTGTATATTTCTAGTTAGAATGGGCATGTATATAGATTGACTCCAAATGATCATTCTTATAAGCATTGAACCAAGTTTTGTGTGCTTATTTGTGTGTGTGTGTGTGTGTGTGTGTATTGGTTTTTAAGTACTTTTGAATACTACAAAAGTTAAAGTATTTCAAAAATATATATAAATTGATAGGCTCTCCTCATTGTGAATTTGTTCATTCATGCTTATATAAGAGACTGTGTTAACCATGAATCATTCAAATTGAACTGCTCATGAGAAAAAATGTTCTGGCTTTGCTGTCAGTTTCCAGAGTTGCTTTACTGAAAGGAAAAGAGTATTGTCCCCATATAAAGAATAATTAACTGCAGATTTCAGACTGAGTATAGATCCAAATTGGCAATAAAAGTTTTAATTCACGTGAGGACATAGATCCTGTGAGAGGGACTTATCTGAATATTCTGGGCTGTGACTGAGTTTCCAGTCTGCCAGGATGAAACATGGAGAAATTAAATTTAAAAAATTCAGTCATCAAGAAGATTTGCTCACACAGAAGAGCTAAATGCTCCAAAGATGAAGAGGTTGGTACATCCGTGGCTTTAAAAAAAAAAAAAAGTGGATGATGGACTACTCGTTCCACTTATTATACAACTTATATATGATCCTAGTGGCTTACTCTAAAGTACAGCCTGTATGTGACATATCACAAACCACTTTTGCCTTGGATAAAGCCCTGCCTGCTCTAGCAAGGTAGGGAGCCAGTCAACACAGGGGTAAGTGATAAGCCTAGAAATGTGGTCAGTGAAATCTGAGGAATTTCTGACTGTGCCACCGCATCAGTGAATCATACTCTGATTCTTCAGAAGACAAGTAATGACCAGTGTGCCAAAATTTTGATGCAGGCTTTGTGTAACTGCTGCTACTGCTGGACCTACACAGCTTTGCAGCTGGCCAAACAAGATTCTAGAAAGAGTCAGAACTAAACTGTTTTACATTAGAACACCTTCTCTAGTGGATTGCCATTATGCAGGGCTCTCTTGACTTCATTAGACTTAGCAGCCAGACATTAAAGAACACATAAAAGAGCATATACTAGTGTCTCTCTCTCTCTCTCTCTATATATATGTATATATACACACACACTAAATACTAATTATATATATATATAGTACTTAGCATATTTAAATACAGACATATATATGCATATACTACTTAGCATATTTAAGCATCATTGAATGAAGAAACAAATGTTGCCGAAAAGGATCTTTCCCAAAGTATACCATATTACATTTGTCAATTTAAAAAATAAAATGTCACTCTTTGTAATCTTTGATTAACCATCATTTTCCTATATTCTCTCATTTGGGCTCAAGAAGAATTTGTTGTACTTCCACCTGATGAAGACATCACAATTTGTGTGTGTATGCTCAAAAATAGAGAACTGAAGTGATTTTTAAGAGAGCACAAACACACCACTTTACCTTGATTATGTTGGTATTTCCCTGAAGATAGATTCGACATGAATTACTAGAACTGGTACAATGATCTGTTATTGGTTTATGTTAATTTTTTTCCATTATAGGCACACATTCTGTTCTTCAGTATATTAAGAATATATTCTAACATACATCTCAGGGATATGATAAGGATAAGTGAAATACCGTATTTTAATTATGTCTAAACTCCTAGAAAAAAGGATGGAGTAATATGCCCTAAATTATTATTATTTCTACATGGCATTATAAGATTTGGTGTTTGGATAGCTTTGGTTAGGTGTTGTACATCTTATGTGTATCTCATATATAATGAAAAAACAAAAAACTTTTTATATTTTGAGTTATATGAACACAATTTTATTTATAGACCCCACATTGGAATATGTATTATACAAAATAAAAGAATAGCAATGCTATTGTCCTTGAAGAAGCTGAACTTAAATAGAAATTAGAAGGTCAGTAAACCATACTCATATGTATGCTTTGTCTGAACTTGAAATGACTCTTATGGCCCAGTTGCTAAAAATTTCAATTGCTTAAGTGTTCATATACTAAGTCAACACTTCTTTTAGGAATTAAAAAATTTAATCATACTTAGATCCCAACTATATATATGTTAAACTTATTAGACACAATTTTATATCTAAAATTATTTTCTAGAAATGGTTTATCTTATATATTGGTCTTTTTATTATAATAGCATATTAAGAGCAGTTAAATTTTTTGTTCATATTTTGGACATTAGGCTGTGAGTCACATGAGAGCAGATTGAAAAAAAGAAATGTATCTTATCCTGTTGTGAGATTAGTCTTAACTATCTTTGCTCTATTTTTCCCATGTCTAACGCAGTACCTGATAAAATTAGTTACTCAATAAATGCTTCTGGTATGAAGGATGTGATTGAATGCTTTTTTTTTTTTTTCAGATTCCCAGGAAGGAAACTATAAGTCAGAAGTCAATAGCAAACCCCGGAAGGAAAGGACAGCTTTTACCAAAGAGCAAATCAGAGAACTTGAAGCAGAATTTGCCCATCATAATTATCTGACCAGACTGAGGCGATATGAGATAGCAGTGAATCTGGATCTCACTGAAAGACAGGTAAAGTTGGACATTGATGTGATTGTGGTATTTTTAATTGCGTTGAATCAACAATCTTCTCTTGCCGTTTTTGAAATAACTAGATTTGTGGTTCTTAAATACCATATGGAAGACAGGTGCTGTATTCCATGATGATGTTTGGGCCCAGCAGAATGATAAAATTAAGGATAAAATAGCAGTGTTTTAAGAAAAACTACATCTATCCAGTTTAAGGAATCATTCTTTATTCTGTAATTGTTTTTAAAGTACTGTCTCTTGTATATAATAATAACATATAGTGAGCAATTTTGTTTGCTTAAATTTTAAAATCTCCTTATTTGCTATAGTAGAAAGCTGGAAACCCCGTGTTAGTTTCCTCTACTGCTCAGTACAGGGTTTGCTATGTTACCATAACACATTAACCCCCAAACCTCAATGACAAAACAAAAATGCTCACTATTTGCTCACTCGCCATACTTACAAGTCCAGCATTACAAACAATCACTCACAGACCCAGTCTGACTCTCTGGCATCTCGACATGTGGTGTCCTTAGTAACCACAGGAGGTAAGAAAGAGTTGGAGGTTCATGCATTGACCTTTAAATGTTTTCACCTGGAAATGACCCATGTCACTTCCATTTATACTCTAAGGTCCGGAAATCATCAGTAGTGCCAGTTAAGTTCATGGGGGTTGGGAAATGATGAGAGCAAGGGCGTGTAGATTATTGGTAAATATTTCCCAACTATTTAAAAAATTATATTGGTCTAAAAAATCTAAAAATTCTGACACCAACTCAGAAAATGCTGAAATTATTAATGATGTTTCTACCCCAGGGGATAAAACCTAAAAAATACTTTTTAATTAATTACATTTTGGGTTCTTTCTTAGATTTTATTTGCTCCAGTAGTGCTGCCAGTGCATTCTTTTTATGGATCTTGATTTGCCCTGGGAGAATCTAGCCTACTGATGGTCAACAGTTGCTAATCTTTAGAAAAACATTCCTGAAAGGCAAATCCAAACAACTTTATGGATAGTGCAGTTATGATTGGCACTCCTAGGAGTAGAGTCTCATTTCCTCTTTCACTGTGTACACCTCCTCCAGGGATCCCATCGGAACCAAAGAAATACCAACAGGGTGTGGACAAATGAATACAATCTTAGGAGAACAAGTTATTTTATCCAATTTCTTAAATCATCTGTTTTCCTTCTGCTAAATTCCTATGCTTCAACTTTTCGTGGGATATTTCTGGATAGTGGGAATATATAAAGAAACACTTTTATGTGGTTTTATTTATTAGCAGTTTATATTTTATTAAATATTTTGACTAATGCCTACTTTGTGAAACACAACATTCTCCTTCCCTTGAACTTCACATACAAAATTCCCTCTGTAAGTGTCCAACATTTGGCATGCAAGAAAGGAGAATCCAAAATCTTCATTATCAGATATCTGGTTTTTTTTTTCCATTTATTAAAGAAAAACACTGGGACCATATAGAGGAGAGGAGGAATTACAGGTTGATGTCTTCATATATAGATAGTGAATTCTAAAAAATGCAACCATGTTTTATATGATACATAAAAGAAACAAACAAGGATTTGCTTCCAAGGTACCACAATAATGGTACCTTAGTACTATAATTCCCTTAGTCAAGAAAAAAGTCAAGGTTCTGTTCTTGGTACTCCAAACATAGCTATGGTTATCTGTGGTTATTTTATTATAAAGGAGAAGGTTCACCTTTGGTTTAGAATAATTCATTTTAGAAGCAATTCTGTAAATTTGACCTGGCAATTTTGAAGTTCTTTTGGATATTTCATATTCTTAGTGAGTTGTCATTCTTGATAAAGAGTGATGTGTAATTATATGCGTAATTATACACACACAGTAAAAAATATTTTTAATGTTTATTTTTGAGAGAGAGAGTGCAAGCTGGGGTGGGACAGAGAGAGAGAGAGGGAGACACAGAATCATAAGCAGGCTCCAGGTTCCGAGCTGTCAGCACAGAGCCTGATGTTGGGGCTTGAACTCATGAACTGTGAGATCACGACCTGAGCTGAAGTCGGATCCTTAACTGACTGAGCCACCTATCCCCCCCCATTTTAATCTTTGGATTTTCATTTTTTTAAGGTCCCCTATCAGTTAGCTTTTTCTAGGTAATAAAGCACTCAAAAATTTTAGTGGCTTCAACCAATAACCAATATTTAATTTGCTCACAATTTTGTGAGTCAGGGATTTTGACTGAGCTCAATTGGATTGTTATACTGCTAGGCTTACCTAGATCTATCATAGAGCTATAGTCACCTTATGAGTTTGAAGAGCAGTTGGTGTACACAGCCTCAGCTGGGACAGCTTGTCTCTGTTGTGTGTGGTTCCATCTTTTTTTAATAGGGTCCTGGGTCTTTTCAGATGGTGGTAGAAGCATTCCCAGGAATAGAAGAAAAACTTCAATGTACAAGGGCTTTCATAGTGTCTCCTAACCTCATATTTACTAATGCTTCATTGTCTAAAGCAAGTCATATGACCAAACTCAGTGTCTGTGTAGAAGGAGACAATATAGAAGAATGTATACATGGAAGGAAGGCAATGTTTGTTGGAGGCCATTACTGAAACAATCTAACTATAGCTTTATAGGGGGAAAATAATTTAAAAAATAAATAAATTGAGATATAATGGGGCTTGCAAAAAACTGCAATTTGGTTTTGTGCATTTTTTAATCCTATAAACTGTATTTACAATTTTGCAAGTTAATATGAAAAGGAGATGTATCATGTGGAATCCAAATTCCCGATCAAAATTAAGTTGTTAGGTATGTCTGTATGGCTTGGTTGGTTGAGAATCTGATTTGTTATTTTGACTCAAGTCATGATCCCAGGGTTATGAGATAAAGCCTTGTGTTGGACTCTACACTGAGCTTGGGGCATGTTTAAGATTCTTTCTCTCTTTTCCTTTACCCCTCTCCCTGGCTTGCATGCTTTTTTTCTCTCAATAACAACAAAAAATTAAGTTTTTACTGGGCCATTATTTATTAGAGAGAAAAAATTGAATTATTATGATAAAAATTTGAAGAGAAGTATTAGATTGTCCAGTTGGAATTGTGTATTCTTAGGCAGGTAACAACGTCCCTAAGGCACAAAATGGAAATTAAAACTACCTTCTTGGGGCACCTGGGTGGCTCAGTTGATTAAGTGTCCAAATCTTGATCTCAGTTCACGTCTTGATCTCAGGGTTCTGAGTTCAAGCCCCACATTGGGCTCCACACTGAGTGTGAAGCCTGCTTAAAAAAACAAAACAAAATACAAGCAAACTATCTTCTATTGTTTCTACTCAGGTCTGTATGTCATAATAAATATGACAGTATTTCTAGCATAAACTATAAAACACAACTGTCAACCAGAGGGGCAAAAAATCTTTGCCATGCAAGACATAGTGAATTGATTATTTTGTAATACAAATATTTGTTGAGCTAGATGCTAGAAATTAAATCTTGCTAAAATAAGCTAGACAAATCTCTGCTAGAACTCATGGAAGGGCAAAAATCGAACAAGTATTAACAACTGTGATGAGTGTTGAATGTCACAAAAGACGTATGCCAGGGTTGTATGGGAAAAAGTTCCTGGTTATGCCAGATGTTCATTTTATTCCTAGACTTCTGTGCACATGTAGTATCTTATTTTTTTTAATGTTTTATATATTTCTGAGAGAGAGAGAGAGAGTGTGAGCAGGGGAGGATCAGAGAGAGAGGGAGACACAGAATCTGAAACAGGCTCCAGGCTCTGAGCTGGCTGTCAGCACAGAGCCCTATGCGGGGCTCAAACCCACAAACCGTGAGATTATGACCTGAGCCGAAGTTGGACGCTTAACTGACTGTGCCACCCAGGTGCCCCTGTAGTATCTTAAATTGGGAATCTAAAGGCTTTACTTATGTTCTCTGGGATGAATTTTACTATGCTAAGTTTATCAGAAAAATATTGTATGCTGTCAGTCATCAATTTTGCTATTCTTAAAGGTCTGAAAACTTCTTCCAAGATGCCAGCACTCTTGTCCCAGTGAGATATTTTCAGTTTATTTTCCTCAAAGTTGGCCTTTTAAACTTAAAAACATAGAATTATAAACTGAGCCCATTTCATTCATCTTCTTTTAATTGTTTTACAGTAATTCTATTACTTTGATTTTGAATTAATGCTATACGTGCCTATCTGTGTAATCTATATCCTAACACTATATATTCTTAAATAATACCCCATTTATAAGATTTCCAGATGTAAAATATTCTAATTACAGACATGTACTTTTTTCATTTCCATTCTGCAAGATTTATCTTTCCATACTTTAAAATAACCTGAGACTTATATCTAACTCCATATTGTTCAGTGTTTTCCTTAACTTTAAAGGAATTTTCAATCTCCTAAAATATTTTTCTTGACTTTATAAAAGCATTCAAAGACATAAATGCAAAGGTAGAACTCATAGGTATATGATGTAAAGGGAAAAATAAATATTAAATAAGCTATAACAATTTATGGCAGAATTGTCGTAAAGAAATAACTTTCTCCTAAATGGAAACTTACTTTATAATCAGAAGTAGTCTTTAGATGTATTTTCATGTAAGAATTTTATATGATCGCCTATGAAATAAACATATGTATAACTGATAAGTTATTTGTATATACTCCTACCTTGCTTAGTGATATAAATTACTAATCAATATATTTGCTACATTTTATTATAGGCCACATACACGTAATTATAAAGATTTGCTATGATGATTAGATTTCCCTTAAGGAAAAAAGTAATATATGTTAAATCCTTAATATCACTCAGGACTTGAATTTTCAACCCCCCACCTGAAGAATAGTTCTGAAATCTCACAAAGAAGTCAGATTCTTATGTTAGTGTCTTTACAGTGCCTTTGTAGGTCCAGGGAGCCTATAATCCCCTTTGAACTCCATCTGGCCAAAGAAGCAAAAGAAGAGGCTCATTCTGCAATGTAATTTCACATTAGCACATAGGTATTAAAGAAAATTATTTTATGTCAAATAAAAATGGAGATACTAGAACAAAATTGCACTTCAAATATTTTTTAATTATGTAACTGCTTTGTGCAAACATCAGTCTAGTATCTCCCAGCTTCTAACTTACAGTTTCTATTTTACACTGTATTCTCAATCAACAGCTAATAATCCTCAATTGGCAGAGCCACTTGGAATATTTTGAAGAGCCAGTCAGTCTAAAGACCCTCCTGTCCCAAGGCATTTTTACATTGGGCATGCTTATTCTGGCTTTTTCGTCCATCAAGACACACTTGGAGAAAGCTCCCGCAATTTTTTAATATCTCACAGTGGGAAGAGGAGGGAAGGCAGCTGTATGAAACTATAACAGGAGTGACAAATGGACATTTTTATATAGATAAGGCTGCCAAATATAAAAAGAATGGGAGATCCTTTTATTTCACAAAGCTAATCAGAGGTGCAGTGTTGCAGAATTGTAAACTATCAAAGATTACTGGAATAAACAGACCGAATTCATGATACCTCTGCCAAGATAAATGGAAAATCCCACCTAGTTGGAT
Organism: Crocuta crocuta; assembly: GCF_008692635.1. Classification (NCBI taxonomy): domain Eukaryota; kingdom Metazoa; phylum Chordata; class Mammalia; order Carnivora; family Hyaenidae; genus Crocuta; species Crocuta crocuta. The sequence goes on from NW_027529173.1 coordinate 6,523,540, forward strand.
CATATTCCATTAGTAGAAATGAGAAGGATTATGCTTTGTTTGTTACCCATAAATCATTAAATGGCTCAATGTCAAATATTTTCAAAACAGGCATCCACTTTTTGGATCACTATGAAGGAGAATTTTTCATGTATCAAATAAACAGTGGTTTTGCCTTTTGCTCAGCAATTTACACACTCTGTATCCTTTAAAAGTTTATTCCTTTACATCCATATGGATACTTTTTACCTAATAAATTATTCCCCATGACCAGACACATTGTCTGTTCAAGGTAATTCAAGACTACCTGGATAGCCAATGATGTTAGAATATTCTCTCATTTCTTAGAGTAGTATTTAATAGTCACCTGCGGTAGCAGCAAGATGTTTCTTTGCTTAAATCATGGTGTGCCTGCCATTTTAAAAGATTAAATATGAGTTGACTCCACTGGAAACATGGTGGGAAGCGTAGGATAGAAGAGTTGATGGTGGAACATAACGGAATCTTAGTTTTTAGTGGAAAGGGGTATTGCCTGAGTACTGCTGTTTTGTTTTGTTTTCTTGTTTTTTGGTTTTTTAAAGAAATGCATATTGACAATGTACAATCTAAAACAAGAATCAGAACTATCTTACATACTACAAAACCAAGGCTATGATAAAAGAAGAGTAACATATGATAGCCGATTATAAAGCAAGGTCTATAAATTAAAAAAGGAATTACTTAACCCTTTCCTAAATCAATTTTTAGAAATACTACCTATATAAAGTAGAACACTGAGAAGTAAACAATTGATTTCTAACAGTTTACAAATATAAATATCTAAATGTGAAATAATATAGAAAAAGAACTCTGAAAAATAAAGCCCTACCCTTATTGAAATATCCTTGAAAATATATAAGAAATCAATTTTTAAATGCTGTTAAGAATAGAGATAGAAATATCCATATATATATGGATATATATATACATACATTCATATATATATATATATCTGTGTATATGTATCTATATATACACCTATAAAATGAACCTTTATTTTATCAACTTTATTGAAATTTGCTTTACCAATTTTTGGTGTGAGCATTCATCAAACTGATATAATGAAAGCATAAGGATAATTCTCTGTTTAATCTCAGAATTGCCATATTTTACTTCCCAATGTCTTCAATACAGAAACAAATCTATTAATTTATACTTAATCAGTAAATCAACAATAACATTCTGAAATATAACATGCATTGCTTCACAGGGTCACCATTTAAAGTATAATACTAGTGCATCTGGGTGGCTCAGTTGGTTAAGTGTCTTGACTTCGGCTCAGGTCATGATCTTGCAGTTCATGAATTCAAGGTCTGTGTTGGCCTCTGTGCTGACAGCTCAGGGCCTAGAGCCTGCTTCTGATTCTGTGTCTCACTCTCTCTCTGCCCCTCCCCTACTTGCGCTCTTTCTCTCTGTCTCCCAAAAATAAATAAACATTTAAAAAAAGAATAGATTTTTAACTTCCCATCTCTTTATTGTTTCTTATTTTTTATGCTGGACTTTTTTTTTTAAGTTTTGAACTTTTTCCAGTTGTTAAGGTTATTGATGTTTTTGTGATTAATGCATATGAATATGATAGTAATAATTACTATTATTCTTAAAATAATATTGGTCCTAAGGAGGTGGTTCCTAAATCTAATAAATTAAATGACAAGTATACTGAAGGCTCATATATATTATAATAATGACCTTAAAGATGTTGAGAAATAGAATATTAATTTCTTAAATTTAACCATAGAAAGTTGCCCATTATTCTAGTGTCCTGTTAAAAATAGTGTGCTTCTGTGTTTCAACCACATATTTATATTTGATAGATTTCACTTAATTAGATCAAGGCTAGAAGAGGCTGTTAGTCAAAATGGTATATACTGACCATGGTATGTTGCTAGCCATTGTTAAACATCATCCCAGATGATGGGAAAATGTTGAGAACAAATGCTGTTATTTTAGTTGATTTCAGTGGTGTAAACAAAGTAAGTACCAATTGTGGCCTAGAATACACAAATTCTATATAGTAAAGATTTGCTAGTCAGGAATTTTTTAATACAATAAAAGATAAAGGTGCCTGATTTAATTTTGGTTGGAAATGTTAAATATTAAATATCCACACAAATTTGCAGAAGTCATGTGTTAATACTATAGTTAAGTAAACAGTATTTCACTTAAAATAATTGAAAGGTACACCTATTTTTCAACTGTATGAAAAATAGTGTTAGGAATAATGAATTTTCATTCTAAATTAATATTATTGAAATAGGCCATTTAAGTTGAATTTCATTAGGTATGACAGAAAAGGTATTGTTGTTAGCATTTATTACTACTGCAACATTTCTTAAAAAATCAATTAAAAAGAATCACTCCTCTAAGAATTTGCTCACCATGTTGAAAGGCTACTTTGGTTTGCATTTTTGGAAAGGAGAATGTTCTGTTGACTTATAATAATACCCATCACATTATAATTTATTATGGAGAATTTCATTTGTTGCCTCAAAAAAGTTACTTTTTTTGGTTGAGTATATAATTTGCCTTGGCTCCCAATAGCTGATGTGTATTTAGTTTGTTTAAAAATATGCAAAATAGTAAATGTTTTATGGTGACATTTAGTGAGCCTAATTCTCAAGCATTCTAAAGAGGAAAGAAAAAGAGGATTCAAAACTGAAGATTATAAAGGTGAGGAAACATTTATAAACATTGTGCTGAAATAGAGGCTAAACACGAAATGCAGCCCTCCAAACAAGAATTCAGTCTTTAGTCATGGAATATATCCTAATGCCCTTCAGCCTCCTATACATACAAACAACCGCTTCCCAACCCCATGTTGTATGGCTGTAGAAAAAGCACAGTCAACTGGCTGCTCCCATGCATTTCTTGGAAAGAGCTGAGGGATTCCTTTTCTTTATAAGATAAATCTATTCAGGCAGCAAGAGTAAAGAAGATTTCTTTTCCTCATTTTTCATGCTTACCTTATGGAGCATTATTGGTTGTAGTTCTTCAGTTCAACTGAGGACTTTGCCACTGAATTACATGGGTGAGTCTTTCTAGGGCCTCTTTACCTTGGCTAACTAGATCAGCTGCCATGACCAAATTTAATCACAGGGAATGTGATTAAATCTGAACATTGTACTTAATAAAATTATTCTTTGCCAGTTTTCACGTGGTAAAGATGTGAACAAATATTTGTTAGACGATGTCTACAGTATTTCAAGTGGCCAGATACAAATGAAAACATTTGAAATGTTAAAGCTACAAATTCCAGATGTTTAGAGACCTCTAGATATATCACTGAAATAGTTTTCATCCAGATGTTTGGTGTTACAATTGTTTCTTCAAAAGACAGACATTTATGGTGTTATATAAATATGGGTTATAGCATAATATAGTTTAACATTATCTCAATCTGTTTGCCTGTGGCCATCATAGGAAGTTGTGTAGCAGTTACAGACATGTATTTCATTTGTGTTCTCCTATGGTATATTGTGAACCCTAAAAGGACAGGTACTGTAAACTTTTATATAGAAGGCTATAATGTGAGTGACTAAATAAATTAAATAATAAGGTAAAATGAATGTTTAGTAAGTGACAACAGTGATTCTCACAGTATTATTAAAGACAAAAATATGATTACTAGATTCTGAAATACATCATTCAAAGAAATTAATCACAGCAGAAATGTCTTGGCTGCTTTATTCAGTAAAAGGAGTCAAGATGTAAATAAATGCTTTCTGTTAATTTAAATAGTAGTTTGATAATCCAGACAATATGAATACTAAATAGTTTGTTGACTAAGGCATAAAAAGTAAGAATTCTTCATAATAAGTAAATGTTCTGAAAAGTAAGGCACATAACTGAGCACTTTAAGTATTCATTACTATAATACAGCAGATTATTATATATTTGTTACTATTTAATATGAATATTTTCAAAAAATACCTGCATTACTAGATATTAAGAGTCTATAAGGTTTGGTCCATATAGTTGAATTCAAGAATAATAGTATTTTTTCATAACTCAGATTCTTGGGATAAAGAATTTATCTTTTTAAGTTTATTTATTTTTAGAGAGAGTGAGAGAGAAAGCATGCATAAGCAAGAAGGGACAGAGAGAGAGGGAGAGAGAGAATCTCAAGCAGGCTCTGTGCTGTCAGCAGAGTCCACTGCAGGGCTCTGTCTCACCACTGTGACAGCATGATGTGAGGCACAATCAAGAGTCAGATGCTTAATCAACTGAGCCATCCTGGTGCCCCAAGAGTTTATTTTTATCCAGATTGTTAATCATACTATGTGACATAACAATACACACTATACATGCAATCTTGCCTTAGATCAAGGCTTAAAAATGGAAATATTTGTAAAGAAAAAAATTCATTTATCTAGTACTTTTCAGAAAAATGGCAATCTCGTATATAAAATGGGCTTTAGGACCCCCTAAATAATAAAAGCTCACAGAATTTATATTCATGCTCCAAGATGGACATATTTGTTTTAATTGTATGCAAAATATTTGATGACCCAATATCCTAGAACCTATGGCATTATTCTATGTTATTGGGACAAAATATTCCAATACCAATAACATCAAAAGTATGAGATTCCCAGAGGAAATAAATAATTTACTATAATAATTGTGTGACAGTATTAGAAGAGGGGCACATTGAGCCTAGGGATAGAGTTCTATACTATATGATGGAACATTGGGGGAAACTCTTAATAGTGAATTAGCAATGATACCATCCAGAACAACAACAGTTTAAGGATATTCTTCATTTCATTTCATTTCATTTTGAGAGAGAGAGAGAGGGAGAGAGGGGGAGAGAGAGAGAGAGAGAGAGAGAGAGAGAGAGAATCCAAAGCAGGCTCCACACACAGCATAGAGCCTGACACGGAGCTTGATCCCACAACCTTGGGATCATGACCTGAGTCAAAATCAGAAATCTGATGCTCAACTAACTGAGCCACCCAGCACCCCAATTTAAGGATATTCTGTAAAATATGAAGCTAATTCTTATACCAAAGGCTTTCTCATATACAGCCAGTAAACTGTTATTTACATGTCTTTTTTCTTGACTCTGAATGTGTAGGGACTTTGTCTTATTTATTTGTACATTCCTCACTCTAACCCTCCCATTTTTTATCTAACACAGTAGCTGTTGCTGACATTTAGTATTATCAAGTGTATGAATGAATGAATAAATGGAGCTTGAAAGTCACCAAGGAAATGGGAGATTAGCTTTACTCTGTCTAGTTTATAAATGCAGATCATTATATTAAACACATGTATAAGCTTTAATGAAAATAAATAGTATATTTGTTTTTAAAAAATGTAGTGTCAGGGTGTGCCTGGGTTTCCCAGTAGGTTAAGCGTATTACTCGTGATTTCAGCTCAGGGCATGATCTCACAGTTCATGAGTTAGAGCCCCATGTGGGGCTCTGGACTGATAGCGTGGAGAATGCTTGGGATGCTCTCTCTCTTTCTCCCTGCTCCTTTTCCCCGCTCTTGTTCTTTGCTCTCAAAATAAATAAACATGAAAAAAAAAATGTAATAAAGGGTCAGACATTTGAATGATAATGCTTTAGCTAACTTATAAATGAAACAAAACAAAAGCTATTTTTTTCAATTCGACCCATGAAACTGGATTATAAAGTGATACTAAATTAAACTATGGTTTATTTATTTATAAAACTGTAGTATTAATATTCTAATGGAAATATTTTTATAATCTGGAATTGCTTTTGTAGATTTGCTTTTAATACTGTGATGCTAAGAGAAAAACATAGGCTTTTCCTCAAAATCTTTCTCTAATGTCATTTCACCTCAGTATTTTATAGTATGTTTGAAAATATATCTAGATGCACTGACTTTTGCATTCTTCCTTTCCATTTTTATACAATGTACCTATCATGTATTTGTTGCTGATTTTTGTTTTGTTATTAATTTCATGTAGTTTTGATATCAAATATGTTATCTGACCTCTAAAGAAAATAGTAAATAATTACTGTATAATTATCAAATGCTTTCACACATATATACATGTATGTGTCTTTATGTATGGATATATAGCTACCATTGAATACTATGAAAGTCTTTTATCAGCCTGTTTTTTAAAAAATGGCAAAATTTCACATGGAAACATGGAAAACAACACAAAATAGCCTATATGAGCTCTAAAATCAATACCATATTCTTACATTTTTCTCATTTAGAATTTCACTAACAGGTTTTATACTGTTATTATAGAATTACTGTACTCCTTCTCCCAGAAAAGGAAATAAGTGTAGATGTTAAAAGAAATCTATTCCTCCCATTTTCTGCCAAGATTATTTTGACTGAATGTTTCAGCTCTTGGTGACAATGATGATGATGTGTTTCTTCCATCTGGAATTGTCCATGGAGAAAATGTCCCTATGGAGAATCTTGAAAGGCTCATTATTCCAATATTACAAATATGAAAATTGGGGCAGAGAGAAGTATAATTTTCTCAAATTCACACAGAAACTCAGAAGTGAAGCCAGGAGTAGAACCCAACTCATGTGGAAAAGATCTAATGCAACATGCAATGTCAAGCTTGCAAAGGTAATTAAATTGAGTAGTATAATTACCTAAATTATAGTACAGGAAATAGTGTCATATTTACAAACCTAATTATATCGAGTAGGAGAATTACATGAATGATAGTAATCATATGGATGGAGTTCACATACTTTATAAGCTTTACTTTTGTATTCTAACTACTAAAAAAGTAGGGGTTTGAAATATAACAGGAACAACAACAAAAGACCAGTCTGAAGCCAAACCACCCCCATATTTAAATTCTGGCACCACATTTTCCCCTTTGTGTAATCTTAAACAAGTTACTTAACCTCAGAGTCTCAACTTCCTCATCTATAAAATAGGAATAAGTTAAAGATATCTGGAAAAAACTGTGATTATTAGAAATATTACATAAACAACACCTATAGTAGAGTTGCCTAGCCTTAAATAGGTATATAATGAAAGGTAACTACTGGTCGTTTTGTTATTAAGTAACAATAGCACATGAACACCCATCAGCTAGTTTTTGTTGTCATTTTGTTTTTGCTGTATTTTAAATTTTTTTTTTAAATTTTATTTATTTCTGGGAGAGAGAGAGGCAGAGTGAGCAGGGGAGGGTCAGAGAGAGAGGGAGACACAGAATCAGAAGCAGACTCCGGGCTCTGAGCTAGTTGTCAGCACAAAGCCTGACGCGGGGCTCGAACCCACGATCTGTGAGATCATGACCGGAGCCGAAGTGAACTGTGAGATCATGACCGGAGCCGAAGTCGGCCGCTTAACTGACTGAGCCACCCAGGCGCCCCTAGAGTGGACTATTTAATAAAAGGTTTTGTGGCAACTTGTTATCCATATGGAATAAAGTAAATTTTGATCTTTGCACTGTATACTAGAATCATTACTTCATGGATTGAACACTTCAATGTGAAATGCAAACCTTAAAATCATAGAAGAAGACTTAGAAAAACATCTTAATGGCCTCAGCAGAAAGAGGGTTCTTAATGAAGACATAAAAATGATAGAAATTGATAAATTTGAGTATTTTAAACTTTAGGGTTTCTGAACATTAAAAGACACTCTAAGGAAAGGAAAGAAACTAAATTGGGAGAATATAGTAGTAGCCATGTAAGCACAAACCATTAAATTAGCATTCAGAATATATTTTAAAAGGCTATGAAGAATAAAACTCAATTAAGATGACTTCAATGCAAACACAGATTTCACAAAGAAGACTTAAGCATCATTTTCAATATATTTTACTCATTGGTAATTAGCAAATGCAAAATAAAAATATGGTAAGATAACATTTATAGTCATTATATTAGATAAAAATTGGTAACTCCAAATGTTGATACAGATGTGGATCAGTAACAACTTTTACACTCTGGACTCTATGTGTATATGTGGTGGCAGTGGGTAAATTGAAGAAATTTTGGAAACCAGTTTTTTTGTATTATCACATTAAGTTGAATGTTCATATATCCTATGATCCATTGATGTAAACCCTGGGTATATACTCAGAGAAGTTCTATCATATGGTTATCAGAACACAAATGCAAAAATGTTTATAGCATCATCATTTATAAAAGGGGAGGAAAAGAAAAGAATTGAAGTGCCCATGGATAGAATAGTGGATAAACTGTAGTATATTCATACAGTGGAATAGTATACAACCATAAAGAATGAATGATTGCAGTCTCTTGAATCAAAGTGGATAGGTCAAGAAGCCTGTCGTTAGAAACATTCCATTTGGATAAACCTAAAAGACAAGCAAAATTACACAGTACTTTTTCAGGTCACACATTGTGAAAAATACTGTTGTTTATGTTTGTTTGCTTGTTTATATAAAGGATTAGAGCTGATAAGCACAAAATTCATTCTTTGAATGAAATACACAGATTAATACAATGTAAAGGGACATTTAACAAGAATACACAATGATGAGAAACACAATGTGAAAGGAACATAAATTTCCTCTAAAACAAGAAGTTAAATGATGCCAATATTATTCTGGTTCTGAAAATAAATTGTCATTTAATGTATATTTATTTAGTTTTTAGTTTTTGTTTTATGATATATATATAGATAGATAGATATAGATATATAAAATGTATTAGGCAAATTCAATTAAATTTTAGAAGGAAAACTTGTATCTACAATGCTGATGTGAAATATATATCTATATATAGTTCTATATAGATATTAGTTCAAAGTATCATATATAGTTTATAAAATGAACTCACAATGAAGTGGTACAGTCACATAAAGCTTTGTGAATGCAGCAGTGGGCTGCGACGGTACAGAATGGTCCTTCAAGATGTAGCTTCCCAGTAGCTCTCTGAGTATGTTTCAGATTGGCTCAGGAGTTGACAGCTAGATGTCAAACCAAAAGACTTGGGAGGAAAAAATATTTCACCAATATAATTATTAAAATACTGGCCGATATTCATAGAAACTCTTTATAAGCCAAATACCCTTGAGCAACCCAAAATGACAGCATTCTTTCCCATCTATTTTTTGATACTGCATGTCGTAAAATATGGAATAGAGTACTTTGTGGGAGTCTTCTGAAAGTTTAAATCACTATAATTAAGTATGGGATCTGATTAAATTCAATGCTGGTTTATTTTCGTATTCACTCCTTCACAGAGTCCTTGTCTAAGTCTTTGAGGAGCTATTTTTTCATCAGTGACAAAAAAAGGAAGAAAAAAATGCCATTTCATTTTCTTTCTTGTTTTTCTTTCTTTTGTTCACTCCTTTTCTTTGTTAAGGTGAAAGTCTGGTTCCAGAACAGGCGCATGAAATGGAAGAGAGTAAAAGGAGGGCAGCAAGGAGCTGCAGCTCGAGAAAAGGAACTGGTGAATGTCAAAAAGGGAACACTTCTTCCTTCCGAGCTCTCGGGGATTGGTGCAGCCACCCTCCAGCAAACAGGGGACTCTCTAGCAAATGAGGACAGCCACGACAGTGACCACAGCTCAGAGCATGCACACTTATGATACACAGAGAGGATCAGCTCCATTCTCAGGAAAGAAATGTCAAGATGGCAAGCCTTACTCAAACCATCGTTTACACAGAGAGAGGACTATGACAGTGATTTTTAATTATTATTAAATTCAGGCATTTCCAGTCTGTTTTTCATGATCTATAGAGGGTTTACACTAAGTGCCACTTATTAAAGATGCTTCCACAGTGAAGATGGAAGTGAACTTGCTTTGACTGTTCCAGATGTGTTGGTCGTGTGAGTGACAGTAAGCAGGTATGTTTGCTTTTGCTTGCACTGAAAATTTAATTGCTATCAAGAGCAAACTATGAGACCTTTTAATTCAGGATGCCTCCAGAGTGAAGATGCAGAAGATGAACTTGTTTTGAAAATTCCAGATGTACAAGGTTATATGTATGACAGTGGGCAGGTATTTGCTTTTGCTTGCACTGACACTTAAATTGCTATCGAGAATAAACCATGAAACATTTTATCCTGAATAGCCACAGTGCCTGAAATCACTTTTAAGTGGATAAAAAATGTATTTTAACTCTGTATATATTACCCTTAAGTCATTTTCCTGTCTTCACTAAGTTTAGCAATGCATTCATATTAGCTGATGAAAATAGGCACTTAAGATGACAACCAGAACCAGCTTCCTGTCTGTTTATGCATTTTGTCATCCCAGAAACAATCAGCACGTGCTTACTTGTGTTCAAGTAGAGAAAAATACATTAGAGTCTGATAGGACATATTCTTGTACCACAGACAAAACAAATCTTATGTTGCATTTTCTATCAACTGCTGCTAATACATTATTAAACTTACCTAGCTCCTCAATTCTTCCTATCTTATAGCTTGACAAAAAAATTATGATCATAGGCAAACCAGTTAACTTGCAGAAAGAGCTTTGTATGACAGATCTTGTCTGATTTTATTTCTTGAAAATGCTAGCTGTTGTATGATTTAATTAACAAGAAAAAAGTTTCCCCTTGATTGGTGATAGTATTGGACAAGTTGCAAAGTAAAATTGACTTCTCAAGTTGGTAGAAGATAAAATTCTGAATGTTTTCAAATTAGATTCAGTAAAGACATTATTTTTTCATATATGATGTATTCATGCAGAACAACAATCTTTGTATTTTGTAAAAAAAAGTGTTTAATAAATCATCCTTTGTAAATAATTTTGGTCTCCCTACTGTGCTTTTCTAAATTTTTACAGGTTTTCAAGTAAAGACTTAAGAAGGTCCCAAATTCACCTGCGCTTGCATATATACAAATGATCATAATAAATGAATCATCTACTGTTTCTTTTTGTTTTCTGAAATCATTTATTATGAAAAATTAATCTTTGAATAATCAAAGAGCATCTAAGAATACATATATATTAAGCCATTTTTCTGATTTGAAGAATATGTGAAATGGATTTTTGTGTGTATTTTATGAAATTGAAGATAAAAAATGAGAAAAAGTAGTAGTATTTACTGTTATGAGGTAAAGGGAACAGTCACACATTCTGAAACTTACAAATAATAGATATGAATCCAATGATTCTTTCTACATCAAAATATCCATTATATCCGTTTTCTGATGTGAAAATAAGTTAAATAAGCTAATCCAAATTCTTATGGACATTACCAGTGTAAGAGGTTAAGAATTATTTTAATGTATTTTGTTTCACACATGATTACACATACATGGGATACCTAAGTTTTACTGATAACTTTATAATACTGTTTTTCATTTTTTCCATGTTGTGACCTAAAATGCTTAGAAATCTCCAGCAGCTACCTCTCCCCACTAATTAATTCAAAACACAAATAGAGAAAACTAGTTAGTAAAAATTTCCAAAACTTTATTATTTAATTAATTTCATTTTCTTTAGAATAGTGATACTGCCAAAATAGATTTGATTAATCTCAATTTACTTAGTCTAGTATGGTATATATAAAAAGTATTCAATAAATTTAAAATATTAGATTGTTTGTATTACATTTTTCCCTTTGTGTAATAAATGTTATCACAGCAGTTAGCAGTATTTCTGAATTAACTTTGGGGGCGAAGACCAATCAGATTGACATCTTCCAGGCATAAAACAAACACTCTTCTATCAATCACCTGAATGAATACAAAGTGTATTTGTACTGATGATGTCTACGCGGGTGGACTGACTTTCTGATTTTAAGATTTAAATTCAAAACATCTTGACAAATTGGGGAAATGGGAAGATATAAATTGAACTGAGTTCAATAGAGATAAAGCGGAGGATAATTCACTGCGGCAGGAAAATAATTTCCAGAAATAAGAGGAAAAGACTGCTTAGGAGTAGCTAAAGAGAGAACTAAGGGTTGTGACCAAACAGAAAGATATAAGAAATATAATTTTGTATGATAAGTGAAGTAGGAAAAAGTGATTCTGAATAGCTATGACAGTTAGGAAATGTGAGACATTTGTACTGTGGACTTTATGAGAGAGCTGAGAGCTATTCTAAAATGATGTAATGAAATTTGACTCCAGAGACCATGAAGAATCACCAGGCAGGACAGACCACTGGATGACCAAAAGGGGGCATCATTTTATTCATAATAGATTTAAATGATCACCATATAAGATGCTGGAACACGTTAGCACAATGACACACATGGACAGGTAAACAAGCAGTCTAGATTAATTTTCACTAGAACTTACTATCTTTTTGGAGTGTTTTATATGCTTCTATCTTAAAAGCAGTGAATAGGTTTACTAGATAATACCTCAACATCATTCTAGGATCAAAATCCTCTGAGGAAATTCTCTGAAGATATTCTCATGTATTATCAGGTTTAAATACCCCAGAAATAGCAAAATCTGAAAGAACTCTACTTGTTTTTATTCTACACCAGGATCTTGGCTTGCCAGGGTATGTTTTCACATAAAACCCCTTACATGTAATTCTGTCTCAGAACTTGTAGCTCCGTGGAAATTTATAATAGCATGAAAGTACCTTTCTCTGAATATAATATAGAATCATGGTTAGAGAGATTTTTCCAGCAGGGTTCAGAGGGATGAACACTACAGAGTTTTTCCAAAAGCTGATCCACAAATTTTTAACTCATTATTAACACAACCCCAATCACCGCTTACTTCCCATATTTATCTAGGGCTGTCAGTCTGCATTTTCCTTTTCAGAGACCTAAGACCAATTTCCTTTTTTTTTTTTTCTTAAGAACTAAACGCACTTACCCCCAACCACAGCTTTAATACACTCTTGAGTGATTACATAAAATAAATGTAGAAATGACTCATAAAATTCAATGTGAGCTTTTTGTAAGATAATATGGTGAGATTAAAGGTCAGATAGAAAAAGTAAATTATAAAAATAATATTTTATACTTTTTATTTTTTAATTTTACATCCAAATTACTTAGCATATATTGCAGCAATGATTTCAGGAATACATTCCAGTGATTCGTCCCCTATGTATAACACCCAGTAGTCATCCCAACAAGCGTATTCTTTAATGCCCCTTACCCGTTTAGCCCATCCCTCCTCTCACAACCCCTCCAGCAAACTTCTGTTTGTTTTCTATAATTTAAAGTCTCTTATGTTTTGTTCCCTTCCCTCTTTTTCTATTATTTTTGCTTCCCTTCCCTTATGCTCATCTGTTTTGTATCTTAAATTCCTCATGTAAGTGAAGTCATATGATACATGTCTTTCTCTGACTGGCTAATTTCACTTAGCGTAACACCCTAAAATTCTATCCATGTAGTTGCAGATGGCAAGATTTCATTCCTTTTTATTGACAAGTAATATTCCATTGTATATATATGTATATATACATATATATATATACACACACATATATATATTCCATTGTGTACACACACACACACACACACACACACACAACATATACCTCTTCTTTATCCAGTCATCTGTTTATGGACATTTGGGCTCTTTCCATACTTTGGCTATTGTCAGTAGTGCTGCTATAAGCATTGGGGTGCATGTGCCCCTTTGAATCAGAACGACTGTATCCTTTGGATAAATACCTAGTAGTACAATTGCTGAGTCATGAGGTAGTTCTATTTTTAATTTTTTGAGGAACCTCCATACTGTTTCCAGAGCAGCTGCACCAGTTTGTATTCCCACCAGCAGTCCAAAAGAGACCCTCTTTCTCCGCATTCTTGCCAATATCTCTTGTTGCCTGAGTAATTTTAGTCATTCTGATAGGTGTGAGGTGGTATCTCATTGTGGTTTTGATATGTATTTCCCTGATAATGATTGATGTTGAGCATTTTTGCATATGTCTGTTAGTCATCTGGATGTCCTCTTTGGGAAAGTGTCTATTCATGTCTTTTGCCCATTTCTTCCCTGGATTATTGGTTTTTTGGATGTCGAGTTTGTTAGGTATTTTATAGATTTTGGATACTAACCCTTTATCTGATATGTCATTTGCAAATATCTTCTCCCATTCAGTCTGTTAACTTTTAGTTTAGCTGATTGTTTGCTTAACTGTACAGAAGTTTTTATTTTGATGAGGTCCCAATAGTTCATTTTTACTTTTGTTTCCCTTGCTCTGGAGACATGTTGAGTAAGAAGTTACTGCAGGCAAGATCAAAGAGGTGTTGCCTGTTTTCTCCTCTAGGATTTTGATGGCTTCCTGTCTCACGCTTAGGTCTTTCATCTATTTTCAGTTTATTTTTGTGTATGGTGTAAGAAAGTGGTTCAGGTTTATTCTGCATGTCCTTGTCCATTTTTCCCAAAACCATTTGCTAAAGAAACTGTCTTTTTTAAATTGTATATTCTTTCTTGCTTTGTCAAAGATTAGTGAGTTACCATACGTTTGTGAGTCCATTTCTGGGTTCTCTATTCTGATCCATTGATCTGAGTGTCTGTTTTTGTGCCAGTACTGTACTGTCTTGATGATGACAGCTTTGTATTATAGCTTGAAGTACAGAATTGTGATACCTCCAGTTTGGGTTTTCTTTTTCATGATTACTTTGGCTATCTGGGGTCTTTTCTGGTTCCATACTAATTTTAGGATTGTTTGTTATTGCTCTGTGAAGAATGCTGGTGTTATTTTGATAGGGATTTCATTGAGTATGTAGATTGGTTTGGGTTATACTGACATTTTAACAATGATTATTCTTCCAATTCAGGAGAATGGAATATTTTTCCTTTTTTTTAAAAAATGTCTTCTTCCATTTCTTTCATAACCTTTCTATAGTTTTCAGTGTACAGAGTTTTCACCTCTTTGGTTAGGTTTGTTACTAGAATGGTTTTTGGTGCAATTGTATATGGTATTGATTCTTTGATTTCTCTTTTTGTTGCTTCATTGTTGGCATATAGAAATGCAACCGATTTCTGTGCATTGATTTTATATCCTGCCACTTTGCTGAATTCATGGATCAACTCTAGCAGTTTTTTTGTAGAATCTTTTGGGTTTTCCATATAGAGTATCATGTCATCTGTGAAGAGTGAAAGTTTGACTTCCTTCTGGCTGATTTGGATGCCTTTTATTTCTTTGTATTGTCCAACTGATGAGGCTAAGACTTCCAACACTATGTTGAATAACAGTGATGAGAGTGGAAATCCCTGTCATGTTCTTTACCTTAGGGGGGAACACTCTCAATTTTTTTCTATTGAGGATATTAGAGGCAGGTCTTTCATATATGGCTTTTATGATATTGAGGTATGATCCTTCTATCCCTATTGTCTCGAAGGTTTTTTTTAAGAAAGGAGGCTGTATTTTGTCAAATGCTTTCTCTAAATCCATTGAGAGAATTATGTGGTTCTTGTTCTTTCTTTAATTGATGTGATATATCACATTGATTGCTTTGCAGATATTTCACCTGCATCCCAGATATAAATCCCACTTGGTTGTGGTGAATAACTCTCTTAATGTAATGTTGGATCCATTGGCTAGTATCTTGTTGAGGATTTTTGCATCCATGTTCATTAGGGAAATTGATCTGTAGTTCTCCATTTTAGTGGGTCTTCGGTGTTGGAATCAAGATTATGCTGGCTTCCTAGAATGAATTTGGAAGTTTTCCTTCCATTTCTGTTTTTTTTTTTTTTTTAACAGCTTCAAAAGAATAGGTGTTAACTCTTCTTTAAATGCTTTGTAAAATTTCCATAAAAAGCTATGTGGCCCTGGACTCGTTTTTTGGAAGATTTTTGATCACTAAGTAGATCTCTTTACTGGTTATTGGTCTGTTCAAATTTTCTATTTCTTCTTGTCTCAGTTGTGGTAGTTTGTAAGTTTCTAGGAATTTGTCTATTTCTTCCAGATTGCCCATTTTATTGGCATATAATTGCTCATAATATTATCTTATTATTGTTTGTATTTCTGCTGTGTTGGTTGTGATCTTTCCTATTTTGTTCTTGATTTTATTTATTTGGGTTCTTCCCTTTTTTCTTTTTGATCAGACTGGCTAGGGGTTTATCATTTTTCTTAATTCTTTCAAGGAGCCAACTCCTGTTATTTTGTTTGTCTGTTTCAATAGCATTGAAACAATGGTATTGATCTCTAATCTTTATTATTTCCTGTCTTCTGGTTTTGGGTTTTATTTGCTCTTCTGTTTCCACTTCTTTAAGGTGTAAGGTTAGGTTGTGTACCTGAGACCTTTCTTCCTTCTTTAGGAAGGCCAGATTGCTATATACCTCCCTCTTATGACTGTATTTGCTGCATCCCAGAGGTTTTGGTCTGTGGTGTTACCATTTTCATTAGCTTCCATGTATTTTTAAATTTCCTCTTTAACTTCATGGTTAGGCCATTCATTCTTTCTTTTTTCTTTGGAAAGTATTTATCTTTCCAAATTTTTTCTTGTGGTTGATTTTGAGTTTCATAATGCTGTGGTCTGAAAATATGCATGGTATGATCTCGATCTTTTTGTACTTGTTGAGGGCTGATTTGCGTCCCAGTGTGTGATCTATTCTGGAGAATGTTCCATGTGCACTTGAGAAGAATGTGTATTCTGGTGCTTTAGGACGAAATGTACTGAATATATCTGTTAAGTCCCCGGCCCAGTGTGTCATCACAGCCATTGTTTCCTTGTTGATTTTCTGTTTTAGATGATCTGTCCATTGCTATAAGTAAGGTGTTGAAATCCCCTGCTATTTTGGTGTTACTATCAATGAGTTTCTTTATGTTTGTGATTAACTCATTATTTATTTACAATTGTTAGATATTTATGGTGGACAGACCTCTTAATTATGATATAATGCCCTTCTTCATCTCTTGTTACAGTCTTTTTTTTTTTTTTTAACCTAGATTGTCTAATATAAGTATGGCTACTCTGCCTTTCTTTTGGCAACCATTAGTTTGATAGGTGGTTCTCCATCCCCTTACTTTCAATCTGAAGGCGTCTTTAGGCCTAAAACGGGTGTCTTGTAAACAGCATATAGATGGATTTTGTTTCTTATCCATTCTGTGAACTTTTGTCTTTTGATTGGAGCATTTAGTCCATTTATGTTTAAAGTGAGCACTTAGAATGAATACTGAAAGATATGAATTTATTGCCATTATATTGCCTGTAGCGTTGGGGTTTCTGGTGGTGTTCTCTGGACTTTTCTAGTCTTTGTTGCTTTTGGTCTTTTTGGTTTTGTTTGCTTATTTGTTTGTCTTTTCTCCCCTAAAAGAGTCCCCCTTAAAATTTCTTGCAGGGCTGGCTTAGTAGTCATGAATTCCTTTAGTTTTTGTTTGTCTGGGAAACCTTTTATCTCTCCGTCTATTTTGAATGACAGCCTTGCTGGATAAAGAATTCTTGGCTGCATATTTTTCCAATTCAGCACATTGATTATATCCTGCCGCTCCTTTCTGGCCTGCCAAGTTTCTGTGGCCAGGTATGCTGCAAACCTGATCTGTCTTCCCTTGTAGGTTAAGTACTTTTTTTCCCTTGCTGCTTTCATGATTCTGTATTTGACTGCGTATTTTGTGAATTTGACTATCATATACCTTGTTGATGTCGGTTTGGGTTGAATCCAATAGGAGTTCTCTATGCTTCCCGGATTTTGATGTCTGTGTCTTGTACCAGGATAGGAATATTTTCCGCCATGATTTGCTCACAAAAAACTATCCCTTTTTCTCTCTCTTCATCTGAGACCCCTATGTTTCTTGATGCTATTCCTCTTTAATGAATCACTGAGTTCTCTAATTCTTATGTCATGCTCTTTTGCCTTAGTCTACCTCTTTTTTTCTGCTTTATTATTCTTCATAAGTTTGTCCTCTGTATCACTGATTTGGTATACTATTTCATCCATCCTTGCCACTGTGGCATCTATTTGAGTTATAGCCTTTTTAGCTTCATCCTGACTAGGACTTCTTTTATCTCCACAGAAAGGGATTCTATGCTATTTTCAACTCCAGCTAGTATTTTTATTATCGTGATTCTAAATTCTGGTTCAGACATCTTGCTTGTATCTGTGTTGATTAAGACCCTGGCTGTCACTTCTTCCTGTTCTATCTTTTGGGGTGAATTCCTTTGTTTCATCATGTTAAAGAAATTAATAAAGTAAAAAAAAAAGAATATTTAAAAATTTAAAACAACACCAAAAAATCAAATAAAGAATGCTAGAACCTAGGCCTTTTTGGTCTGGTTGTTGAAAGAAGCTTGTTAGAATAGAGAAAGAAAGGATAGAAAATAAAAGAAAAAAAAAGAGGAAAAAAGGAAACGTTTGAAAATTTAAAAATGAATACAATAAAATAGAATACAATGAAATGATGAAAGTAAAATAGAATTTTAAAGTTTACAAAAAGCAAAAAATATGATAAAAAAGTAAAGAAAAATATTTTTTATAAAAGTGGAAAATAAAAATTAATTTTTCCTCATTCTGTATTCAAGAATAAGAAAGGAAAAAAATTGAATAGATGGACCAATGAACAGACTGAAATATGATTGAAATACATCCAGTTTCCCCTAGAAGTCAAACTATGAAGCACTTTATAGTCCATAAATTAAGCCAACAGGGAGATTTGTGTTCCTCAGAAGTGTGGTTGGCCCTATTGGGCGGGTCTGAGTGTAAGGTCTCCGTTCTCCACTAGATGGCGCTGCTTAGCTTACTGGGGTGATTTGTTGTGGCGTGTGTAGGCCCAATCGCATGCGCAGGAGGGATGAAAATGGCGTCACCCAGCTACACGGTTCCTAGTGTCAGAATTCTGTGCTCTCACCGAGGACCAGCCATCAAGCTCTCCTCCTTTGTCTCTGGCCTCCATCTACTCCCCGCCCTACACTGTCAGTGACCAAGCCATCGGGCTGGCCAGCGCACCTCCCTCCTGAGTTTTATCTCAAATGGGGGTGTGTTTCCCAGCCCATCATTTCTGACCGACTGCGGCTTTGACCCGCTCAGACCCTCTGGGGAAAGGTCTCACAGAGAAAAGGCTAGGTGCCGGCCTGCCTCCGGGAACGTTCGCGAGACTGATTGTGCTGCTGCCGATGCTCAGACTGCGGCCAGGTGCCAGCCTGCCCCAGAAAAAGTTTGCGCGAACCTGTAGCAGCAGCATTTCAGGGATTCTGGTAAAGCGCAACACACATTTGGCACCAGTCTTCACCCTTAATGGCCTTGTTCCAGTACCTGCGAATGTGGCTGTTCTCTGGGGTCCACTGGGACCTTTGCTGTGGGAGGCCACACAGCAGGGTATCCACCTCACCCGTGTGGCCCCAAGACCCCCGTGGACGTCGCGCTCTGCTCCTGGGGATTCGCCGTTCCCACCAGAGCACCACCAGGTATCCAGCTGCAGAGTTTCAGACTCTATGCTCCCTTGTTTATTGCGTCTTAATGGAATTTAAATCCTTTCTTTTCTTTTCTCCTTTTTTTGTTCATTCCTTTGTGGCTATTGCCACTTCTCTTTTTTTTTTTCCTTCTGTTTTTGGTGGGAGGTGCTTTTCCCATACTCTCCCTACCCCGTCTCCGTCCTCTCTGCAAGCAAAAGCAGCTCCCCGCCCTCTGCAGATTCTCTCTCCCCTTATTCACCTCTTTGCGCCGCCTACCTGCTGAGTTCTGTGGTTTGGGTTGTGCAGGCTGTTGTGCAAATCCTCAAATCAGATTTCTAAGCGTGCAAGTTGGTTTAGTATTGCTCTGGCTGCTTTTCAGAAACAAGAGATGCAAAAAATAACTTATATGCTCTTCAGCCATCTTGGCCCCTCCCCTTATGTTTTTAGTTTTGCTGGTTTCCAATAACCTTTAAAAAATTACTAGCATAATTGTAATGGTCAATGCTAATTTTCTTCTTAGGGATGTTTAGAGGAAACTATGGAACTATAATAAAATCAGTAACAAGACAGTGGAGTATCAAGTTAGTGATTAGAAATGTTTACTGTAGTATGTTTGACCTTAATTTCTAAATATACTTAGGCTGGTGATTTTTAAGATAAGTCATTTACTCCATAACCTATTTTCTAATAAAATGTCATTAAGATAATTCACTTAATATTTGAAGGGAATGATATTTAAATTACGATGCAGTGTTTAAACTATCGAACACAAAGACTTAATTGGTATAGTTCGTTGAACCATTTGGGGTATACACTAATTATATTTTCTTGACACCTTTTTTTTTTCCAGCAAAATGCAATCTATTTATAAAAATGAGTTCATGGCTACTTAGAACTTAACATTTAGTTTGATATTCTAAATGTTCCAAATCTTTAGCACATTAAGAATCTGAAGCATTGATTTGCAAAAAAAGAAAAAAGTGTTTTAACAGTGTGTTTTTTTGTTGTTATGTTTTCATATTCCCTACCTAAAGTTGAGAAGAATATTGAAGAACAGTCCTTCTCCATGGGTACCTTCATATTTCTGGTTTCAGTTCTTGCAAAATAATGCTAGAGGTAGTAGACAAAGGAATAAAACAGGTCCAGGAAAAAAAAAAAAAAGAAAGAAGGAAAAACATTGCTCCAGCAAACTCTGAAAACCTATCAAAAATGTATTTGGAGATTTAAATGTGGCTTTTCTTTAAGTGATTCTCTTTTATTATATATTTTTTATAATATTCTCATCTTGACATTTAAAATGACTAAATATTTTAAGGGTACATTTCAAGGGGTAAAGATGTTTTCTTTTATATTTTTTTCCTCTTTAATAGCTAAGTTTTATTCAAATCCAGCTTGAAACCACAGTCAAGGAAACAATCAAGAAAAAAATTGTTTTTAAAACTTATTTATTTATTTTGAGGGAGAGAGAGACATGTATACACGTGCTTGAGAGGGGTAGGGCCAGAGAACTAATCCTAAGAAGGTTCCACAGAGCCTAGTTTAGCACCAGAACCCCACTTAGGGCTCCATGTCATGACCTGAACCAAAATCAAGAATCAGACACTAAATTGACTGAGCCACCCAGGGCCCACACCCCAGCCATCCCAACTTTTTTTACTGCATAATACTATATTCAATCAGCTCAGTAAACCCCCATTTAATATTATTTACTTTGATTAAAGATGGTTTCCAGAAAAAATTTCCAAAGCACAATGTATTGGCAAATAAAAATTATTATCACATCCACTTCATATAAGGAGTGATACAGTGATTTGAATATATAGTAATATCAAGCTTGGGCTGTACTGTATATTTCTGCCCTTTATGAACTAAATGAGCCACTATAAAATGTTTTTGATTTAAATGAAAAAGAAATCACATGATTTAGGAATAATTACATTACCCTAAAATTATTTGAACATACATTGTATTTCTTCATATGTGTAGGTGATATAGCTAGTTGAAAACATTAAATATTATTGTTTTTTATATTTAGTACAAATGCTGATTTTTTAAAAATTTAGTACAAATGTTAATTTTGAAAATATATCACTACTTGCCCAGTTTTTTTGATGAAATGTCACACCTACATTATTTTTTTAAAATCAAACTACTAATCCCTGTAAATTATTTACAAGGCTTTAATTTTTTTTTTTTTTTAATTTCTATTTGAGAGAAATAAGACAGACTAAGAGCAGGGAGAGGGGCAGAGAGAGGAGGCATAGAATTGAAGCAGGCTCTAGGCTCTGAGCTGCCAGCACAGGGCCAGACATGAGGCTTGAACTCACAAGCTAGGAGATCATGACTGAGCTGAGGTCTGATGCTTATCCTGACTGAGCCACCGAGGTGTCCCCATAAGAGTATTTTAAAAATGGGTCAGGTAAAGCTACAGTTGGAGCATCTTAAAAAGACGAAGCACTTAAGGGCTGGCTACATTTATGACCACACTCTCTGTATTTTCAACTATCATTTTATTTCTGGCAACAGATTTTCAAGATACTGTGGCAAAACCAATAATGATTCTGATCATTTAAACTCCATATTTGGAAATTTGTTTTGATCACTAGTTACCATTTTATTGCTGTCTTTGAAAATACATATATTTTAGAAGTTTGTTAGACTATTCACTCGGAATTTACTAGATTATACAGAAACTTTCCTGTAAGTTATTCTTTTAGAAATTTGAGTACACCTGTTGTTTTCTGTCATTCTTGGTAATCACTAATCCAATTATAAAAGATAATTTTAAAGTGACTTTTAAAGATGTTCAAAATAATTTTGATTAACATGTTCAAAGTTAAAGAAAGTTCATCTGCAATTAAAATAATAATAATGTCATGAATGAAGCCATATGAAACAGTGACTCTTTATCAAACAGCATTTGAGATTTTAGGTGGCTCCCTGGGCAGGAGGACAGAAGAATTGGTCTTGGATCGAAGCCACTTACACCATGTAGGGAAACCTGACTCTTGAAAATAGCTGTCCTCCTTGTTTCTATTCTTCTGCTGTAATCACTTCTCCACACTGCAGCCGCAGTCATTCCTTTAAAATGTAAATCAGATTAATAAGTGGTTCATGGTGACTTTGCAAATATAAAATTTAAAGTGAAAGCTGTAGTCCATAATGAAACACTTGTAGACATTTTTAAAAAAGCAAATCAGATCATGTCCCCCTTTTACACAAAACCCTCCAGGGACTTAGAATAAAAACTAAAATCTTTACCTGGGCCTCGAGGTAGTCACATTTGGCCACCAACTGGTGACTCATCTTGTCTGCCAACACTTCCTCTGCATGGCCTTCAGCTTCAGTCATTCTTGCTTCCTGCCTACCCTTGACTACGCTGAGTGCTCCTTCATTTCAGTCTTGCATTCCCTAGTTCCTTGCCTGGAATGCTTTTCCATCACATATATCTTGGACTTATTCCATCATCCCTTTTTGGTCTCTACTTCCTCATAGGCAATCCTTGATCTTCTTAAATAAAATGCCACCACATTCTACTCCTTTAAGTAATATTGTTTTTCCTGCCAGCTTTAGATAAGTGTCTTCTGTTTAGTTCCTCCCCTTAGTGATTTTAGCCTTCATGAGAACAAGAACATTGCTGTGTTCATTGCCATGTCTCCAGCATCTTAAACAATCTCTGGAAGCCCCACCACCAGCTTATAATTTGGATTTTTATGAATTAGAAAAGGTCACTTCTGCCTCAAAATATTAGAATGCAACACCTGGTGATGATAATGATCATTGTAAAACTATATAGTAATTTTGATGTGAATGTCATCCCCTGGAGATGTGCAATGCATAATTTGCACAATTATGAACACTGATTATGCTCTTAACATATTGTAGTAATCAATGAATATTTGTTGAATTAATTCATGAATAAAATGACATTATCTATTCAAAGAAATAGTTGTGAATCTAAATAGGTTGTAAAATGCAGCTCAAACATTTTTTTAATGGCCATTATATGGGTGTCACAAGATAAAACAAAAGTTTTGTTACAGCCTTTGAAATTCCACTAAAAATATATCAAGTCAGATGAGACTAAATAGAAAGAAAAGTTAAGGAGAATAGTCTTTAACAGATGTTCATTTATGTTTGAGAGAAAAGGGAAATTTTTCCTTTTGCTCAGATGTCAGTCTTGAAATTCTCACAATTTTTGCAGACACTTTGGCCAGGTTCCAAACATACATCGTTGCTTGTCTGGTATGAGGAATGCCATCTGTGCAGTATGGAAGTCCTTTTTCAAAAGTGGACTGCTAATTATGCTCTGGGCAGGTGCTGTTAAAGTGAAATCAGGTGTCAAGCTTACAGTGGTCTAAAATGACTATGTTTTGTTGAAAAAAAGTATAATATTGTAAAATGGAATTTAAGCATGGCATGTAAGCATTCCATTTTTGGGGTGTTGCAAAGGTCAGATTGCACAGCAAAACTTTAAGATTTTCAAATTACTTCTAACATCAGCAGTGGAATAAAGCTTTACTTTAAGTCAGGGACATAGGCTACATCAAAGTTATATATTTCCTATTAAAATAATCTTCCAATTATATATTTTTGCTGAAAAGTCCATGAAGAAAGAAGAGTGAGATGAAAAATATAACCACCAATTCCAAATACATAAATTAATTTCTTGCCAAGTTAGGTTTAAATACTTACTAAATGGAACCCATTCTATTATCAGAGTAAACAGACCTCACCAGAGTTGTTGAATTCTCTCCAGAGCCAAATGACCAATTTATTTCCTTTATATACATATCGATTAAAAGGAAGTATTGAAGGCTTTCATAGTTTTACCACTGATTTTTGATAACACTCATTTGATATGGTGCTGACTCCTATAAAGCAAAGTAGAAAAACTTAGACAATTTTTAAAGGGTTTAGAGATGTCTACTACAATAAAAAGTCTTTATTATCTTAATAAGAATCTAGATTTGTTATTACTTATTGTGTGTGACCTACCTGCTATTTGCAATATAATTAATACATTATACTGTTTAAGCCTTACAGCAGCTCTGTTAGAGTCCAGTATTGTCCTAGGCTGAGATAATTGTGTTCAGTAAATGTCAGTGTCTTGTCTAAACTCACATGCCACTCAATGGCAGAACTGGGGCTCATAAGCAAGTCTTTTGCATCCTAAAGCTTGTGTTTTAACTATTTCAAAATTAGCCTCTTCCCCAAACAAGTATATTAGGTAGAACGATTTCCTTTGTTAGTACATCTGACCTCAAAAGAAATGTAATTAGCATAGTAAAATATCATAAATTACATGCTGCTTGGTCTCAGCTAGTACTTCAGCCACTATAGTCAAGGCAAACAGAGCCACAAACAGGAAGGTTGAAAGCTGCTTCTTCATCCTGAATTTCATGGATCCCTTAAAGCCAAGGAACTTAAAGCAAGAAGCTTATTCTTGTATACTATTCAGTTGCTCAATTATCTTGTTTCTCATTCCACAGTGTGTTAGAATTATCAAATCAGATGTGCCATGCACAGGGCTAGGCACAGAACTGGAAGCTTAAATATCAAAGGACAATATGAAAAAATAATAAAAAGTAATACAAATAATAAAAAGTTAAAAGATACACTGAGGCCTATTAAGAATTATAAGGGTTTTTCTGAGCACGAAGTGATTCAAATGAGGCATTGCCAGACTGGAAGTGGTTAGGAGTACTCCACTGACAGGAGCTACGAGGAGATACAAATAGAGAAAAGAAGGAAACAAAGTAAGGAAATTATTGATTAGTTACAGATTAAAGCCTCTTTGGCTGTTTGTGAATGCATGGTCTTGGCATTTTGGTTTTGCAAACCCACAGACATTTATAGGCTTGGGTTTCTGTTTGCTTACTTATGTAGACCAGGATAGCATTAGATCCCCATCAGTCTAATGGCCTCTAGATGTTTAATTATTTTAACATAGCTAATTGCCTTTATATTAAAAAATCTGTATTATAGTATGATTTGGTTATTAAGAAGCGTTAAAAACAAGACCTTAGGCTCCAAATGGAGTCACAAACATTAAAGCCCACTGTCACCAAACTGAGACTTAATAAGTTTCAGTTCTCTCAGAAATGAAATCTGAAACCAGTCAAAAAGGAATCACTGGATGGGCCCTAGTTAGATAATCTGCCTGATAGTTCCCTGCCACCCCCTGAAGGAAAGTAACTTTGCAATAACCAACCTGCTTTTCACCCTCTATCACTTTCTTGTTCCGGCTCCCTTTTGTCTATAAAAGTCTTTCTTTTTTATGGCTCCTCCGAGCTCTTTTTATCTGCTTGATTGAATGTTGCCAGATTTAAGTTGAATTTTGATCAAGTAAACTCTTAAAAATTTTAATGTGCTCAGTTTATTTTTTAATAGTTCCACAGTCAGAGGAGGGAACCTAAGGAGACCCCCAGTAGGCTTTTAGGAGCGGTGAGCTGCTAGACACAGGTAGCTGTTGAGCCTCTTGAGCTCGCTGCTTTTCTTTCAGCTTCAGGGTTGTGGTAGGTCTCTTTCAGACCCTGCCTCTCCACCTTTTGCATTATGTGCTTTCAGAGACTGAGTATTTCTTTTTCTGGACTGGGTTCAGAAACTGGCCATAGTCACTCTGGGTCCAACTTAGAAACTACCCCAGGCATAGTGTCAGACTAGGTCCAACTAAAGCTGGAACTGAAGCCTTAGGTAAGTAAAATTTTTGTTTTAAGGCTGAAAAAGCAGTTAAACCTTAACAAAGGTAATCTTGACTTATGGTGGCCACAGTGTAGAACTTTTCACCTAGATACACTTATCCATTTATAAGGTACTCTTAGAGAAACAGGGATCTTAGGCAAGCACCCCGTATTAAGGGTAGAGGGGAGATTGCTTTTCCTTCTCTACAGTTTTTGGTGACCAGTTTTTGGTGACTCAGATCCACTGAGACACCCAACATGCTCCAGAGCCTGCAGAGGGCATCATGGGAAAAGTACAGAAGTCAGCAAAGGGTGAGAATTCCTCAAAGTCCCTTCTCCCAAATCTCTATCCGTGGTGTGAGGTCAAGAGAGAAAGATAAAATTTTACACTGCTCCTTTCAGATTGGCAGATAAAAAAACATTTGTAAGAATTAGATCTTTGAATTATGGCTTGTGAATTTGGCTTTCTGGTAACCGTTGGTTGTCAGTCTTTTCTGTGCCTTCTTGTTTGTTTCATTTTGTGTCCTAAGAACTTGACGTACCTTGCTGCCTGATTAGCGCATGTGAGCTTGTATGTGTGCAGTCAGATCACCCATCAGGGTAGTGGCACTCAAAATATAGCCAGATAGGATTTGGGGGTGCACTCCATTTGTGGTTAGGGTCCTACTGGCTAATGCCAGCTCTCAGTTGACAGGGGGAAATTGTCTAATTTTTTCTTTCCTTATCTATCTATCTGTCTGTCTATCTGTCTATCTATCTATCTATCTATCTATCTATCTATCTATCATCTATCTATCTATCTTTGGGAATAGCTCTGGATAGTGGAGGCATCATTTGCACCTCTTTGGGGATGCCCCTTGTGACCATCAAATTTTTTCAACACTGAGAGGAATATTTAGTGTTTGTCTCAGCTGAAACCTGGCAAATATTAGAAAGAACTTTTTAACGTGTCTTTATGGTCTGAAATTGGCCAAACTGGAGCTAATATTCAGAACCTGAAAGAAACTTTTTTTTCCAGTTCTCCCCTAAACATCAATGAAACTATGTACACAGAGAAAATGCAAAATATTTTGAAGTCTTTGTGGGAGGATTTGCTAAAACAAAGACACACATTTCTAAATTTAGAATATAGGAGACTTTTACCTATATAATACCATCTTAGTTGAAGGTATTCTTCTTGAGACAAAGGATTACAGGTATTATAAAAGATCTAGATTTAGATGATAACAAGAGCCCTTCTTGGAGAATCTTGTGTCCCTTCTCTATGCCTTTGAGGTGTGGTCTCCTCTAGGAAGCCAGAGCCATAAGATCTCTGTTTGTGTCTATATATATGTTTATGTATATCTAGGTATGTATGTTATAAATGTGTGATTTTTTTCTACCTCGGGATAGTATTGCCAAAAGTAATTTGTAAAAATCTTTATTTAATTGGGATAAAGACAGTAATTGAGAATACTCTCGGGGTGGCTGGGTGGCTCTGTCAGTTAAGCATCCAACTTTGGCTCAGGTAATGATCTCACAGTTCATAAGTTCGAGCCTGCATTGGGCTCTGTGCTTACAGCTCAGAGCCTGAAGCTTGCCTCTGATTCTGTGTCTCCCTCTCTGTCCCTCGTCCACTCATCTCTCTCTAACTTTCCCTCTCTCAAAAATAATTCAACATTAAAAAATTTAAAAAAATAATACTCCCAGAAATATAGAACCTAAACCAATGTTTTTTCAAATTCACATGATCCAGCATAATCTTAGGTAAATAAATGCTTTTTAAGATTGTTATTTTAATTAAAGCAGCATATCTCCTGAACTGTCAGTATTAAGGGACACTTGGATGGCCTAATCACTTGAGTGTCTGACTCTTGATTTTGATTCAGGTCATGGTCTCACATTTGTGAGATTGAGCTTCTGAGTCAGGCTCTGTACTGGGCATGGAGTCTGCTTAAGATTCCCCCCCCCCGTCTCTCTGTCTCTCTTTTTCTCTGTCACTTTCTCTCTTAAAAAAAAATAATTAAAAAAAAGAAGTAGCAATATTAAATGTAATGCAGGCATACAGCATTTAATCTATTTAAGTTTATTGAAAGTCAAATAAGCTCACCTTATCTCTGTTACAGAACTTCTCAGCAAGAAAGAGAACATAAGATGATGGTTAGTATTTAATGTCTTCATAAAATTTTCATGAGTAATCTAAGTATAATGTTAAGAACAACTAAGTTATGTAGATTTAAATATGATAAAAATTTATTAATGACCTTTTCAGTAATAACTATGTTTTAAAGTATATGTCTACTTAAAAATAGTTTCTAGACCCTTTTTGTTAACTTGAAACCTTGCAGTTATACTGAGACAAGTTAAATGATCAATATTCATTGAACATCCCGACCATTTCCAAAAAAGATGAAATATTGAAACATTAATTACTGAATGCTAGTTTATACACTTTGGGCTTCCTTTTACTAAGAAACTAAAGATACTGGAGTCTCCTAATAAACATATTCTGTGCCACATTGGAAAACTTACTATGAAGAAGGATATACTTCTAGAAATTATGTACTGTATTTATAAAATCCAAAGAATGCTAGTGTACCAGAAAGTCCACAATTGTTTTTTTCTTAGTTTTCATTAGGAATGGTTCTAAGTGCTAAAATTTTTATTAGTATATATAATTCAAACTACTTAGAAATAATAAGTGTGAAAGGAAACAACTGTGAATAAAAAGTAGGTAAGGGAAGTAAAGTGACTGGTTGTTCCAGAAGAGAGAAAGAAGGAAAAAATGAGGACATAAACTGAATGGAAATAAAAAAGTTGTAAGTTTGTGGAAAAGGAATCTTAGGAAGGAATTCTGTGTGTGGTAAAGCTAGCTGAGAT
Source organism: Crocuta crocuta (assembly GCF_008692635.1). NCBI lineage: Eukaryota > Metazoa > Chordata > Mammalia > Carnivora > Hyaenidae > Crocuta > Crocuta crocuta. Next base: position 6,552,300 of record NW_027529173.1, read on the forward strand.
TGGAATGGACTTATTTAAGGTTTTTAAAAATGAGTTTTAATATCAAAAGTATACTGGCGTAAAACTAGAATTTGGTTTTCTCTCTGTTAAAAGAACAAAGTTTTCTTAGATTATTGGTCTGCCCTTAATAAGAAATTGTAAACAAAGATTTTTCTTTACGTTTTATATAATCTCTCTAGACAGTAAAGATTTTTTGTTTTATCAAAATACATTACTGTGTTTCCCATTGTTTTTATCAGGCTTTCAATTACTTAAAAAAAAAAAAAAAAAAAAAAAAAAAGCCCAGTCTTCTCCGTATTAAAAGAGCTAAGTTTCATTCACAACTATGTAATCTTCTGTATTTTTCTTTAATAACTCCTATTGTCGTTTTGGTTAAATAGAAAGTTAAGTATTATTTCATAATGATTGCAAATTCCTCTATATGTAGTTTAAAATTTGAATAGCAAATTGAAACTATTGTATAGATGTGTATTTATAATGAATGATTCAGTAGCAAACAAACCATAATACATTTTAACTAACATCACCATTAAAATATGTAATTCAACAAATATATATAGGATAAACACCATTGGATTTTACCTACATTCATTCGTGGGTGATTTCTTTTACTATGGCATAGGGTCATTTTCTTATCTAGACCTTGTCATGTGATCATCTGTCTAGAAACTCTAGTTCAGTGACTTATTTTGTGTGTTCCTTGGCTTATAACTAAATATTTAATTTATATTATCTACTTTTGCTCATTGGTAAATAATAGATCTTTTAAATTTTAATTTCTTCTAGAAGTCTGCGTCAAATAAAGTACCCAAGGTCCTGCTTTCACAGGTTCAGTTGATTCCAAATGCCATTAGATTTACCCAGACTTCCATGTGAGTGTATGATTTAGGAGCATTTCTGCTTGTGACATTAGAACAAGTTGTTGCAGGGACTCCTTGCAGTAATTCAGGCCTTCTAATGCTTTTGTTAAACCTTAAAAAAGACAATGGCTAATTCAATTTATAATTTAATTTATCATTCTTCTGTATCCAAGGAGGTAATACAGTGCCTGAAACTTTTCTCAAAGTTGTAAGCTTTTGTCTAGACCTACGTAGTTATAAGACAGTTTTCCCTACGAGAGTGTTAAAAGTTATTTTCCCCATTTTTAGCTGCCCCCCCAAAAATGTTATCATCCATATCACATGACAGGAGACTGGAAAGAACATTATAAAAAGAGAAAGATTCATTCAGTTTCTGCTGAAATCCTCACCTTTGTCTGGGTACCCTGCCCAATCTCCTTATAAACATTTGGCAGTTTGTGACATTTTACATAGAGAAGATTTCATGTCCCAATACATTTCGACACCGTATGTATTCTATGTATCCCTATATATCCAATAGAGGAAAAAGAAAAAAATTCTAAGAAAATAAGAATAAATCCAAAAGGTAAGGAAATGGAGCATTGCAGTATTGCTGAATGCAGAATGGCAGATGCTTAAATATTGGCTAACCCTGACACAGTTAGTATTGCAGATCCCCTTTGGTAATGAAGGACTCCAGGGGGCCTACAATGTGGAATGATGCAAATCTTATGAATATATAGTATATCAGGAATGTAATCATGGACTTACCTGCTATCAAAGCAAAAAATGTTATTTATTCTTTTGCCTTTTATTAGACTTTTTTTTTAACTTTGTGTTTTGAATTCTCTTAAAGACCCTTAGAAATAAAGGACCTATATTATTATTTAATTTTCTTTTTCATTTTGGTGACTCTTCCATCCAAAATTCCATTTAGCTAAATATCTTTTTGGACCAAGGCAGTGTATAAAAAACTAAATAAAAATATGTCAGTTGATTAACACGTTCTCATCTTCAGGCTCAGTAGTAAATTATGACATTTCATACACTTTCATCCTGGTATTCTATTCTGAAACTTTTTTTCCTGAACGTGATGTTGTGACTACATCTGGTGTGGCTCCTCCTTGGGAAATCTAGATGAGTGAAAAGGTGTGAAATGGGTTTTCCAAATGTATATATATTGGTGTATATATTCTCTCTCCCAGAGAATCTGGTGAGACTGAAGGAACCAGAATCTACTGACAGTCATAAGTCAGTTGTTAACAAATTCTTGTTGTTGGAGCATAGATTGAAATTGGAAACAGGGAGATTGGCCTTGTTTACTTATCTTGTTAAGTATTTAAATTGCTCTATTTCAAAACTGTCACTTTGAGTTCTAACCTTTGAGAGCACATTTTTTTTCTAGGATATTACAATATTATAAATCACTCAAAAATTTCCCTCCTGAAACAGTAAATAAGAGATGCAAATACAAATTTTTTTTCATATGGACAGGAAATATGGCAAGAGAAGGGGAGGGTTAGACTAAAGACAGGAGATGAAAATTGCTAAGTCAGTTTGTAATCATGCCTTAGTGGCTGAACAAGACCAATAAAAATAGTGTTTTATAAACACAAAGTTCCACCTGACAGATTTTTAGTTTATATTTTTATTTCAAGCATAATTTCTTAATTTTCAGTAGTGGCTTTCCACTAAAAATTCGTTATATGCCTTACATTGCTTTAATACTAGGTTTCCTTTTCTTTGGGAAGTATGTTTCTTCTCCATTTCTCCTTCTATCTGGTGTTTATATTTTAGTTGCTACTACCTCATTAACCAGTGCCTTTTATTATTGGTAGTGCTCTTTTTCTGAATTGTCTATAAATCTAGTTCCTGGAAATTGGGTATAATGTTAAGTATTTTTAGTGTTATCTGGAAATGCTTGTTCAGAAATTACCAACTAAAATTGTATCTCTTTCACAGTCAAAGTGACATTTCCCAAAGTAGTCATATTTATTAATTATGATGGCCCTATATTAAGGATTCTTTGATGTAATGCAACTTACAATCCAATGTACATTTCCCATTAATTAATTTTATATAAGACACTTAAAAGATTAATATTACCAATCTAGGATATACCAGTATGGTTGTTTATGCTACAGGTCTTAAATATCTCAATGAATTTTTGTAGGAAAATTATTTTCCCTTCTTTTTAGTTAAATTGCCATATAGAAGATAATAACGTATCATTGTGGCTTATCTCATCACTACCGGCGGCACCAGACAGTGGAGCATGCTCCACTTTTTCTACATGGTACTTCCGTATCTTTAAACCCTGGGTTATGCTTTTGCTCCATTGCTAACATTTTAACTCATATTTCACAGTGGATTTTGTGTGTTTGTTTTTGTACCTTTCAGGAACACTATCCTGGCAGAATTCATTCCTTGTTTTGCTTGAACCACCTTTCCTGTCAGTGTTTTGCAAGACTACATCTGTTCTTCCTTGCAGTTCTCACTCAGGCTCTGCTGATCTTCGCAGGTTTTCTCCTCATTAAGGAACTAGCTCTCTGAGAGGGGGACATATGTATGGCCTGAAATCTAAGTAGGTAGACTGAGGTTCAGGAACACTGATTTTGCTTGACTTTTACTCTTTCACCACTTTTCTGAAAATGGATATATTTCAATTAGAAAAAAAAATTGGGCTTTTCTAGCAAAACCAAAGTGTAAACTTTTCCCTTTATGAAATACTTTATAATCCCTGTTCTTATTCATTTTTAAATGTCTTCAACATATACACTATTTTTAGATCTTTGTCATACTTTATTATATTGAATGAAATAATATATTTACAAAGTGTTTGTATTGAATGTGAAAAATGAATATTTTACATTAGATAATCTGTTTCTAAGGGAATTAATTCTTTTAATCAATTGTTTGTTTCCTTATGGTTTAGGACTGGCTGATTCATAACCACTTTTTCTCAATGGAAGGAGTTAAAATTCCTTAGAAAGTGATTTTTATGTAAATATACTGAGACAGAAAAAAAGAAAACAACACAATTTAGTGTGTTCAGATAAACATAAATTAGATAAAATCTTGCAAACAATTGAAAATGTAAATTTTGGATTACATAGTTCTCAAATATTAATAGAACTTTTTATAAGTGAGAATTTTTTAAAAAGAATTTACTGTGAGTTTTATTAATACTATTTCAAATGTATTAAGTTATGCTTCCATTTCACTCTTATAAATTTGTATTTCCTTTATCTACTTAGAAGAATTCATTGCCAAAATGACTATTTGTGCAGTTTAGACTTTCACCGCATAGCTGTTTCAGATGAACTTTAACAGGTGGCATTCACATCATGCATATTCAGGCTGCGCAGTGATGGCAAATGCAAAGAGTCAGGTCCAGACATATAAAAAATATTGTTTTCCTAGACACTTTTCCTGTAATAGGACACATCTCCACCTGGAACAAATCCACAGATACTTCAAAGTATAATAAATCCCATCCAAACTTATTAGCTCTTTCATTTCCTAGACTTACTTCTCCTGTGTTATGTCCTACTCAAATTATAACACTGCATGTTATAATTCTTAGTCAAAATTGCCTCTTCCTTCTGACTCCTTCTCTACCTTCACACTCAGATTGATGGTAGATGATTCAGTTAACTCCACTGTAATCTTTGCTCTGCCATTCCACTTCTGCTGCCCTCTTTGTTCTTATTACCTTGAAAGAGACATTCATTATTAGTAGACATCTGGGTGATTTTATCTTCCTCCGGAAAGAATTCAAGCCTGTTTCGGGCACTCTTTTAGGGTAGGAGCACATAAACTTAATTCAGTTAAGAATGAGGTATTTGTAGCTGATTTTGTCTATTTGAGCCTGATCTATTTCTAATTCATCTCTATTCCAGGGTGTGACTCTCTGAGCCTCTCATTATTGGAAACAGAA
>NW_027529173.1:6557397-6630334 GCF_008692635.1 Crocuta crocuta
ACCTACTCTTAGCCTCTTCAGACTATAGAGAGTTTGCTGAGCTTCTGATGGTGTTAGCTACTTCATTCAGCTCATCTAGCCTTTGAGCTAATGCTTAGAATCAGAAAATCGTTTAACATAGAAGAACCAGTAAATACCAGAATTATTCATGTTCACTTTACTTAAGGACTGAAGCTGATCAAGTCCTACCTTTCTCACTCTCTAATGTCTTCAAACTTAAAAGAAAAAATTTAATGTAAGTGCACATAACATAGAATTCACCCTTTTTAAAGTAAATATTACAGAGGCATCTAGCACATTCATAATATTGTGCAACTACTCCTTCTACCTTGTCCCCAAACATATTATAATCCCCACAGAATATCCTGTAACCATAAAGCAATTGCTTTCCATTACTGCTCTCATCCTCTAACTCCTGAAAGCCATCACTTTTCTGTCTATCAATTTACCTATTCTGGGTATTTCATATGAATGGAATTGTATAATATGCAATCTTTTTGTCTGGCTTCTTTCACTTAATATGTTTCCAAGTTTCATTTATGTTGTACTATGTATTCACACTTAATTCATTTTTATGGATGGATTCCATTCTATTGTATATATAGATCCATTTTGTTGATCTAGTCATCTATTGATAGATATTTGAGCTGTTTTGACCTTTTGGTTATTGCACACAGCATTGCTTTGAACATACATGTCCAAGTATTTGTTAAGTACCTGTTTTCAGTTCTTTGGGGTGTATACATAGAAGTGGAATTGCTGGGTCACATGGTAATTCTATGTTTAACTTTTTGAAGAATTACCAAACTGTGTTTTACAGTAGCTGAACAATTTTACATCTTTACAGCAATACATGAAGATTTGGATTTCTCTACATCCTTACTAACAGTTGTTATATGCTGTTTTGTTTTTATTGTTTTTTTTTTTCATGGTAGCCATTCTAATGGATGTGAAGTAATATCTCCCTCTGGTTTTGATTTGCATTTCTCTGATGACTAACTTTGCACTTCTTTTCATGTGATTCTTAGTCATTTGTGTATCTTATTGGGAGAAAGAGCTATTCAAGTATTTGACCTCTTTAAATTGGGCAGTTTGACTTTTTGTTATTGTTGAGTTTAAGAGTCTTTTATATATTCTAGATATTCAACGCTTCTAAGATAGTGTGATTTGCAAATATTTTTCACATTCTGTAAGTCACTTTTCATTTCTTGGCAGTGTCTTTTGATGAAAGTTTTAATTTTCATAAAGTTAAATTTACCTCTTGTTTTTCTCCTTTGGTCATATTTTTGGGGTCATATCTAAGAATCCATTGCCACATTCAAGGTCATGAGGAACAATCCTCTGTTTTCCTCTAAGAGTCTTAAGGTTTTAGTTCATATGTTTAGGTTGTTAGTTCATTTTGAGTTATTTTTTAAATATGGTGTAAGATAAGGTAGAGATTCAGCTTTATTCTTTTATATGTAGATATCTAGTTATTTCAACAGGTTTTTAAAAATAGTTTCAAGGTGAATTAAATTTCATTTACTTAACATGTAGTGTAGTGTAATATTAGTTTCAGGAGTAAAATGTAGTGATTCATCTCTTACATCAGCATGGCTTTTGAAAAGACTGTTCTTTTTCTATTGAAAGCCATGGCCCTCTTGTCAATAATCATTTAGACACAGATGCATGGGTTTATTTCTAGACTCTCAATTCTATTCCATTGGTCTATATTTTGGCCTATGACAGCACTACACTGTTTTAATTACTGTAGCTTTGTAGTAAGTGTTACTAACTAGAATATGAGTTCTTCAACATTTTTCCTTCTTTTTCTCCATTGTTTTAGCTCTTCAGGGCCTTTGTAATTCCATATGAATTTAATATGGATAAGGGTATATCTGTAGACCACTTTGAGTAGTTTTGCAATCTTAATAATAGTGTCTTCTACTTTCCCTTGGGTCATGATCTCGCGGTTCGTGGGTTCGAGCCCCGCGTCGGGCTCTGTGCTGACTGCCAGCTCAGAGCCTGGAGCCTATTTCGGAGTCTGTGTCTCCCTCTCTCTCTGACCCTCCCCTGCTCACGCTGTCTCTCTCTCTCTCTCTCCTAGAAATAAATAAAAATATTTAAAAAAATAGTGTCTTCTAATTCGTGAACATGGGATGTGTTATTCTATATTTTGGTCTTTTTTATTATGTTTTTCATAAATAGAGTTTTCTCAGATAGAGTTGTTTTAAATAAACTTTATTACTTTAGAGCAGGTTTAGGGTCACAGTAAAACTGAGAAGAAAGTACAAGAATTTCTTATATACGGCCTATCTTTCCTCCCTACCCTACTTTAAAATCTCCACTATTAACACTGGGCACCAGAGTGTACAACAAATGTACGTTTGTTACAATGGATGAGCTTAAATTGTTATATTGTTACCACTTAAAGTCCATAACTTACATTAGGGCCCACTTGTGGTGGTGTACGTTCTGTGGGTTTTGACAAATATATAATGCTATATATCCATCTTTATAGTATCATACAGAGTATTCTCACTGCCTTTGTGCTCTGCCTCTTCATCCCTTTTTCTCCCCAAATCCATGGCAACTACTGATCTTTTTACCATCTCCATAATTTTCTTCATTTTGTCTTTTCCAGAATGTCACATAGTTGGAATCATATAGTATGTAGCCTTTTCAGAGTAGCTTCTTTTGTAACATGTGTTTATGTTTCTTCCAAGTCTTTTCATAGTGTTGTAGCTTATTTTAGGTATTTAGTATTGAATAATTTATCACAATTGGTTTACCTATTCTCCTTTTAAGGGACTTTTTGGTTGCTTACAGGTTTTATCACTTATGATAAAGCTGTGATATATGCTTGTGTGCAGGTTTTGGTCTGGACATAAGTTTTAACTCCTTTGGGCAAATTCAAAGAGCACAATTGCTGGATCATATGGTAAAATAATGTTTAATTTTATAAGAAATGGGCAAACTGTCTTCCAAAGTGACTCTACCATTTGCACTCCCATCAGCAATGAATGAGATTTCCTGTTACTCCATATCCTCACCAGTATTTGGTATTCTCAGTATCTTGGATGTTGGCCATTCTAACAGTTATATAGTAGTATCTTGTTATAACTTTCAAATATATCGAGTCTGCTTATAGGACTTGTTCATTCTTCCTATTAGATAATAAGCTACTCAATATTAAGTTTATATTACTTTGGTAGTATAATACATAGTAAACTTTACATTGTTAAAAAGAAATATTATTTACTTTTATATCATTTATATACTGTGTGTGTGTGTGTGTGTGTGTGTGTGTGTGTGTGTGATGTTTGGCTTCAACAAAAAAACCCAAAGTTTTGAAAAGAAAGTGACACTAACTTATTTTGCCTTTCTAATCAACATTTTCTTAATGTTAATTATGAGTTTACCAAAGCAAAGCTAGGTATATGGCAGTATGAAGTATGTGCTGTAATAACAGCCTGAGTGAAATTGTAATATATTTGAAAAATATAAGAAGTAAACAGATGATCCTTAAAGATTTTAGTGTTAAGCATCTATTATAACACTCTATATTAGGGAATGAATTGCATTAAACCACTCCAAAAATATGGTGCTTGCTTTATAAAATGAAGGTATTTCTAGACACATAGAAACTGTTGAGGGTGATAGATATATTTATTATCTTGATTGTAGTGATGGTCTCCTGGGTATGTACATATGTGAAAACTTATCAAATTGTGTGTTTTTTAAAAAGCTCAGCTCATTATACTTTAATTTTACCTCAAAAAGCTGTGTATAAACATAACTATAATTAATTAATTTATTAATTAAGTTTTATTTTAGAGAGAGAGAAGAAGAATTTTAAGCACGCTTTACACTCCACATAGAGCCTGACAGGGTGCTTAATCCCACAACCATGAGATGGTGACCTGAGCTGAAATCAAGAGTCTGACACTTAACTGAGCCACCCAGGCACCCCTAAAAAACAATTTTTTAAAGTGACTTGGATTTATTCCACTCTAGCCATTTATTTCTTGTTCTCCTGTGATATCTTAAGTGTCAAAAATAAATTTTTTCAAAATGATAGAACAGGGGTAAAATTAGAAGCTACTTTTTTCAAATTAAATCAGTTATATAAGATGCATTCTAATTTTTTGCTTTACCTTAATTTGATAATTTTTCGAGTCAAGTTAAATTAGCTAGCCCACAAGGAGCCATGTTGAAATGAAGGTATTAAATATTAGAAATATGAATATGTTAGCAATCTGATTGGTTCCAAACTATGTCATTGTCGTCTCCTACAGAAACCAGTTCATCTGCAGATGGACGGGTACACCTGGACATAATCATACAAACCAGTCCTGAATTTAGAGAATTAGTTGTGAATCATTTTTAAAATTCTTAAGTCTATAAAAAATTTCAGTGAATATAATATTTAAAGTTGGGAAATTAGATGCTTTGTCCCTAAGATCAGAAACAAGATAAGGATGTCTCCTTTCTCCACTCCTATTTAATATTGTCTTGAAAGTCTTACCATACAATAATACAAGAAAAGGAAAAAAAATGCATACAAAATGGGAAGGAAGACATAAACCTGTCTTTTCACATGACATCATTGTCTATATAGAAAATTTCAAAGAATCAGCAAAAAGCTTCATAGGATTAATAAGCTATTATAGCAAGTTTTTGTGATAATTGGCTAAGTTACAAAGACATTTACTTTCCTGTATACCAGTAATGAAATATTGGAGTTTTAAATTCAAAGTATAATACCATTTACATTAACGCCACAAAAATAAAATAACATTAATAAGCACAGATCCTTATGAGGAAAACCATAAAACTCCGACAAAAGAAGTACAAGAAAATCAAAATAAAATGAAAGGTATTCCATGTCCTTGGCTAGAAAGACTCCATATTGCTAAGATTTCATATCTTGCCACAGCATCCTTTTTAACATAATTGCAGTCAAAATTCCAGTAAGTTTTTTTTTTTTTTTTAAGTTTATTTATTTCCAAAGAGAGTGTGCACTTGCAAGTTAGGGATGGGGAAGAGAAAGGGGAACAGAGAATCTCAACCAGGCTTTATACTCAGCACAGAGCCCAACACAGGGCTCGATCTCATGAATTATGAGATCATGACCTGAGCATAAATCAAGAGTGAGACGCTTAACTGACTGGCCACCCAGGTGCCCCTCCAATATGTTATTTTGATTCTGCAGTTTATGTGGAATTTCAAAAGATTTAGAATAGCCAACATGATACAGAAGAAGAAAATCAAAATTAGAGGACAGACACTACCAAACTTCAGAACTTAATATAAAGGTACCATAATCAAGACAGTGTGGTATTGGTAGAAGAATATAAAATTGTATCAATTGATTAGAACAGACATCCCAGAAATACGCTCACACAAATATAGTCAATTGATCTTTGATACAGGGGCAATACAAATTCAAAAGATAAAGGGTAGTCTTTTCAACATATGGTGCCAGAGCAACTAACTAGACATCCATATGCAATTAAAAAAAAAAAAGGTGTAGACCAATACCTTTTACAAAGATTAATTCAAAATGAATCATAGACCTAAATTAAAGTATGTAACTCTCAAATTTCTAGAAGATAAGCTAGAAGAATATCTATTTGATGTTGGTTTTGGCAGTGATTTTTTAAATGGAACCAAAAGTGTACTCCATGAGAGAAAAATGTGATAGGCTGATCTTTTTAAAATTAAAACCTTCTGCTCTACAAAAGACATTCTTAAGAGAATGAAAATACAAGCCAAAGATAGAAAAATTTGCAAAACACCTATCTGATGAAGGACTCTTATCCAAATAAATAAATCATAAAATTCAATAATTAGAAAACAAACAACTGATTAAAAATGAATAGAAGATCTGAACAGATACCTAACCAACAAGATATACAGATGACAAAGAAGCATATGAAAAGATGCTCAACGTCATTTGCCATAAGGAAATTCAAAATTGTAATAGTGAGATACTACTATTAGATATTGTATACACTTACTATGGAAACCAACTTGACAATAAACTATTTGTAAAAAAAAAACAAAACACTAAGGCAATGTAGACTCAAGATAAAATTTCAAAAAGTAAATGGCTTAAAGTTAACAGTCTCAATAGACAGAAACCATCAAAAAAAAAAAAGATATTGTATACACTTACTAGAATTACTAAAATCCAAAAAATTGACATTGCTGACAAGAATACAGAGAAACAGGACTTGTCGTTTTTTGCTGATGAAAATCCAAAAATATTAATAGCCATTTTGATATATTGTTTGCCAATTTCGTAAAAATCTAAACATAGCTTTACTGTATGATCCATGATGCAGTCATGTTCCTAGATACTATTCACTTGAGTTGAAAACTTATGTCTACACAAAAAGCTGCATATGAATATTTATAGCAGCTTTATTCATAGTTGCTAAAACTTAGAAGTAACCAGGGTGTCCTTCAATAGCTGAATGAATAAATAGGGGCTTATCCATACAATAGAATGTTGCTCATTGAGAAAAAAATAAATGAGCTATCAAGACACACACAAAAAGAAACAAAGGAACCTTAAATTCATATTGGTGCGTGAAAGAAGCCTATCTAAAAAGGCTACATACTGTAAGATTCCAACCATATGACATCCTTTCAAAGAGGCAAAACCATAAAGGCAGTAAAATGATCAGGGGTTGCCACAAGGAGGGAAGCGGAAGGAGGGGTGCATAGGTTTAGTAAAAGAATGGGGTTTGTAGGGCTATGAAACTATTTTCTATGGTGCTGTAATGGTGGATCTAAGGCATTACACATTTTTTAAAACTGGAACTATAGAACACAAAGTAAATTTTAATATAAACTATGGGATATGTTAACTAAAAATAAACGAATACTAAATAAAATAAAGCCAGATATATTTTGCATTAGTACTAATCCATAATCTCATAGAATTTTGTTTTCAATTATTTTGTGCTTATAGTTAAGCTCTACTTTGTAATTTAATATTTGTACCTTTCTCCCGTGTTTGTTTACCAATGTCCCACTATCACTAATCTCATGCTCTATCTCAAGTTTTATTTTCCTCTGACACTCTCTAACTGTAAACATAGTGCAGCAATTTGGGTACCATTATTTGCTCTACATTATATGAAAATGCTCTAGTTTTCCGGTTGTCTCTCCAACATACTCCCTATGGTCTCTTCTTTGTCCTTGCTCATAAATGGAACCCTGCCTTTATCTTCAGCCCATTTTCTCTCTATATCACAAAAGTCACTCTTGTGACTTTATTTGACAATTCTACAGAGTTGAATGTTCATCATTGTCTTATATTTAAATTTATGACTTGGATATTTGACTTGCTATAAAATTCTTCCTATGTGACTTTTCACCTCAAAATTCAACATATTTAAAAGTAATGTTTAAAAATAATGAACTTATCATCCTTTTCCAAAATGATTACCTTCTAATTCTAGTGAAATTTGCCCTCATTGTTGTAAGAACTTGGGTTTGAATGGTCAGAGTAATTATTTCAAATTTCCTCTATCCCCATAGCTAAACTCCCATTGTTTTAGCTCTTTTATCCATTTATTTTATCTGATTCCCATCATCATTACCAGGTTCTGACCACCTCATATCTGAGGCCATTGCTGACGCCTGCTAACTGTCACTCTGCTCCTACCATTTATTCCTTCCAACCCATCTGTCAAATTCTGGTGAAGTGATTATCTATTAATACCATTTTCACACATCAGTTTTGTTTCAAAAACACAAAGTTCATTTGTCACAGACTGGCATTCATTTTCTTTTATAACTCCATACTTAGATACCTCTTCAGATTTAGCTCTTAGTATACAAATGCACCAGCCACACCTAGCAAAACACAACTTTTGATTTGTTCACAGAACTTACCTGTAGGACTTTAAGATACACATTCCCAATTAATATATTTTGTTCCCATTCTTACTTTCACCCAAATATCAACATCCCACTCATATCTTACCTTTTCTCTGCTCACTTTTCTCAATTTTTATAGCTTTTATGATTTTACTCTTAAATTTTACTGTGAGTCATCTTTTTATTTCCTTTCCCCACAAGTTCTTTTCTGGGGTGTGGGGGGTTTACTGTTCCCAGCCCAGATAATAGCTATAATTTATATGCTGGGGTTCAGTGTTTCCTACATGGAATGGTAAACTTGCAGCCAAAAAAAGTTGATAAGGGAAAATGCCATGAAAGACTTTTTTCTTCTGAAGGAAAAGTGGCATATTTTGACATTTATTTATTCAAAACCGCTTATTGAAACCTTACTCTTTGTAAGAACTAGGACTTGGTCTCAAGATAGTAACAATGAAGAAAACACTTTGAAGCTTTTATTAATTAGTGTTCTAGGCATACTGCATTATGCCTTTTCAATTTCCTGGGGTCTATGCCTTTAAAAGAATATCAGTCATATGCTTTGTAAATATTTGCATGATTGGGGGTGGATCCTAGTACCTTAAAACAGCAAGAACATTCATTAAGGAAAAAAAAAATCTACTTAAACTAGAGCCATATGTATCCTGCCCTTTGTGGCCGTATTATGCCAAGGAGACAGGTCTTTAACTCTGCTTTATACATCAACACAAAGAAGTTTTTTTCCAGGCAGACCACAGTCTATGCCAAATTGGCCACAGTGAAATCTAGAGAACAGGCCTTCCTAGGTTATGAATTAATAAGCCATGAGTATAGAAGTCATCCAACTATCTCCATTTTCAGAGGGCATAATGTCAGTATTTTTTTCTCAGCTTCCTCTAACTCATTTGAAATAGGCTTGCACTTTGTGGTGATTAATGAATTATAATTATGATTAATGAATTATACCAAATATTAATTAAATATAAAAAGACATACTTCATTGTTTCAGTTCATCTGAAATTTCTCAGGATGTTTACATTTGAATCAACAAGAAACCAGTAATGCAATAGAGTAGAATACTTGTTTTCAGCAAGAGTTATAAAAAACATACCCTTTAGATTTGTGTTGAAAATTAGAAATTAGTTCATTTTGAAATTTTTATATCAATATCTACACCCTAATAATTTCATAAAGATTGAAAAATTTAGAATGAGTTCCTTCTAAATCCTCTAAATTCATTCTAAATTAAGGTTCATTGGCAACCTTAATAATTACATGGATGAATAAAATGTCTGCAAAGATGGTAATACCAGCCTCTGCTAATAATCACTAGAACGAAAGTTATGTCAAATATAGCTACAGAAGTAGGGAGGAAAAAGAAGGAAAAACACATCAAAGAATAGACAGAACATACAGAAAATATATGTGAAGATGATAAACTTAAATTTATATGAGTAATTACAGTAATGTAAATGCTCTCTGTTCCACAATTATCAGAAAGCATTTGTCTGGGGCACCTGGGTGGCTTAGTCGGTTAAGCGTCCGACTTTCGCTTAGGTCATGATCTCGCGGTTCCTGGGTTCGAGCCCCGCCTCGGGCTCTGTGCTGACTGCCAGCTCAGAGCCTGGAGGCTGTTTCAGTCTGTGACTCCCTCTCTCTCTGACCCTCCCCTGCTCGCGCTGTCTCTCTCTCTCCTAGAAATAAATAAAACATTAAAAAAAAAAAAAAGCATTTGTCAGACTGAATGTAATAGCAAGGTCAAATAGCAGTATATACTTATAGAAAATACACTTAAAATATAAAGATACAAATAGATTAAAAGTAAAAGCATAGAGAAAGGTATACAGTACTAGCACTAACCAAAAGAATTCTTGAATAGTTATATTAATATTAGGCAAAGTAGATTTCAGAGTCAAAATGTAGCTAACCACTTCTAAGGAAAGCGATCTCCTAATGGTAAAGAGCCTACATTAAGATGACATAGCAATTCTAAGTATTTATCACCTAATAACAGAAGGCCAGCATACATGAAGGAAACACTTAATAGAAAGTAAAGAAATCTACAATTTTAGTCAGAAATTGTAATACCACCCCTCTCAAAAATGAACAAGTAGAAATCAGTAAGGATATAAAAACTTAAATACTGTCAACTAAGTTAATTTGGTATTTATACAAGATTTCATGAAACAACAGCAGCAGAATACACTTCTTTAAATTTTTTTCCTGGTGCATAGGGAACATTTTGATTGAGGATCTTTTGGGCTATAAAACAAGTCTCAATAAATGTAAAAGGTTTCAAGTTTTACAAGATGCATCCTTTAAGTACAATGGAACTAAATTAGAAATCAATAATCTCTAGAAAACAGTCAAATATTTGGAAAATAAATAACACACAGCAATAACCATGTATCAAAGAATAAATCATAAATCATAAAAGTAGTAAGAACTATTTTGAACTAAACAAAAACGTAACATCAGGGGTGCCTGGTTGGCTCAGTCGGTTGAACATCCAACTTCAGCTCAGGTCATGATCTCACAGTTAGTAGGGTCAAGCCCTGCATTGAGCCGTGTGCTGACAGCTCAGAGCCTGGAGTCTGCTTGGAATTCTGTGTCTCCCTGTCTCTATGCCCCTCCTAGTATCATTGCTGTGTCTCTCTCTGTCTCTCAATGATAAATAGATGTTCAAAGAAATTTAAAAAACATATCATCAAAATATATCTTTATTCTTAGATGATCTTTTCATACATACATATATATGGAATATACATATATATATATATATGGAATGTACATATATATATATGGGATATCTGTGTCTACAAAATGCCTATTAGAACTAATTAGTAAGTTTAGCAAGGTTGTGGGATGTAAAAATAATAATTGTATTTTTATATGGTAGCCACAGCATTTAGAAACTGAAAGTAAAAAAGGAATGCCATTTATAATAGCATTAAAAATTATGACAAAATTTGTGTAACAACTATATATAATAAACAGTGAGAAAAAAGTCCTAAATAAGTAGAACGATATATCAAATTCATAAATCAGAAGGCTGAATATTTTTAAGATGCTAATCCTATCCAAACTGATTCTATATAATACCAGTTCAAATCTTATTAGTTTTTTAAATAGAAATTAACATACAAATTCTAAAATTAATAATGAAATTCAAATAATCCAGCATAGGCAAAGTAAGTTTGAATAGGAAGAACAAAGTTTGAGAATTAACACTTCCTGATTTCAATGCTTATTATAAGGCTACAATAATCAAGAAAATATGTTGCAAAGATAGAAGAATACACTAATGGAATAGAAAACAGGATCCACATATACATGTGTATGGACAACTGGGGTTTAACAAAGAAGACTGTTTTCTTCACTGACAAGACTATTTTCTCTACTGAATTGCTTTTACTTTAAGAAAAATATAGTCTTGGTGGCTCATTTGGTTAAGCATCCGACTTTGGCTCAGGTCATGATCTCACGGTTCATGGGTTTGAGCCCCTCGTCGGGCTCTGTGCTGACCGCTCAGAGCCTGGAGCCTGTTTCAGATGCTGTATCTTCGTCTCTCTCTGACCCTCCCCTGTTCACGCTGTCTCTCTCTCTCTCTCAGAAATAAATAAAACATAAAAGAAAAAAAAAGAAAAATACAGTCTTTTTAGTATATGATGCTGCATCAATTAGTTATCCAAATACAAAAGACAAATGAACTTTGATCAATACTTTGTATGATAAACAACATTTCAAAAATCAAATGTAAAACCTAAAACTATAAAACTTGTAGAACACAGGAGAAACCATTTGTTTCCATGGATTAGACAAAGATTTTTAAGTAAGATTTTTCTAAATATAATACTAAAAGAATAAGACATAAAAATGTTGATAAGCTGGACTTCTATATTTCAAGAGACACTAGGGGTACCTGGGTGTCTCAGTTGGTTAAGCATCCAACTTCAGCTCAGGTCATGCTGAGAACAAACTGAGGGCTGATGCGGGTGGGGGAGGAGGAAAGGGGGGTGACGGGCATGGAGGAGGGCACTTGTGGGGATGATCAATGGATGTTATATGGAAACCAGCTTGACAATAAACTATTAAAAAAATAGAGAGACACTATTAAGAGAATATAAAGACAAGCCAGAGGCTGGGATAAAATAAATTCAAATCACATATGATAAAATACTCATGTCAAAATGTGTAATGAAATCTCAAAACTCAATAAAAAAGAAAACAGGAACAGCTATATTAAAATAACTCAGTAGACAGATGGGCAAAAGATATGAATAGACAACTCACCAAAAAATTACACAGGTGGAAAATAAGCACATGGAACCATATTCAACATTAATATTCATTAGGAAAATGTGAAATAAGACCACAGTGTGCTGTCACTACACACCTATTTTAAAGAGCTAAAGTTAAAAAGACTAACTATACTAAGTATTGCAAAAGATAGGAACTCAAACTCTTGTACACTGCTGGTAGAATTTTAACTTAGTACCCTTATTTTGGAAAGTGGTTTGGCTGTACTTAAAAAGTGAAATACACACTTACCACATGATCCATCTGTTCTGCTCCTAAATATTTTCTCAAGAGAAATTGAAGATGTATACATGACTGTGCACAGAAATGTTCACAGCAGCTTTATTTGTTATAGTAAAAAAACTGCAAAATACTCAATGTCAACAGATGAATGGATAAACAAATTGTAGAATATCTACATAATGAATTTTGTTCAACACAAGTGGATAAACTTGATGCATGCGAGTTGGATGACTCAGATATGTGGAGTGAAAGAAGCCAAAATGAAAAAGAGTAGAGTTCCTACTTTATTATTCCATTCAAAGAACATTATAGAAAATGTTTAAAAATATGTTGATCCACACTGCACTTTGAAACATTCGTCTATGCATGATTTTGCAACAACATGCATTATTTATTGGAAAATATCTGTCACAGAATTACATTGTCAAGCTGATAAGGGCCTATCTCAATTTTCTACAATGCTACTTTTCATTTGGAAGCTAGAATTATTGTTGAAGTGGCTGGCTTAGTTCAGTTTCTTGAAAATGTTCTAAGTATCCAAATAACTATAATTTATCCATTGTTGTTTTATATCAAAAGATTTCCATGGAAAAAGTGGTAGTTAAGCTCACAAATCAGTCACAAAAGTGATTTTTCTGGAGATATCCAATTATATTTCATTATACTATAGCAGTATTTTGTGAGCATTCCCATCTTGTCACACGGAGTATTATAAAGATATGTACTCTAATATTGAGATTTAATAAAATTAATATTTTAACTGCTTCGGCAAGAACATTTTTCTGTGTAACTGTTTTTGTTGTTGTTGTTGTGTTTTTGCACTGCAGGTTTATTGTGCTGAAGAATACATCAATTTCTACCCACTACAATTTGCTGCCAGCAGTTTTACCCACCATTGCCTTTGCACACAGTGAAAAAGACAAATAATGTCTTAGAGCTATTGTGAAATAGTTTTGACTTTTCAGCCCCTGAAAAGGTCTTTAGGAACCACAGGGTTTTGAAGGCCATATTTTGAAAAATGTTGGAAATGATTTCATAACTAGAGATAGAAAAAATAATTGAGGTCCTANTTTTTTTTTTACAAGAAACAAACAAACAAAAAAACAAATAAAAACACCTGGGAGAAAAAAGAAACCTAAAGAACTAAATTATGTTCCAATATGAAGCAAACTAAAATGTGGCAAGATTTTAAATAATTGAGAGTGTGTCTCAAACGAGAATGCCAGTAACATTTTTCTTGCATAGTCCAGAGTTTCTGACATGGGAACATATGCAAAGGAAATATAATTCTTATATATATTTTTAGCCAGGAGTGAATATTTATGTAGTTGTATAATTTAGATCTTGTTTATTTATTTCCAACCTTTAGAATAGATAAATCATGTAATACTTGGTTGGCGTTGCAAACTAGATTCATGTATTAACATTGTGTGAGAGAAGAGCTCACCAAAGATGGATATATCAGCGGAAGTCAATTGGTAGGAAAGGTGGAGGAAAGAACAAGTCTGCTAAAAATTAAGAGGCATGAGATATCAGTGAAAAAGGAACACAGATTTAAGTAATTTACTTAGTTACAGTTGTAATTCAATATAGTCTTCAAATGATGGCATTTAGAGCAGAACACTCTATAGGAGTTTGATGGCATGAGTAAGTTAAATCTTTAGTTTTCAGGGCAAGTTGATCAATAATTAACTGTGGAAACTGATAAATATTAGAGTAGAATAGTCATGAAAATAGCCGCTAACAGATTTAAAACTATACACTTTGAATTCTGTTTCTAGGGAATTGAACTGAACTAAGGAGGAAGAATAATGCTTTTCTTTTTTCTTTTAATGTTTATTTTCTTTATTTTGAGAGAGAGAGAGAGAGGCAGAGAGAGAGAACATCAAGAAGTCTCCACATTGTCTGTGCAGAGCATATATGGGGCTTGATCCCACAAACTGTGAGACCATGACCTGAGCTGAAATCAAGAGTCAGACGCTTAACTGACTGAGTCACCCAAGTGACCCAAGATAATGCTTTTCAGTATCATGTCATGTGTAATATTCTTCAAATAAAAGCACTGATTAAATAATTATATACATAATATATATTTATATAAATTAGTTATATTTAAAATATATATGGTATAGAAATATAATTACAAAAATAGATGATTATTAAATTAATTAAAATAAGTAAATAAATATCTTACCTGTGGTTTAATTCCTGTGCATTGCTCATCTCTCATAATGAAACCTGAAGGTTACATCTCCTCAAGTTTATAGGCTTTACTTATGCTTTATATTCTAAGGCATAGTACAGTATCTAGCATATCGTAGGTGCTCAGTAAATGCTGAGTAAATGTATGGTTGCCATAATATTGTTGTAATCCCAAGGAATACGGTAACATCCTTTAAACAATTTCATCTGTTACAAATTAACTTTTCCTCACCTATCATTCTAGGTAATTCTAGTGTAAAGACTACAGTCTGGTGGTAAGTGTTCTTTTTCAAGAATTAGAAGGAAGGAAAGCAATGTTTTTTGAGTGCCTACTCTTAGCCTCATGTATCATTGTATTTAATCTTTACCACAACCATATGTATGAATTTGTCACATTTAATGCAAAGTGATGGTAATAAAAAAAAGAAAAAGAAAAGAGAAATAAGTTGTCTTTACCTTCAGCATAATTATCTTTGACTTTGGTTACTTTTATATGGTAAATATGACTTTGAATAATTTAGGTATTTTTTCTAATAACCAATTCCCTCATTTGTAAAATGGGATAATGTATGTCTCATAAGATAAAGATTAACTAAAATAAGAGAGTATTAGTCAAACTTTAGTCATGACTATCAATTTTGAAAATTTGTTATTAGACCAATTATTTATTAAATGCCATTAATGTCACTTAAAATTAATATGATTTTGAAAGATGAAACTTTATATTATAAACATAAATGCTCTAATATTTTCTATAATTAGTATTTTAAAAATAATAAAAATAAATATCATTGAATATTTAACATTTAATAAAAAGGACTTAAGTGAAAATAGTAAAAATTTAATTATTTATGAAATGCATGACTGAGAAAATTTCCTTAATGAATAAAAGAAAACTATTAAAAAATCAGTTGACAATGAACTCAGCATTGGATTCTATTACTGTCTTTAAGATGAATATGAGGTTCTCCATCTGTAAGACATTTCAGTATTTTTTCATTCTTTGATATCATTTAGCATGGGAAGGGCACTTGGGTGGTTCAGTCTGTTAAGCATCTGACTCTTGGATTCTGCTCAGGTCATGACCTCACAATTATTGAGATCCCAAGTCAGGCTGTATCCTGATAGCCAGAACCTGGTTAAGATTCTCCCTCTCCCTTTCTCTCTGCCTGCACCCCGCTTATGTGCCTGCTCTCTTTCTCACTCAAAATAAATAAACTTTAAAAGGAATACCAAATAATATGTATATGTAACAGGCATAACTATTGTATCATTACTCAGATTATCATTTAAAGTTTAAATAGAGGTGGGCAGCTTTACTTTCAATGTAGGTGAGGTGAAATGTTATTATTTTATCTCAAGATATATTTAATTGCAAGAAAGACACCACCTATCTATCTATTTGAAGACTTTCAGAAACATTCAGTGTTTTAGAGGTAAAGTATTACGTATCTGAATTGGCAAATATGCTTTCTGAGAAAGAGGACATTTAAGAAAATTCAAAAATTTTTTCCAAGGGATATTAGAAATAAATTTAAGAAAAAATATACTTGAATAGACTGATAGTTTAAACAAAGCTGTCAAATATTTCTTATCTTAAAAGAATATCAAAAAAGGTAGATGGAGGACAGAAAGACTAGTACAAATCATGTATTAATTTTATCATTCTTTGTTGAAGTATAATTAACATATAGTACCGTATTACTTACAAGTATATAATGATTTAACAATTCTATGTATTACTCAGAGCTAATCAAGGTAAGTGTACTAATCACCTTTATGTAATCACCCATCCCACCCCTCACCTCCCCTCTAGCACTAGCTAGAGACACTAGCTTTGTCTTTTTTTAATTTATTAATTTTTGTTTTTCAAATTTTACATATGAGTGAAACCATTTGGTATTTGCGTTTGTCTGACTTCTTTTTTTTAAAATGTTTATTTATTTTTGAGAGAAAATATCAGAGAGTATTCAAGTGGGGGAGGGACAGGGAGAGGGAGTGTACAGAGGATCTGAAGCGTGCTCTGTGCTGACAGCAGCAAGCCTGATGTGGGGCTTGCACCATTAACTGTGAGATCATGACCTAGGCTGAAGTCAGACGCTCAACTGACTAGGCCAGCCAGGCACCCCTGTCTAACTTATTTCACATAGCATTATACCCTATAGGTTCAATCATGTTGTTGCAAATTGCAAGAAATCATATTTTTTTTAATGGATGAGTAACATTCCTTTGTGTATCTACACCGCATCATCCTTATCCTTTCTTCTATTGATAGACCCTTGGGCTGCTTCCATATCTTGGCTATTGTAAATAATGATCCAATAACATAGAAGTGCATGTATCTTTTTAAATTAATGCTTCTTCTTTCCTTAGGTTAATACCCAATAGTGGAATGCCTTAATCATATGGGAATTTTTAATTTTTAATTAAAAAAATTTTTGAGCAACTCCCATACTGTTTCCATAATAGTTGTACCAGGTGCATTCCTATCAACAGTGGGTTCCCTTTTCTCCATATCCTTGCCAATACTTGTTATTTAATTCTCTTAGATTCTAGCTATTCTGACAGGTATGAGGTGAAATCTCATTGCAGTTTTGATTTGTATTTCCCTGATGATGAGTAGTGTGGAACATTTTTTATGTGTCTGCTGGCCATTTGTAAGTCTTCTTTGGAAAAATGTCTATTTGGGTCCTTTGCCCATTTTAAGTTAGATTATTATTTTTGGGTGGTATTGAGTTGTTTATGTTTTTTATATATTTTGGATAGTAACCCTTATTGGATATATCCTTTGCAAATATCTTCTCCCATTCAGTACATTGCCTTATTTTGTTGATGATTTTTTTTTCCTGTGCAAAAGCAGTTTAATTTTGCTTTTGTTTCCCTTGCCTGAGGAGGGATATTTATAAGAACGTTTCTACAGCTATTTTCTTTTAAGAACTTTATGGTTTCACATCTCTCATTTAGGTCTTTAATCTATTTTGAGTTTGTCTTCAATTATGGTATAAGAAAATGGTCCAGTTTCATTCTTTCAGATGTAGTTATCCAGATTTCCCAGCACCATGTGTTGAAGACATTATCTTTTCCCCACTGTATAGTCTTGTCTCTTTTGTCATAGATTAATTAACAATGTAATCATAGGTTTCCGGATGCTATCCTGCTTCATTGATCTGTGTGTCTATTTTTGTGCCAGTAACATACTGTTTCGATTACTACAGCTTTGTAGTATATCTTGAAATCTGGGATTGGAATGCCTCCAGCTTTGTTCTTTTTTTTTTTTTTTTTTCCTCCAAGATTGCTTGGATTATATGGGGACTTTGTAGTTCCATACAAATTAAAGGATTGGTTGTTCTAGTTCTTTGAAAAATGCTGTTGGTATTTTGACAGAGACTGTATTAAATCTGTAGCTTGCTTTGTGTAATACAGACTTTTTAACAGTATTGTTTTTTTTTTTTCCAATCCATAAGCATGGAATATCTTTCCATTTATTTGTGTTATCTTCAGTTTCTTTCTTCAGTGTTTTATAGTCTTTGGGGTATACCTCCTTAGTTAAACTTATTCCTGGGTATTTTATTATTTTTGGTGCATTACAAATGGGAAGGCTTTCTTAATTTCTCTTTCTGCTACTTCTTTAGTATATAGAAATGCTCTGATTTGTATGTATTAATTTTATATCTGGAAACTTTACTGAATTCATTTATCAGTTTTATTAGTATTTTAGTGGAGTCTTTAGGGTTATTAATGTATTAATGGATTTTAAGAAAGAAAAAGTTCAGCATTACTGTGTACCTTTAGGAGTTTCTGCTGCAGTAAGAACTAATTTGGAACTAGAACTTACAGCTATGCTCTCTTTGCTGTTGGACTGAGAGGCCTCTACCCTAATTCAGGAATGATCTATGCTCCTAATCCACTGCCTGCCGTGAATGCACACAGTAGGACATTGCATAGTCTTAGACATTGCTGAAAATTATGTCATAGTATGATGATAAGATCTATGAAGTTAGTAAATCCCATGAAATGGTGTATTTCAAACGTTCTCTCTCTCTTTTTCTGTCTCTTTCTATCAGTCTGTCATGAATGAAAAGCTGATATGCTACGTTGCCAGCATCAGGAGAAGAAGAATTGACAAGACTTAGAGACTGAAGTGATGGGTGAGTAGGAGGGGTCATGATATATCTAAACTCTATAGAAACATCTATACTCTAAAAAGTAGCAACTTTCACAGACGTAAGGATATAGGAAAGGCTCACAGCTTAATGAATTGGTGATAAGAGAAAGGGAGCAGTGATAAACAGTGATGACCTCAGTATTGACATGTCACATTCCAAATATGTATTTAGTATTCAAGTGAGATATCCAAGCATCAGTTTGTATTCAAAGAAGACAAGTCTAAGTAGGGCATGTTGGAATATTCATGAAGAATGAGGGGGATCCAAGGATACTAAGAGGCCATGAAAAGTATTTAAGGTAGAAGCAAAAATAAGCTTAAATGTACTGAGGTGGATTTGATATACTAATAGAAAAATCACAAGGAATAAAATGAAGGAGGTGGAAGCATGTAGCAAGGTTGTTGCTGAGGTAGCCTTGATCCTAGTTCATGTTGTATACTTAAATGCAGGTAAGGTACATGTGGGAATTTGTGCTTAACTTTGTTCCAAAAGCAGCAAAAGGGAATGTAAAATTTTAAGGCAAAAAATGATTGATATCATTAACATACTGAAAGGATTTTTCTGATTGTTGTGTAGGCAGTGGATTCACAATGTGTTGGAGAGAAAGCATCCCTTATAGACAGAAAATTGTCATGGTGCAGGACAGACATAAAGGAGGTTTGCTGGATTGTAACAGCGGCAAAGGAAAGGAGTCAGAATTGGAGGTACGGTTTTCAGTTTTTTAAGCTGCAATTTAAATTTAAACAAAAATAAGATTTCAACTGGTAATACATGTGTGTCAGTGAGTGGTAATTTTGTAACTGTAACAAAATTTCATGAAATTATACTTGATTATATACTTGGTAAGACATGTTGACATTTGGAAATGTCTTTCTTCCTACATTATTTTATTTTAAAAATTCTATTTGTGACCCACTATCTGATTTCAGAACTCACAAGTAGGTTGTGATACTATAGTGGTTTAAGAGTAGAACCTACAGGAATTGATGTTAAACTGAATATGGGCAGTAAGAAAGAGAAGTATCAAGGCAGACTGCCAGCTATAGGCTGGGAAATTTGACAGAAATACTGAATATTCCCTGGAAACCCAATGTGGCATTTCTGACATTTATCATGTTATATAATGAACCTATGTATTCATGTATCTGTTATAAATACAAACAACTGTGCTGAGAACATGTACGTGCAAGTATTTGCAAGAGTAGGTAGTTTCCTTCTTTGCAGGTACATGTCTAGGAGTTAAATGCATACACCATAAGGTTGGTGGATTTTTAAATGTTTAAAGAATCTGCCTGACAGCTTTCCATCATGATTTGTGCCATTTTCCATTCCCTTCAGTAGTTAATGAGGGTCTCATTTCTTCCACATCCTCACACTCAGTATCACCAGCTTTTTTTAAACATTATTCATTCTAATAGATGTTTAGTGGTTTTAATTTGCATTTCCCTAGTAACTAATGACATTGAGGATTTAGTTGCTGATTTGCCATTTGAATAATCTTTGGTGAAGTGTCTATTCACATCTCTTTTTAAAGTAGGTTGCTTTTGAGTTTTCAGCTAATTGTTCAGTTAATTGTTAATTCAGTTAATTGTTGATCTTGGATCCAAGTCTTCTATATAAGATTTGTAAAAAAAATTTCTCAGTCTGTGGTCATCTTTTCATTTTCTTAACAAACTTTTTAGGAGTAGAAATTTTATTTACTTTAAATGTTTATTTTTGAGAAAGAGAGTGACAGAGTGTGAGCAGAGGAGAGGCAGAGAGAGAGGGAGACACAGAATCCACAGCAGGCCCAGGCTCTGAGCTGTCAGCACAGAGCCTGATGTGGGGCTCAAACTCACAACCCATGAGATCATGACCTGAGCTGAAGTCAAATGCTCAACGATGGAGCCACCCAGACTCCCCAAGGAGTAGAAATTTTAAATTTCACTGTAGTTCTGAGAAGGTGAGGGAGGTGCTGAAAGTATGTGGCTTTGGATATGTGTGTGTGAGGTGTCTTGTCTTTTGTTCTGAAAAATCCCTATGACTTATGAAGGTGAAAAAAAAAAAAAAAGCAGCAATCAGATCATGAGGCAACCAGTTCATTCCTCTGAAGAGATCAGTTCGTGTTCCACCGGTGGCAGTAAAGGTGAACAGGTTATCTTTTGAATAATTCTGATTTCATCTGGGACACAAGGATTCTTTACTAGGTTAAATCAACAGCATCACCATGATTCATTATAGTTCAAACAAATTCTGGTAGTGTGGTGGAGTCATCGAGATTTAAGGGCAAAGTTGTACGTTTGAGTTACATCAGCAAGCTGACACTGTCCTTTTCTAACAAGAATTCCCTTCCCAGAGGAAGATTCCTGAACTTCTTGGAGAAGGAGGACATGGGGAAGCCATGCAGAAGCATGTGTAATCAAGTGTTTTTTCTAATGCCATGGTAGACCTTTATTTACTGTACCCCAAACTAAGGATTCAGATATCCCCATTAGATATTTAAAATACATAACAGCATGTTCCTTATATAAAACACAGAATAAGTTTAATCCCCTTCACTAAGAAGTAAAGGTCAACTATGATTCAAAAGTATTGATATCTATTTATTTGGGGAGGTAATGATTGAAATGAAAATTAAATACAATGAAAACTGTATCTGTTTGGATTTGGATCATGAATTGGCTCCTAAATATATTTAGTTTTTCCCATTGGCATCACCAGTAGCCTGGTGCCAGTGGATACTAGCTCTTCTTAATTACACTCTGTGCTTTTGTGAGGATAATAAAATTTACAGGTGCCTCATGAGATGTGCCTGTCAAAATGAGGCATTATCTAACTAGACAATTGTTCTTTTTACTCATTAAATAATCTATTACCTTTTAAATCATCTATTAACTTTTCTTTACCTCATGACAAGAAGAAATTAAAACATCTTACACCAATGCACTCAATAAAGCTTAATCGAACAGAGTAAAATAGGTGATAAAAATTAAGCAAGGAAAACATAGGCAGGGATCAATGTGGTTCCAGCGGTAAGCTTCGTATGCTGCCACTTGAGTCCTATACGCTTGCTTGATTTATGCCATAAATTTGAAACTAAGCTACATATTAAACCATCTGAAGTGGGAAACATGATTAGTTAGGTGACTCATGGTATCCATAAAATTAAATAGCACCAGTGCTGTTCAGGAGAAACACATTATTCTTGGTACTGAAACTAGGGAGAAATTCCTAACCACACGTCCTAGGGAATGATAAGACCTGGATTTATGTCTACGATGAATTGCTTCAGCTCTGCTTCATAAAAGAAGGTTCACAGGCCCTTTCATCAGCAGGCAGTAGTTCCTATGATGGATATTTAAGTAAAGGACTTTGTCTGATCTCCGGGTGTTATTAGAAACACACTTTTGTCAATAGCGGAGAGCATAAAGTAATCTTGCCTTTTTACTTATTTTCAAGCATAAACAAGTCTTTCATAGTTATTTTTTTCTCAGATTACGGGCAGTAATCACCATTATCAAAGATAGGTGTCCATTTTTTTCCCTAAAAGAGAAACAGCCCTACAGAGACCCCAATTTAGATAACAATCACCAAACCATGTACTATGTGATACACGTTCTACAAGAGATTTGCAAGTGTGAGAATAACAGGAATTCTGTAGTAAATTATAATTGAGAATTTGCAAGTCAAGCAAATTAAAATAAATTGATTTGCTGCTGGACTTGTCCGAGCCTTTAAAATATTTTATTGCACACAAGATTAATCTCTAGTGTATGCATTATTTTGTATTTCCCAAATGAAATTCTTCTTCGCAGAGATCCTCTTGAGCTATTTCAAGAAATACTCTTGAGATCTTCCACATTCTTTTATTCTGCACTGTGCATTTGGGCTAATTCCAACATTGACTCAAAATCAATCCTGTAAAGAGCAAGTTACATCCATTCTGACACTGATATGTGTACAGCACTTTGAGTTGCTCTTTTGGCACTGACTACTGTTAAAATAACAATGAGATGTATTAGCTTGATGGGATTTTTAAGAAATAACTTCTGAAATACTATTTGTTTTTTATGCTCTGAACTCCAGTGTATGCCATAAATTTCTTTAAAGATCATGTTCTACCTGATCTTTGCCTTCTAAGTTGTGGAAAGGACTTTGGCCAAAAGTAATAAAATCTGATCTATGAAAATAGAGAGATTGATTTAAGTTTCATATGGTGCCATTTTCTAATGAAAAGTATTAATACAAAGGATTCAAACATTCTTAGAGACAATATTAAAATTTTGGCAACAAATAGCTGTATTCTTTAAAAAGTTGCCTTCAAAATATTTAAGAATAAAAATAAAGAACTTTGTGTTATGACGGTAATATTCTCCACAAATTATGCAGCCTTTTAGATCTGAAAAAGATAATGGAAAGTAAAAATAAGCCTGCATTTACCAAGGGCTAGACAGCATGCAGAGAAACTGCAACTCTCATACTGGTGGGGATGCTAAATCAGTACATACACTTTGGGAAACAGTTTGGCAGTTTCTTAAAGTATATGTTTTCTGTGTATTGTATCTTAAATATGAAATAGGCTAAACCATTTCAATTCTTCTATAATGAGATTATGCATAGTAATGTGAAAAGTATATTTTATGTTTTCTGTATTTGAACAACAGAAGATTTTGTCATGCAAAGAAAATCAATATAGCAAAAATGGTTTTCTAATTAAAATGAGTATTGTTTATGCATACAAACATGGTTGAAGAGTCTATATCTGGAAATCATCCTTATGTTTGGCTAGTTGCTATTCTATTCTTGTCAGCACTTTGTTCTATTCATAGATAATTCTCCTTATTTTGAGCTTTCAATTCCAGATTTATATATCCAACTGCTGGACCCATCTCCACTTAGATGCCTACCAACATCTCATAACATGTTTAAAGTGAAGTCCCTCTTTTTGTTTTTTGTAGTAAATACCAGCTCTTCTTTCATTGGCTTAAACCACACCTTTGAAGCTGTGCATATTTCCTCATCCAATCTATTAGTAAGCCTTGTCAGATTTACTATCAAAATGTATCCATAATCTTTTTACTTCTCACCACATCCACTGAAACCATCCTGGTTAAAGTCACCAACATGTGGCACCTGGACTGCGTCAATCACTTCTGTACAAACCTCTGCTTGTACCCTCCCCCTCTAAAATTTATTCTTCACAAGGAAATCAGGCAGATGGTTTAAATCCCTATCTCAGTTTATATGATGCTTCTGTTCAACCCCCCTGGTGCTTTTTTTTGTTACCATTAGTCTCAAATAATCATAGCTGAAACACAAAACACATTGTAAGTTTAAATTTGTTTATATAATGTTCTAATTGATGGATAACTCTCCAAGTAGTGACTCAGAGACCAAACCATCTTCAGTTTTTAGGCTTTGTCATTCATCATGAAGCTTCCAAATTTTAAAAAAAGTGGACCTAAAATTGCACAGAGTGTGGACTCGTTTATGGAAAATAACGTCCATGAGGAAACCTTAAACATGAATGTACATTAAAATATTAATGAAGCATGGGGCACCTGGGTGGCTCAGTGGGCTAAGCATCCAACTCTTGGTTTTATCTCAGGTCATGATTTCATGGTTCCTGAAATTGAGCCCCTTGTCACACTCCATGCTGAGTGTGGAGCCTACTTGGGATTCTCTCTCTCCTCTCTCTCTGCCCCTGTCCCCACTCACTTGTGTGCTCTATCTCCATATCAAAATAAATAAGTAAATATTTAAAGATATATATTAATGAGGCACTTAATCTGATTGGTGGGATTATGATGACTTTTTTTCTTAAGTATGTTCTGCATTTTTCTTCATTTCTATAGTGAGCATACATTGTTTTTATAATCTAAGAAAAATAAACTTTTAAAGATGGTAATGTAAGAGAAATTTTCCAGTCTAATTCCCAGAAATTGTCTCAAGAGATTAAAGAGAAATATATATGGGGAAGTGTTACGGAATGAATTATGACTCCCCAAAATTTATATACTGAAGCCCTGACCCCCAATATGACTGTGTTTGGTGATGGGCCTTTATGGAAGTAACTAAAATCATATGGGTAGGATCCTAATCTGATATTACTGGTGTCCTTATAAGAAAAAAAGAAACAACAGGAATGCCTGTGAGGGTCTACTTTCTTGCATTCACCTTGAGCTTCACCTTGATGTGTTATTCTTTTTTTTTTCTTAAATAGTTTATTGTCAAGTTGGTTTCCATATAACACCCAGTGCCCATCCCAACAAGCGCCCTCCTCCATGCCCATTACCCCTGTCCCCTCTTCCCCACCCCCACCAGCCCTCAGTTTGTTCCCAACATTCAAGAATCTCTCATGGTTTGCCTCCCTCCCTCTCCCCAACTATTTTTACCCTTCTCCTCCCCCATAGTCCTCTGTTAACTGCCTCCTAATCCACCTATATATGCAAACATGGTATTTGTCCTTCTCTGCCTGACTTATTCTTAACACTTGATAGAAAGATGACTAACAGTGAGCAACTTCTCCAACCCACTTTTTTAAAAGCAGAGTTTGATCCCTCTGCTGTGTTGGATAAACCCTATAGTCTGCAGGTTGTCAGGACTGCTGGTGAGAAATGTGGCAGGTTGTCAGGACTGGCCCACTCTAATTGGAGTCATTTTAGCCTTTAGGATCAATGACAGCTGAGAAGGATTGAATCATCTAGGGTGGAAGGGAGTATAGACTTCCTCATAAAAGAGAAAACCCAAGGGCTGAGAAGTCTTTTTGTAAACAAATCCTCATTTTCCCCAATTGTCAAATAGTCTAAAATCAAGAGGGAAAGTGTCTGACTGGAAGCTCTCTATAATAGACCATAAACATTCCCCAGCCTTAATAAATAGAAATTACAGAAAGAATATCTTAAATGATTTTTTTGTATGACTAGAGTCGAGATGGCCAAAGAGTGAGAACCAAGGTAAGGAAAGCTGGTCAAAAATACATCAGTTCCAACCTACTGAAAAGTTTGCAGAGATTGGTGGAGACCATATTCATAGCACCTCCTCTTCATCCTTAGTTGAACTGATAAGATAAACCTAAACTCTGAAGTGCCACATATAGCTAAGGATAATACTACAAAGGTTATCTACATCTTTTGAGGGTGAGAGGAGGCATTAGAAGGCCTGTATCCATTTGAGGTTAAACAGGTTGAGGATGAGGGTGTGGAAAGAGATTGCTAACAGTAGATGAAGGACTTCCTTTTGAGTATGATCCCCTAGGAAATTAAGGATAATTTTAAGCAGAACTGTTTAATGCACATGAAGAAGTTAACTAGGAAATAAATTTGAAGAAAAGTGAGATTATATAACAAATAGACATAATAGGGGAACTAAGAGAGTTAAGGAAAGAGTTTAAGAAAACAAATAATGTCATTGTAGATTTTAAAGTAGAAGCAGAAGGAAGAAAGACAGTGAAGAAACAATATACCAGAAGTATGGTTTGAGCAAATCAGCATTAGAAAATAAAAGATGAGGATGCCCAGAGATAATATATGCATTTAGAAGACAAATGGGATCTGGTAAAGAGATAAATCACTTCTCCATTCATGGAGAAGTAAAAAAAAAATAAATGGAAAAGAAATATAGTCAAAATAGCAGAAAATTTCCTTGAAATAAAGGAAGATTTGAAATTTGAGGTTTAAGAAGCATACTTCTCTAAGATATTCCTATGAAGAAGAAATAACACACAAGAATGATTTATTTTCAAGGACACAAAAAATATTGTACAAGCATCCAAGAGGCATAAATGGGTAACTTAAGGAGGAAAAAAAAGTCACATTGAACTCAGACTTAATATCAGTATGAAATGTTAAATGCTGAAAGAAAATGTAGAAATATGTGTATTCTCTCACTCCCCTTCTCTTCAAAGGAGCATCCCATAAAAATTGTTTTAACGTGATTTATCATTTCATAAATATTGAAGCTAAGTATCATATGCAGAAGAGATGACAACAAAGACTTTAAAGAGGATTATGTCTTCTGTTAGTTAGAAGTTTATTGCTTCTCATCTCCAAATTCACACTTTGTTGTGTGATTGTGCGAATGGATCTGAGTCTTTTAAACATTTTTTCTGTGCCAGCTGAGATGATGGTACCTCTGTCAGAAGCAGACCCTGGACAGTCATTGTTGAAGGCCTACTGCTGTGGGTACAGTAGGCAGACTGTACATTCCACAGACAGGGGTGAGTCCAGACCAGGTGTTAGCTCGTGAACATGGTCCTCTCAGTGGCCTCCCCCAACATGATTTCCAGTGAGTTTCTCAGTCTAGTCCTTCCGGTGGTGGCTGCCCCTTACTTCTGCTCCTCCTTTATTTTTTAAAGTTCCCTCAATTTTTATTAGGCCCTCCCTCATCATGCCAGCTCCCTGTTATAAGCTGATAATTCTTTTTTACTTATCTATTTATATGAAATATAATTAATATACAGTGCTATGTTACTCTCAGGTGTATAATATAGTGATTCAGCAATTTTATACATCAACAGTATTCTCTCAAGCCCCTTTATCTGTTTTATCTCACCAACCATCTCCCCTCTCACAACCACAGCTTGTTCTCTGTATTGGAGTCTGTGTGTTTTGTCTTTTCCCTCTGTTTGTTTATTTTTGTTTCTGAAATTCCACATATGAGTGAAATCATATGGTATTTGTTTCCATCTGACTTACTTCACTTATCTCTATGTCCTCTAGGCCCATCTTATTGTTGCAAATGGCAAGATCTCAATCCTTTTTATGTCTTAGTAGTGTTCCATTGTATGTGTATACCACATCTTCTTTACTCATTCATCTATGGATGGATACTTGGGTTGCTTCCATATGTTGGCTGTTGTAAATAGGGCTGCAATAAACATAGGGGTGCACAGATCTTTTCAAATTACTTTTTTTTCCATTTTATTTGGGCAGATATCCAATAGTAGAATTACTGAGTCATATGGTAACTCTATTTTTAAGTTTTTGAGGACGCTCCACATTGTTTTCCTTTGTGGCTGTGCCAATTTTCTTTCCACCAATAGTGTACGAGACTTCCTTTTTCTCCACATCCTCACTAACTCTTGTTATTTCTTACCATTTTCAATTCAGCCATACTAACAGGTGTGAGGTTATCTCATTGTGGTTTTGACTTGCACTTGGTGATATTGAGTATCTTTTCATGTGTCTGTTAGTGATCTATATGCCTTCTTTGGAAAAAAAAAAAATGTTCAAGTTCTCTGCCCATTTACAATTGAATTACTTGTATTTTTTTGCTGTTGAATTGTACAAATATAATATTAACCCCCTTATCATGTATATAATTTCCAAGTATCTCCCATTTAGTAGGTTGCCTTGTCATTTTGTTGATGATTTCCTTCACTGTGAAAAAGCTTTTTATTCTGTTGTAGTCCCAATAGTTTATTTTTGCTTTTGTTTCCCTTGCTTGAGGAGACATATCTAGAAAAGTATTTCTACAGTCAATGTCAAAACTGACAATTCTTTATATTAAATTTTCCCTGCTCACATTACTGTGATTTCTCTTTCCTGACCAGACAGTTATCAGTATCACTTAGAGTTCCAAATCAGTTTTTTTTTTTTTTTTTTTTTTTAAATGTCAGTTCAATACAAAAAGCTCCTGATGTCTTTTTGGTCAGATGTATTTGCAAATGAGAACACTAGTGCAGCAGGTTTTCATGTCTTGTATTCTCGTGGGATGTTTATAACTGGTACCAGCCTCTTCCTAAGCATTTCCACACTAATCATGTTAAAGAAGGGACTGCCAGGAGGGCCCTATTGACTAGAAGGATAGAAACCTGATAGAAAAGCACCTTGAACTATTTCAGGCTTCCTCTTTCGGATGCTTGTGTAAGTTTTCAACCATCTATTTAATACATCTTGGTTCATCTGAAATATTTCTAGCCCAAGTGTTTTTGTCTCTGTTGATTTGGGGGGCGGTAATTTTTGAGCCAAAGATTTTGTATTCAGCCAAGGTATTCATCACACATATAGGTAAGAAAAAATTATGTTAAGATATACAATTATATATATAATCTTCTGGAAAAAGGGAGAAGAAAAACTTTGCTACCTGTGCCAGTACAAAAAAAAAAAAATCAAGAATGAAGAGGATAGGGGGCCTGGTTGGCTCAGTTGGTAGAACATGTTACTCTTGATCTTGGTTGGGGTTTTGGATTTGAGCCCCACATTGAGGGGAGAGATTACTTAAAAATAAAATCTTAAAATAATGGAGAGGATAAGAAACACAAGGATCGAAGATTAGCACTGGCATCACTTAAATACAAAACTAGGTTTAAACGATGGTAGTGTGTATGGTTATTTGTTCCAGACAAGTTTATTGGGTGTCTCTGATGTCAGTTCTTCGAAATCAATCCATGAATTTAATGATGTTCCACGTAAAACGCCAGTAGATTTTTTCAAGTTTAGCTTAAACAGATCCATTTGAATAAATGTGAAAAATGGTTTAACATTTTTGAAAAATAAAATTCACAAATGAAAAGTTGTTCCACAAGTTACCAGAATTTATTATGATAGTACAGTAACCTAAGACAACATGATACCAGTACAGAATAGATACATGCATTGGGTGGAGAGCCTGGAAACAGTGTAGATATGTAGAAGAATAGTGAAGAAGTACTGAAAAAATCCTGTGAACATTCTAGAAGAAAACATAAAAGGTTATTTTTATAGGGTTCTTGTGAGGAAAACATGAACAAGACCCAAAGGCAGAAGTAAAAAAATAAAATTAAAAAAATAACACAAAGTTACAATTGCTGTATGACAACATGTATAACACAGTTAAAATAAAAATAAAGACTAAGAGAACATTTGCCACAAATATGAGCAAATCACAAATATATAGAGAATACAAATAGCCTATAAATCAATACAGAAAGACAATATAAAATCATGGGCAATATATATTTAAAAATAAATCACACACAAAGAAAAATAAATGACTAATAAATGTATTGCAAAGATTTTCAACGTCACTAGGGAAATGCAAATTAAAACAAGATGTCATTTTTCCCAATTGGCTTAAAACTATAAAAGATTGATAGTATCCAGTCTTAGCAAGAGTGAAACACAGTTTTGGAGGGAATTTGGCAGCACTTATCAAAGCATAAATTTTACATACCCTTCAACAACATAATTCCACTGCTAGGACTCTATTTAACACAAAAATGTACACAAGTGGACAAGATATTTATACCATGATGTTCATTGCCACATAAAATTTATTGGCTAAAACTGGAACACTACATCTAATTGCACAGCAGTGGAGAAACAGTTAAGTAAGTTATGATGGTGTGCTCATCGTTGGTTGGCTTTTCCCTCAGATGCCTTTCCCCACTTTCTTCTTCCCTGCTGTGTATCTCCAGGCACTAGCCCCTGCAGATTTCTTTTCCTAGGCTTTTCTTTTACCTGGCTTTGACTTACTGGGGCCAATGGGAAGTAATGCTGGGAGATTGATTGGCTGGAAGAAGCCAGTATCCAGCATATTTTTTTTCTAATTCCTCTCTGATTTGGGTATTGTTTTGGGGTTTGCTTCATGGTGGACCATCGTATTTGGCCCATCATGGTTCATACCTTTCATGGGTGGCCCAGTCCCTGAGCAGTATTAACACACCCTCCTTTTTTTTGTTCCTATAGATTAAAGATGCTAGTGGCTTCTTATTGATCTTAATCTCTAGATTGCTTCTGTGTTCCCATTTGATATTTTACCTCTTCCATCATTTCTGTAACTGATTCTTTGTATTCATGTTCTGCTGCTTTAAATACTTAAAATAATTTTGTATTTTTTATTCCTGCTTGGAATATAGACAAACACACACACACATACCTCTGCAGCCACTAAAACAAAACAAAACAAACATGTCTAACCATGTACTGTGTGGAACAATGCTCCAGATAAGTTGTTGACTCCAAGAAGAAAAGCTGCAGTCTCTTATGTTTAATATGGTCCATTACAAAAAGTCAAACAGTATTCATGTGTTTGAATGCACTTCCATCATGAGAATAATAATGATAACAGCAACATTTTTGAGGAAGCCACAAGTATGACAAAATATCCACTAAGAGAATTTGTATTTATGAAATTGAAGGGAAGTGATGTGTGTGTGTGTTGAGGGGAAGAAGTGCTGCTAATTTTAACTTGATCTACTGTTGTGTTTGGATTTTTTGCCCATGCTGAATTACATTTGTAATTTCAGAAAATGTTGAAAGCAGATAATAAAGTAGTGCCTAAGATGATCATTTTTATCAAATATGTATCTGTACGTGTATTCATTTTTAATGGGATGTGTACACATATTCATTCCTAATGGAATGAGGAGCATGTATTCATTTGTGATAGGAACTGTCTGAAAGCACAGTCAGTCCTACAATATTTTTAAAGTACTAATTTGTTCCAACAGGGGATGGATAGTATTAGGGAATAATTGGAACTGGCCGTCCATGCCTATGTCTGATTTTGTTGGTGAGAAACACTAGGTGAATGTTAAAGGTTACACCCTGCTTTACTGAAAGGCTTCAAAGTACACAGCATGCACACACACACACACACACACACACACACACACAAACACACACCTTACACATCTACCAGCATCTTCACTTCACCCATATGCTATGAGCTACAGTACCCATATCCACTTTTATAACTTTCGGTCTCATTTCATATAAACATCCTTCAATTCTCTGTAATAACTCAAGTTCTGCCACTTTTCCAATGCCTACTTCCATAAATAAATGTCGGGTCTTTTTCAAGATGAAGCACCATATTGCTTGTAATATTTGTCCATTTCCTAACCATGTAACATGAATGTGTAAAAGTACTGCCGTTTTTACCAGGGTCCGATCTTCTTTTTTCTTTTCCTTATGGATCATTACAGAGTTTTCGAGTATTGCACCCTAATCCTATTTTCCTCATAAGCCTCACAGTTTTTATTGGACATCTTTGCATATCTTACTGATTTTTAGCAACATGTGTATCACAAAGCAGCAGGATTGACTATACATACACCAAAAGGTTAATGGTGTCTCTGGGTAGTAATTTATTTATTGTTTACCTATAGTTTCTATTTTTTCCTAAGAGAATCATGCATAGATAATTTAATAAAATCTACAACAACATTTTTAAAAGATGAATTGGTAGCTAATGAGTGATCACTGCCATTCTAGGTAAAGGGCTGAAGTTATTCAGGAAACCTCCGCTCATCCACTGGTGATGCAATCAGCAAGGTGCTCTCTCATCTCCTTAAAAGGCATAATCAATTTATGCTCCTCCTGCATAACACAGAAAAGGTCTTACAGAGACATCTTGTCAGCTTCTCCAGTAAGAGAATACTCGCAAGTGCTCAGAAGAATATGGATGTGATTAGTCAAGGTTTTATTAAATGGTGGTNTTGGTCTGCAAACATTCAGAAGTTAATAGCATACAAATCCAGAAATATATAGGCAATAGCTGGTGTGATATATTCAGTGCTTATTGACTTTGAAACTTGGTCTTACTGAGATTAGAGCACCCTGTCCTTTCAGGAAATAGGACTCTGTGGAGAGACAACAATGTGAATTTTAAAAAAAAAGAATTTTTCTTTTATGATTTGAATCTTGAGTCACCACCCACTTTTTCAGTGTGAACTTTGACCTATTAGCATTTTTTTCTTCCCATTTCTAAGCCCTTATCATGTCTTTGTTTGGTTTGTTTGTCTCCTTTTCAGTTTTTAATGTTTAGTTATTCCACCTACTGTCAAACTCCTGTTTATCTTAGATTTGGGCCTGATTCCTCGCCTTTCGTTTCCTCACATGTCCTGCACCCAGTGAACTCTGAACTCCTTCCGGATCCCTGTGTTTTCCTGTCTCCCTACCCAGAATCTGCTGTTGGCTGTGTTCTCCACGGAGCTTTGTTTCTAGTCGTTCTCTGACAAAGGGCTTGTTCTGTGCAGCACAGATCATCCTCTTTGTTCAGCCTCTGGCTTCAACCACTGCATCACAAATATTCTCCAGCTGGGAATCAAACAAGGGCAGACATGAACCCAGAAGCCCAACAGGATGTTTCAGTTTCCCAGGGAATTCGCATGATGTTTTACATGATGAAGCCCAATGAAACGTCATTCCAAACCCTGGAAGAGGTGCCTGATTATGTAAAACAGGTGAGACTCTCTGGTAAGAGGCTACTGTGGCTTTTTTCTTAATAAGAAGTAAGTTCAGCACATCCTGGGGTTTTGTTCACTTTCATTCTTCAGATTGTTAAATCTAATAAAAAATAACTCAGTTTCATAAAGGCACGGAGCAAAATTAGAATTTCTACTTGAACTGAATTTCCATACAATACCTATAGCCATTTTCTCCTATTAACCTCCTCTCCTCGGGTATGTCTCTGCAGAATAAGATAAAACTTTATGAAGTTTTCCTGGACACAGTGGTGTTACAAATTTAGCTGTCAGAAGCTCAGAGTCCAATGGTTATATGACATCAGTAAACTTTGTAACAATTTTGGTTTTAAAGGGCAAACCACCTCCCAGGAAACTATTTCCTCTTTAATTTGGTAGAGTAGTTCTGCAGAATGGATATAGAGCTGACCGAGTCCAACTCTGACTTCCTAAGTTTGAACTTGAACCAAGTTTTCTTTGAAATTCTGAAGTGTTCAGAGGCACTTTTTACTTCTGGTTCCTGGCTATGATTGGAAGTGGAAATATCCAGAATTAGAACTTGAATACCTAAGTTCCCCACCCTGTCAAAGTTGTTCCTATAACACTTACTAGTTCAGACCAGAAATAAGGGGAAAAAAATGACATCAGAGAATATGTTCTTGGGAGTTCAGTTTAGAAACTTCAGAATTCATGATCAGCTTCCAACTGAGTGAAACTCATAACTTTTTCAGGTTTGATATTACTCCTGAGTTTTTAAGAAGAAAAATGTGATATTCACATCTTCATAGATCATTTTTTTTATTATAACACCAAGCTTAATTCAATATTTGTTATCCATGGTGAACCCTAAAAAATATCTATCGTAACACAAAAAGTAATCAGAATGAATAAGACTTGAATGGTATTTTAAATACATGCTTTAAGTGATCAAATTCTCTGAAATACTCAGAAGAAAATTCTTTGTTCTTATAGTTTCAATTTTGTCATTCCTGTAATTCCGATATAAAAAACTAGCAATATGTGCATCCTAAGTGAAATCTTCTAAAGAAGGCCCATCTTAGTCGTGTAGATAATAGAATTCTGATTATTGTACTTATTTTAAACTTTTTTAAAAAATGTTTTTTATTTATTTCTGAGCGAGCGAGAGAGAGAGCATGAGCAGAGGAGGATCAGAGAGAGAGGGAGACACAGAATCTGAAAGAGGCTCTAGGCTCTGAGCTGGGTGTCAGCACAGAGCCTGACGCGGGGCTCAAACCCATGAACCATGAGATCATGACCTGAGCTGAAGTCGGACGCTTAGCAGACTAAGCCACCCAGGCGTCCCTATTGTACTTACTTTAAAATGTATTCTTTTAGATTTAACTTGAAACCCATCCCTCCTAATCTTAGTATTTTCTTGGCAGAATTATCATAGGTACATCTATGCTTATATTTCATTTTCAAACTGGATGATAGATTTCGAGCACCTGTTTAGTATATGTCCAAAATAATCAGATTTCTTTGCCTATTGGGAAGAAATGATCCTCTAGGATAGGCATATACCTTCTCCCGCTATGGGATGTCACTCTGGGCTTCCTACTTCTGGAATGACTAATCAGGAAATGTGGAAAAATTTCATACCGAGCACAATAGCATCTTTTTTGTGCCATTTCCTTTCCAGGCAACTCCATTTTTCATTTCGTTAATGCTTCTTGAACTGGTTGTCAGCTGGATTCTCAAAGGGAAGCCACCAGGTCGTTTGGATGATGCATTAACATCAATATCAGCCGGCATTCTTTCTCGGCTTCCAAGGTGAGTTAGTGGGTTGGTCATGCAGAGTGAATAAACCGAAATTCTCTAAATAAGATGGAAAAGGAACCCATTGTATGGGAATTAGTCTGTTATCACATATATCCCCAAAGAATTCAGTTACTATCTTTATTTAAATTTTTGATATTTTGTTCACCTTAGATTTGTTTTTATATTCAGCTTTAAAAATATTGTTCTAAATATTATTTATCTTGATTACTGAGTTTATTGTCCCCCCTCCCCTTTAAATTTCGTGCCCAAAGTAAGTGTTTAACCTAGTCTCAGTCCTGAGTTATGGTCTACTTCTCTGCTGGAAAAATAATTTTGCCTCAGGCAAATTTACATGCTATAGCAATCTGGGGTACAGACACTTCCTAGTAAAGGTTGCACAAAGCTTTGTATTACTGCATGGTTTCCTAAGTGGTCTCTGCTCCTGTTACTAGTGCTACCTCATTTTCAGCCAAACATTTCCATAATACAGATCTGGTGAAAATTCTTCATAGTTTCCATATTGCCTAAGGATAATGTCTGAATGTTTTTTTTTTTTTTTTCCCCTGATATATTGAAGCCTTTATCTACACTTGCTTTTGCTTTCTTCATTCTCCTTCCCCGTTTGCAATATTTGGTCTTTCCATACCCCACCACTTGTCATTACCCAGATGTCACACATGCTTCCCTATGCTTGGAAAGTCATTCATGTGGCTAACTC
This sequence comes from Crocuta crocuta, assembly GCF_008692635.1. Lineage (NCBI taxonomy): Eukaryota > Metazoa > Chordata > Mammalia > Carnivora > Hyaenidae > Crocuta > Crocuta crocuta. Next base: position 6,592,826 of record NW_027529173.1, read on the forward strand.
TAATTCTTTTCTTAAGTCTAAGCATAGACTTCTCCTGAAGAGTCACACTGTTCAGCAAATCTTCCCTTTCTTCTAAGCCTACTTTCGACACCACTTCACTATGGCCTCACACAATTTTGTGCATACCCCAGATTAGAATTGTCACATGGCATTATGCCTGCCTGTTTTTTTCCTAGTTCTTCCTGATAACTTGCTTGCACCTTGAGAACAAGGGGGATCTTTCTTCATAATTTTAACTCCTATGCCTGGGATGATACCAGAGTCATGGTAGATTTTTATAAATTTAATATATTTTTTAAAGCTTATTAATTTATTTTGATAGAGAGAGTGGACATGTACATGCAAGCAGGGGAGGGGCAGAAAGAGAAGGAGAGAGAGAATCCTAAGCAGGATCTGCCCTGACAGCACGTAACCCCCTCGTGGGGCTTGATCTTACGAACCATGAGACCCTGATGTAAGTGAAAATCAAGAGTCAGACTATTAACTGACTGACCCATTCAGACACCCCTTAATTTAATAATCTTATAGTGTTTCTTGATAATAAATTTCGATGATGAAGGCACCAAACAGTAAATAGTAAATGACTTATTACTTTTTAGAAAGAATAAATTTTAATGTAGGTAGAGGAGAAACCAAAACATGGGGGCTCTTCAGTGCATAAGGATTTACCAAAGGGTCAGAGGGTGAGGGAAGATTCCCTTAAAACTCTGTGCTTTGCATTACTGATGGATGCTTTCATTCATACTTCCCACCTTTTGCTGCTTTTACTGTTTTAAGAGCGTTACTTCTGATTAGTGCTCATTGCACTGGAGTGTTTCTATGAGCTTCCCAGTGGGAACCAAGGTAGATTGTTTTAAAGTTTATTTATTTATTTTGACAGAAAGAGAGAGAAATAAAGGGAGGGAGAGAAAGAGAGTATAGGAGGGGCAGAGAGAGGGGAAGAGAGAGAATCCCAAGCAGACTCCTCACTGTCAGCACAGCGCTAAACACAAGACCTGAACTCACAAAACCCTGAGATCCTGACCAAGAGTTAGGCGCTTAACAACTGAGCCACCTAGGTGCCCCCCAAGGTGGACTTTTAAAAATGAAAATGTAAAGATACTCAAGAAAAGGTAGAATGATTTCATATAATTGCAAAAATTGTTTATTTTTTATAGTTTAAATTTTTTTTAATGTTTTATTTGTTTCTGAGAGAGAGCGAGAGAGTGTGAGCATAAGCAGGGGAGGGTCAGAGAGAGAGGGAACCCCAGAATCTGAAACAGGCTCCAGGCTTTGAGCTGGCTGTCAGCACAGAGCCCGATGTGGGGCTTGAACCCACAAACCGTGAGATCATGACCTGAGCTGATGTTGGACGCTTAACCAACTGACCCACCCAGGCGCCCCTGCAAAAATTGTTTAGATAACAGGGAACCTAAAAGTAAAATTTCTTTCATAAGTGTTACTATGGAAAAGTAGGCTAACGGGTATAAAATAATAATCATCATCATAATCATCATAATAATGACTCTGAAAAACTACTCATGTTTGTACACTGCTGTCAGAGGATAATATCTCAAGTTCTTTGTAGTTGATTCCCAGAATATGCTAAATAAGAATTTACCATTATACATAATTTCTTCTATCTCATGTCTCCCTTGAACAAAACTGAACAGGAAGTACATTCAGCATACTTGAAGGACATGTAGATCTGGTTATTGAAAACTACCCGGTTGTTTACTGTAGTTCATGCTGAAGAAGTTAAGTGTACATGTTCATGGAAATTCAACAACTGATGAGCTTTAAGAATAACTTGGTAACTGAGAGGTACCCTGAAGTACATTTGGGGTTCACATATTTTGTTGAGTTGAAATGAATTTATTAACAACTCAGGAAGACATCAAACTGTATGAATGCTGAAGCATTCATACAGCATTCATTCAGTAATTCATTCAGCATTACTTTTACTTTTTCATATATTTTACTTTTATATATTAGAATATATATATTCTAAAAATCCCCAAGGCATGATGGGGAGGAGAGAGAGGAAGAGAAAGAAAGAGAGAAGATGAGAGAGAGAAAGAAAGGGAGAGGGAGAACAAGAAAGACCAAAACAAAGCAGTCCTTTAAGGATGGAACATGCATGTCTTTTCCTTCAAACCCACTACCCACAGCCCTCCTTAAGATTACACAGGCTGTTCACCCTGGTGCCCTTTGAAAGAAAGGTAAAATGCTGTGAACTTGAATGGGGGGGCATATTTTTCCATAGTTGTATTTTGAAGGGGAACAGCAAATTGTTTATTGTTATTGTTGTTGTTTCTGTATGTTTGAACAGCAATTCTAAATTATAAAATATGGATAATTTTGTAAGTTTTTCAAGGAATTTATCTTTCATAACCTTTTACTTACAACATTCTGCAAAGCAAATTATTTGAAAAAGCAATGTAAAAATAATTTCATTTATTTTGTTCCTATTAAACACACACATACACACAAAGACACACAATGACACACACACACACACACACACACACACACACGTAGAGAAGAAAAGCTGATCCACAGGTTCCATTCCACTCAATCCCCTTTCGGCAAAAGACAGGAAGGGGGATTTAACAGAAACTCTTAAAACAATATTTCAGCATCAAGGGGAATCCTTGTGCAAATCATTAACAGCTGAGGGTTAGATTAACACAGCATTGATTATATCCTCTCCAAGGGACTAATTTCATTTTCTACACCAGCAACAGGGGCTTGCCACATCCTTAAAATACCTGATTGTGAGAAAAATGGTAGTATACCATTTGTTAATCTGCTTCTGAGCAATTACACTTTGGATAATAATTCCAAGTAGGCATGTGGCCACTGACAAAAGAGGTTGTGGAAATCAAAGTGAAACCATGAACATGTTTTTCCACTTTGCCATTCATGTAATGGAAATGCTGTATGCAGACTTTGAGGAAAGACAACATTTGTTTGAGGATGTCAGTTTCATTGTTACATAAAATTCAAACTGTCTTGAAAATTAGTAGCCTACTTAGCATATTGATAGAAAAGATACATGTTGTGTCTTTCAAATACTTATGTAAGGGAAAATATTATTCATAGGCAAGATTATATCTTGTTTATAAGCCTGTCAGACACACCATGACGTGTAATAAAAGTCCATCTGTCCTAAGAACCAGATTCTGGGCAGACTTGCATCTGTTTTGCTCTTCTGGAATCCAGTAGGCAGACTCTTCCTCTTTAGAATCTATTTCTGAAATTATAGACAGATATTTGTATTTATCATAGTTAAACGCAGGGTAGTGTATGTAGATAATCTGCCTTTCGATCAATTACTTGCATATGTGACTATAAAAATTAAACCTAACAAAATGCTTACTATATCTACTTTAAAAGCTATCTAAAACTTGTGAAATATCCTGCTACTGACCTAAATGCTAATGAGTGAAAAATAATCACATCTCTTTTTTTTTCCTGCTTATTTGAGCAGAACTCAATTTCCAATTCTTCATTAGAAAACCAGGACCTCAATTTGTTACTTCCTTTCAATGTTTCTGCTTCCATAAATTGCATCCTCCCCAGAGAAATTTTATTCCCGATATAAATATCTACAGTATGTTTGTTTTTAATGGGTTCATTTAGTCTGTTGAAACAGCAGATTATAAATCAAATTGCAATAGGTTGAAGGATAATTTAAGTAGGTAAATTTTCAAATAAGTTGGGGACACTCCACTTTTAATACATATGGGTCATTGCCAATTTTTACTATGGAGCTAGCTCCGCAGTATTCAGCCATACATATGCACAGTTTTACTGGCCATGACTGCCATGGAATTTTCCATTCCTGACAAGAAAGTTTCAATTCATTAAAAAAAAAAAAAATTAAAGAGGAGGAAATTAAACTTCTTTAAAATACTTTGACTCCTTGGAGTGGGATTGGAGAATAAAGGAAAATTGAGTACTGGTTTTTTATATTAGACTGTAGTATCAGAGGCAATATTGCCTTTGGCGACATCAGACTTCTAACAAATAAGTGCCTGTCATTTTGGATAAGGACTTTAATAAACAGTTACTCATTGTCCAGAATAAGAAATCATGCATATATGTAATGTTAATAGTTCTATTTTGTTATTAATATTAATATATTTTTATTAACTTTGAAAAATTTTTAAAACCACTTCAGGTGAAGAAAATACATTTTTAAAATGTGTTGCTTTGTTAATTAGACTTGCTAGAGAAAATGCCTCATTTCCTCTAACTTTTACCTCAAACTTTACAAATAGACTTTGTCTTTGTTATTAATTATGGAACTTCAGAGATCACTATTAGATTAATCTTCCCTAACTACTCAAGTAAGCTTCCTTGAATTTATTCAATAGAGAAATTGAATTACTTCAAGTAATTTACTTCTTGCGAAGTAAAGAGCATAGCAAATTTGCCTCTTCCCAACTTACCACATTGTGCTTATAAAGGTCTATGGTTTTGTTGCGAAATGAGATGAAGCAATCACTTCATAAATGTAATGTCACTTCACAGTAAGAGATAGCAGTACAAATTTTATCTGTCTTTAAGAGGCAGAGGTTGTATTGGGTTTTCTGTTAATACTGAGCAAAAATCAATATTCCACTAGATGGAGCAAAAGTGGCAGTAGCTTTGCAGAGAGGGAAAGGTCCTGGACTAGATTGAAGAGATTTTGAAATAAGTAAACAATAAATTTTCTTGGAAAAAATCAATATATGTAGTCTAAATATATTCCTTTCTAACTTCCTGAAATTTGTAAGAATATGCAGAATGAGCTCATTCAAATATTAGTTTATTTTCTGATTTGTAAGACAAGATTGTTAGACACAAAAAATACCTTTTTTTTTTTTTCCAATTTTTCATTATCTGGCCAAGTCATACCTTATACTCAGCTCTGACGGAAGTTATGAACTAGTATAAATTGGCAGATGTCTGTAAGGACTGAGTACAAATTTTCACTTACTCTAAAGGTCGCTTAGAGATTTTAAGTTTACAATAAGAACATTACATCAAATTTCACTTGCTTGAGTAATGATTAGAGCATGGGAGTACTTGAAAGTGAGATAATTTTAGGGTCCATTCATCTTAATTTTTGCATATCTTAAATTAGCCCTGAGATACTGATGGGTGACCAACATGTCCCACATTACCTTTCTGCTTTTGATGATGGGTACATTCAAACTGAGATCACTTTGAGAACTTCACAGCTTTGTAATTTGCAATCCTTAGTTAATATTTATTCCAATGTGTTGATTAAAAAATCTCAACATTTTAAATTAACTTCATTCTTTTAAAAATTCATGGTCAATCTCAGGATAGCAATTTATTCAGTGACTTGCTGGATTTTACAGTAACTAAACATTGACAGGGCACATTTCTAGTTTTAAGAGAAATGTATAAAACTCAAAGAATTAACTACCTTTCTTTCACTAAAGTCATACATCAGATGGAAGAGAAAATAACTATTTGGGGAGAAAGTGAAGAAAAAAGACAGTGGGTGGAAAGCCCCTGTAAATGCAGGTTGTTGATTAGAGGATTCTAATGCCTCCTTCTATTTAGACCATTTACTTTATCTTGCATTCAAACTGACTGGGTAAAAGGCATCTAGTATTTGGTTATGCAAATCCCCTGTGCTACCTCAAATTTCATCTCCACTTGATAAAGTAAGCACATTACATTCATACATATTACATATGTCTCTTCCCACAGGATGGAGTTTAGAGAGTTGGTTTGAATTCCACAGTGCAGAGTCATACTCTGGGGGTCAGGCCTGGGAGAGGACTGAGGAATTGGGAAGAAAAAGAGGAAGGAGCTTTGGTTTATGATTCAAGGTCTGGTGGGAACATTTTTGAAAATGTAGGTGCTATTTCCTGCAATCAAGGGCTTTCCAGAGCTTGATAATCATTTCCCAGCTGTATCCCTTTTGCTGAACTGTTTTTAGTTGTGGGCACTCCGTCACTGTTTTTCCCCATCTATGATGGAAGAGGATCATATTCATCTTGCTGATAGAAAGCAGGGAATTTAACTCCCACAGCTTCTCCCTGCTTTGCCTCTGCTTTGGGAAAGGTTTGCCTTCTTGCTAAAGTGTGAAAAAAAAAGTCTTGACTGTAGTATGTCAGGCATATTTCAGCTCGATTTGTGTCAACCCTAATAAGTAAGTTGACAGAGTAATAAATTGGGTGTCTACTCAAGACCTGGCACCTGTACAGGAAATAAAGAAGTATTTCAATTGTAGGCAGGTTCTCTTTATTTTGCAAGTGGAAGTTTTTCAGGGACCCTCTCTCTTGTATTGAAGTCTTAGTATCTTTAAAGTCTATTTCAGTTGTCCATGGCACTGACAAGGGAGAAAGTACCTTTAAAAAAAAGATTCTGGACAGATGAAATATTGATGAGGCAGGTGATTATGACTGCCCTGTTCACCAATGTGTCCTCCCAAATCCTGTTGTACCGGGCACCTAGTAGTCTCTTAACTTGAATTTATTGAACGATTCAGTGAGTCCTATTCTCCACCTTGATAAATGTTGTATATTAGTTTGTTATGATTTCAACTCCACTTCTTTATGGCTCAGGTGAAGTTGTTTGGATCTAAGGAGTGAATTTCCTTACATGGAGGAAGCCTTGTCAGGACGATGCCATCATAATGTGCTACTGAATGCTTTTGATAGGAACATATGATGTAATGGACAATTAAAGCTTAAAAAAAATAAGACTTTGTGAGGACTTAAAGAAAACTGTTCAAGCTACTTTAAAATTGGCAAAGCTGCTCTTTGCTGACCTAAATAGTTCACATTAGACTCTGGGGCATTCCTTCCTGCCATGGCAAGGCTGCTCCTTGCTGGCAGTAGTGAGAGCTGTGTGGCAGCCCATGAAAGAAATCATCTTGCCCACCAGCACTGGTACCTTTGCTGTGCCAGCAGTGTGTTCTAGCAGCAAGGGGCTTTCAACTTGTGCTGACAGCTAGACATCAGCTCTTTGTGACCATGGTACCTCTTCTGATCACCAACCCATAGAAACACATACCTTCAGTAAATCTGGACTTCATTTGTCTAAAATAATAGTGAAATTAATCTGTTATTGGTTTGGACTTTTAATTTCTTTATTGGAATATTAAGAGGTATGATCCTCTATGCCACTGGTTTGTGAAATATTATTATAAATTATAATTCCCACAGTAAACCTGCCTTAAATAATTGGTCTTTGAGCATAACTTGTCATAAAAAATAATAAATAACCTGGGTAAAAAATTGGAAGACAAGTTTTATATTTTGAGATTTTGGATTCCTCAGAGTTTCAGAATAGTGTGAGAGCCCCTTGCCCATGGCCTATTCTATCTCATGATGGATGCCAAATACTGGATGTGAACATCCTAGAATGTGTGTCCCAGCTCTGTCTACCTACCTTTAAAAAGTCATTCTGGATTATTTTGTCATCTCTAGTAGTCTGCACACCTACATAGGTTGGCTTTCTCGAGGACCCAACCAGTAAAGAGGCCCATGCAGGTCCTACAACCAGGCTCAGAGCTTTTTTGATTGGGATTCTGAAATAGTCAGAATATGGCTTGGATGTGACAGGAGTTCTGCATAGGGAGTTTCTTTAGGTCAAGAACTCACCCTCAGGGAAAAAAACTGCTCTTTCTAGCCATATAATTGTTGGAGGAGGTCAGTGGGAGGATCTTTGCACTGAATGTCTCCTGAGCTAGACTAAGGCAATCAGAGTCTTCTTACCTTCTCCCTATCCTTGGAATATATAATCTGCTACTATTATCATACTAGCAGCTGTTTTAAGGATGAAGCCTTTGAAGATTAAGGTGTTGAGACCGTTTGGACTGAATATGTGACTGAACCCTGTTAAGACCTCTCTGTAGGGGCACCTGGGTGGCTCAATCGATTAAGCATCCAACTTTGGCTCAGGTCATGATCTCACCATAAGTGAGTTCAAGCCCCCATTAGGCTCTCTGCTGTTAGCACAGAACCAGCTTCAGGTCCTCCATCCCCCTGTTTCTGCCCCTCCTCGGTTCACTCTCTCCCTCTCTCTCTCTCAAAAATAAATAAACATTAAAAAAGAAAGACCTCTATATAAACTTTTAAGATTCTAGCAGGCAGGAATAGAGATCTTCTGATATTAAGGCTGGCCAAGACAAGCCTTCTATGTAAGTTTCTTGGCTTATGAAAACTACCACCCACTGGGGCTTCTGGGTGATTCAGTGGATTACAAGTCATGATCTCATGGTTCCTGAGTTCAAGCCTCACATCTGGCTCACTGCTGTCAGGGCAGAGCCTCCTTGGAATCCTTTGTCCCCCTTTCTGTGCCCCTCCCTTGGTTGTGCTCTTTGAAAAAAAAAAATCTTTTTAAACATTAAAAAAAAATAACCACCTACCAATCTAGAGTGATTTGCCACATTCTTTGATTTCTCTGTACTCTTCACATACAGGGGACAATTTAAGAACTAACAATAATCTCAAATTGAAAAATAGCTTTTAAGATCTGATAATGTATAGTCATTTCAAAAATGTAGGCTTTGGGGGCTCATGGGTAGCTGAGACCCTTAAGTGACCAACTCTTGATTTTGGCTCAGATCATGATCTCATGGTTATGGGATTGAGCCCTGTGTCATGTTCTGAGCTGACAGCATGGATTCTGCTTGGGATTTTCTATCTCCCTTTCTCCCATCTGCTCCCTCCCTCTCTTTCCTTAAAAAAGTTTGTAAAAAAAAAGGTAGAATTGAATAGAATAGAATGAATAGAATGAATTTCTATAGAAATTCTATAGAATGAATTTCTATTCATTATTTATATTAATGCTATTTTGAAGGAACCTAATGTTCTATGTTACTAATAGAACTAATTAACTAATAATTTGATGTATTCAAACTAGGAGATATTTTTAAAGTTATTAAAACATAGTTATAGTGATATCATAATTAAAGTCAAACATAGATTAAAAGTAAAGGCCTGTATCTTCAAAAGACTCATTTACATGCTAATTCATAGATGCTCACTCTAAAGAGGGAAATACTATTAAAATGGTCAATTTTAATACTATACTAATTTGAGGTACTTCTTCAGCTTTAATTTAAAGTTAGAATGTTTAACAGTTTCTTCATTTGTTCCTAGTTTATAAGTGAATCTTTATTAAACAAAAAGATCAATTCACTTTACATATTAATAATGAATAGAAAAAGTCAATTCAACCAAATTTATAGAGGTGATAAAAGAATGATTATCTTTAGTCTAAACTTAAAGTTGAGGACAGACAATTTCAAGAGAAAATGCTACACTTAATGAAATTGAAGTATATTACGTATGTTTTGGAAAGTTCTTGATAAGAATTACAGAGGCTTGGTAGCATAGGTGGCAAAACATATTCCATTGTCTAGGTTTTAAAAACAATTGTTTCTTCTAACTAGATTTTTAAAAAATTTAATACCTGTCTCACTGACATACAATGATATATTAGTTTCAGTTGTACAACATAGTGGTTCTACATTTCTGTACATTATGCAGTGCTCACCATGATGAGTGTCGTTACTATCTGTCATAATACAAAGTTTTTATCATATTATTGACTATATTCTCTATGCTGTAGTTTCTTCCCCATGACTTATTTATTTTATAACTAGAAGTTTCACCCTTCCCCCCACCCCCCACTGCTGGCAACCACTAGCTTATTTTCTGTATTTATGAATCTTTTTTGTTTTTGTTTCTTTTTTAATTTTTTTTTTAGATTTCATATATAAATGAAATCATGTAGTATTTGTCTTTCTCTGTAGGATTTATTTCCCTAAGGATTGTACCCTCTAGGTCGTCTGTATTGGCATAAATGACAAGATCTCATATGACACTGTAATATCCCATTGTATGTATTCACCACATCCTTTATCCTTTCACCTATTGATGGACACTTGGATTGTTTCCTTATCTCAGGTGTTGAAAGAAATGCTGTAATAAACAAAGGGCACATATATCTTTTCAGATTAGTGTTTTCATTTTCTTTTTTAAGTACCTAACAGTAGGCATACTAGATCATATGGCATCTCTATTTTTAATTTTTTGAGGAAACCCCATACTGTTTCTTATAATGGCTTCACCAATTTACATTCTCACCAAGAATGCATGAGGTTTCCCTTTCTGTATATCCTCACCAATACCTATTATTTCTTGTCTTTGATACTAGCCCTCTGACTGGTGTAATGTGACATCTCATTGTGGTAACTAAGTTTTTATACGTTATTTCTAGGGAAAGATTATTCCCTTACATCTTTAGAGTTGTAGTTTATATTACTACAAGAATTATTGAAATACTATGAGAATTCAATTTGTCATCCTAAGTACAACATCTAAAAACATAAAAGTATGTGTATAGTCTGTGTGCAAAAGAGAAAGGAAAAAGGGAATAAAGAGAAATAAAGACAATAGTTAGCCAGAAGCAACTTTCATCTAAAGGCAGATTTTATGGAATTAATGTATTTTAAGGTAGTAGGCATTTTTTTCAGTCCCCTTTACACTTGATACTTTTTATACTTCCTTTAAAAAGCACTCTTCTTGTGCTCTTCATTAAGATTTGGAAATGACAGTCATAGAAAATAAGTTGTAGTTTTGTCATCTTTATGTTGTAAGGTTTCATAAAAGTATTTTAAGAGACCAAAAAAGAAAAAAAAAGGCATGGCATCCTAAATTACATGAAATTGAGAGTGCAAATAGCTGGTATCCACCATAACTGTGAAACAATAGGAAACATCTTGTGAAACATTTTGATACCAAAGAAATTTAGCCTTTTAAAAGGTATGATAGAACAGTGAGAAAAAAAGGAGAAAAGAATTTTATTTTTATATGTGAATACATTAATTTTTAAATGTTACCTAAAGTGTTTTATAATTTTACATTTAAAACTGGTATAATCATTGTAAATTTTATTTTTCCAGTTTATTTTCCAGGAGCATTGAACTGACCACTTACATTTATATCTGGGAGAACTACAGGCTCATCATTTTGCCTTGGGATTCTCCATGGACTTGGTATTTAACTTTCTTAGGAGTTGATTTTGGCTACTACTGGTTCCATCGCATGGCCCATGGTAAGTTGCAAATCAAGGTTTTATTGATAATTTATGCTGAACTGTGTTGGGCTCATAGCAGGTATTCAGTAAATATTGAATGAATGAATAAATTAATAACATGGTTTATTTTATAGTACATAAGATTAATGATAAAGTTTAGTCTGAAATTTAAATGGAAACATATTCTGAAGTCATTTTTTAAATGAAATTATTAGAGATATATTTTTTCATGCCTTGTGTATCTAACTTGTAAAAAAAAACACTTGAGAAAGTGATGGCTGTAGCATTACTTTTTAATATACTGTCTGACGTTTTTCTTATTATGACATGCTTCGTAGAGTCTAGTGGCTCTTGAACACAATATCAGACTTCAAGTCACAATTATCAGTGGTCATTCAGAAGAGCTCTGAAACAGCATGGAATCCTGGGTAGTAAGACTGGTTCAAGTTCTTGGCAGTAATTCCACATTGCAAATGAAAATGCAATCATCTAGGCACTAACCATAATGCATTTCAGTATTAACATAGTTTTGTAAAGTTTCTCATTTAATACAAAGCCCTCTTACCACACTGGCTCACTGAATTTGCTTTTTGGGATTATTGGCTGAACTTTACAAAGAAATGTTTTGTTATGGAGAGGGAAATGGAAGAACAGGAAACAGTCTAAAACTCTGTAGAACTGAGTAGGGGTTGGAGAATGGTTGTAGAGCTAGGGTGAGCAAATGGTCTGTAAGGAGGAAGAAGGCACACAAACGTATTTCTGAAGGGAAATGAGGGAGAGTGCTAATTTTGAAAGCCTACTCAAGAGTAGAACTAGGATTTCAGTGGGTGATTGGGCTGAGTGGGTGGGGAGGAAGGAAGGAAGAGAAAGAAACCTGGAATAATAATAGAAAATAGTTGGGAGATGGCAAGAAGAGACCTGAGTTCAGGGTGAATAACTGAGCAATGTGTGTAGGAGGATGGTGACCAAATATCCTTCCCAAGCAAGGATGAGGAAATAGGAGCAAGAGAGATTAGCATTATGCTTAAGACACAAAATTTTAAATGCAGCATTATTTTTGTTAGGTACATTAACCATGTGTAAAAAATGAAATGAAATAAAGAATGTTAATTCATTGAAACAATTTGAAGGGAACATATAAATAAGAAAAATTATTTATTTTGTGTGTGATAACCTTTGTCTTTGAAAATAATAGGTCGGTGCCTGACATCATTTCCTTCTGTATAAATGCAAGAGGATACTCCCAAATTGAACGTGACTTAGGAATAAAATACGATCATGTAGTAATCTTTGTATTTTATTTCAAAATAGTAGTTTTCTCCTTAAAATAAAGCCATTGGCGATCTTCTTTTTTCTATGCAGCAAATGGGTAATGCAGAAAGCATTTACATTGTATTACTTAATTTCAGAAGCCTTCTAATATCACACTGTCCTGTACAGATGTGTTTGTTTGGGAAATCTGCAAATTCGCTTAATCTTTAAAAGCCCATTATAACAGGAAGCAAAGAACCAACAAAATATTACCAAATATAAAACTTTTAACAATATGTTGATGTTAAGTGCTCTCAGTTAAGGAAGAGCAATAAAGCAAAATAATATATTAAATACATTGAATCAAGGCTGTTTAAAGTATGCTTCCTATTAGAAAATTTTGAACCAAATCCAGTGGAAGCAGGCATTAAAAAATATGCAAACCTTCTGGAAAAACACTCACCACATTCAGGCTATGAAGTCTAATCATAAGTTCAAAGATTTTTGACTTGTGATGGAAAGCTCTTAGGAAAAAAAGTAAATTAGTAGTTGAAAGTGTCAACCTTTGATATGGTAGTCAAATTTTAAATATTTTGTGATAAGAATGTAAAATATTAAAAGAGATTTTTAGAAATCTAGAAGTACACAAGAGTAAGAAAACTTATAATATCAAATTTCCTGAGCCTCTTGGGTTACTAAGCTGATACTCATTAATTAGTCAACTTTATTTAACTGAGAAGTTTGAACAGTTCTAAAATCCTAATGTTGCCCCAAAATATAAGAAAAAAGCCTTCCTTTCCTACTTAATGTTACTTTCCTTTCAATACTTGCAATAAAATAATAAAATAAAAATACATTCCATATTTGTTGATACGTTAAATGCTATGAGTTTTAAACAATATATACTTTTTATTTAAATTATTTCTTTAGTAACATAATTGGTGCAAGGTTTTTGCTATTGTTTCATTGTTTTCATTTGTTTGGTTTGCATACATGTAGAATTTTCTCACATTAAGGGTATGGAAAAGGGTATATTCTCAGAAACTCGATTTTGATCTTTATTCCTGTACAAATGAACAGGAGGATATTTGAGGCTATTGTGTTATTTGCATTTCATTCCCTTTTCCTCTGGAATAATGAGAAATGATTTGCTAATTATTGTTAACTTAGAGAAAAAGAATACTGTAATAATTTCTATAGAGCACCTTGATATCTTAAGAAATGTAAAGAGACAAAATTAAATTCATCTTAAATTAAAAGTAGCTTCTGACATGCTTAGTCTGCACTAAAAAGAATGCATTATTTTTTCCTTGTATTTCCTATGTGTTATACTAAACATGTAAGAAATCGAGTAAAGACTTTTAGGGAACATTAAAATCATTAAAATGTAAATGATTACTACTGAGCCTTCCAGAATGCTAGTAGTAGACTTTATCTCTTCTTGGGTGATGGTTGCAAGAGTGTATGTATTTGTAAGAAATATGTTGAATTGTGCACTTAAAGTTTGTGTACTTTATGCTTTAAAAAATGTTAATGAATAATGCTACCTATATGATTTCTTAGCGAATAGCTGAAAGTCACAATGATACAGTAGGTAACCCAATTTAGAAATAAGAACCAAGAAATGATCATGTGTAACTCTAAGCATTAACATGTGACCTTGAACCGATTTTACCTGTATCAGTTTCCATAACCAAGGATGGTGGAAAAACAAGAAAGCCTGTTATTAATTTTATTGCACCTCTTCTCCAAATCCTTCTTTGGTGTCTCTTGTGTTACCAGGGGTAGACCCTACAGCCACCGCTCCTTTGCAAGCTTACTTGGTGTTAGACTTTATCAGTTTAAAAGATTGGAGCGATACTACAGAGCCAGAGCAGAGGCTTTGCTTCCATTTTTCAGAGTGCTCTTTTTCATGAGGTACTTAGCAGACTAGTGCCCAGGGAACCTGGTAGTAACGATGGTTTAGCTGTAGCCTATACCTTTAGGTAAGATCTTCTGTTCTCTGGGGGACCACATCAGAGAGCTGCCTGTAACACACACCCTCTGGGGGCTGTGTGCTCTAGGAAGTTCCTCTATCCCCACCAGACCTCCTAAGTAGCCATAGCTTCTCCAAAGACATCTGACTCTTAGACTTGGCGGTGGATAAGAGGGGAGTTTTCTAAATTTATACATTCCTGCCTTGTTCATTCTCCCTTAACTCCATAGCCAAAAGCTGTGTTCCATAATCGCTACTTCTGTATCACTGAATTACTCCTCGTTTACCTCTTTTAGTAGTTAACTGCTTTTTTATTAGTTAATAATTCTTTACATCAGCTTTTTCTTACACTCAAATTATTGGTGTGTTTTTTTTCTCCTGATTAGACTCTGACTGATAAAGCCAGCTTCCCTACATATTATATAAGCTTGTAAATTGAAGCTTCTCCTGATTCTACCTTTAAAATTCCATTCTGAGGTACTGATTACACATGTAGGCTATAATACAATTTAATTCATTTCTGAAATAAAGATGTTCATCTGTAAAATTGTTATAATAAGAATTTATAAAATCCCCTAATACTCTAATTCTTTTACTCAACAAGTAAACTAGTTCATTTTCTACTTACCTTTCTGTATCTAAAAAAGGTGAGTGATCATAATTTTTGTATAATATTTTACAGTTATTCCTATAATTTCATTATGATTAAGTGGGCCTCTCTGTATGACTTATTAAATTTCAATTTTTTTCATGTCTTTCTGACTTCTAATTGGGATTTAATTTAGACCATTCGAATTTCCATCATTGTTTAAATGAAGCAAGTAAGCAAGTGTATTTATTTGCTCAGACATTATTTTATTTTGTGGTTGTACCAAGTTTGTGGTCTCTATCTAAGAATGGGTGACTTCTATTCAGCTACATTTGTGTTTCGTTTTTAAAAATACCAGAATAAGGGTACCTGGGTGGCTCAGTTAAGTGTCTGATTTTGGCTCAGGTCATGATCTCAATCTTTATGAGTTTGATCCCTCTGTCAGGTTCTAGGCTGACAGCCTGGAGCTTGCTTCAGATTCTGTGCCTCCCTCGTTCTCTGCCCTTCCCCTGCTCATGCTCTCTTTTTCTGTCTCTCAGAGATGAATAAATATTTAAAAAAAATTTTAATTATAAAAATCACATAATATACCTAACTTTTTGTAGCTCTTTGCTATACATTTCATTCTATTTTTAAAATACAGTGTGATTTTATTCTTACTGGATCACTGAGGTTAAAGTCCTCTCTGCATTTGCCTAAGTTGCAGCTCTTCCTCTCACCTCTTTCTGTGATTTATTCCTTTCTCTCAGTCCTTGGAATAGTCATCATTCAGAACATCAGTGAAGGAAATCTTGGAATTACCAAGAACTTATGACCAGTTTCTCAGTATTACTTTCTACTAAAAAGCATGTCACCAATGTCAACCATTTCCCTCTGAGTTCATTTTAATGACAGAATCAACACTATGTCTAATGGTAAACGCTTGTCCATAGGAGTACTTAAAATTTATATGCACTGAAAGGTCACCATTATTTCCTCTCAGAAAATCCCATTTGAGTTAGCCTTCCTCTTAGAAATAGCTCATTATTATCACTGGTAATTGTGGTCATGCTTAAAGCTACAGTCTGAATTTCCTTTAGCGTACTTAGATTCTAGATATATGTGTTATATGAAAAGCACATGTGAAACGAAGATTTGAGCCATCATCCAGGTGTAAAAAGTATGGATTCAGTGAGATATCAAACAGGCAAATCATACATTTGATGATAAAGAATAAGAGTTTCAGGAATCTCCATCAGCCTATTTTTGAACATTGATACTAAAGTGTAGAAATATTTTCAGGAATAGTTGGGAGTATTTGAGGATGGCTCTGGTAATATTTTCCAGGGATTAAGAAAGCTGTGAGATGGGTAATCAAAATGAAACTAGAAGACAAAGAAGGATTAAAGCTTAATTTATGAGCCTTAGTTTTCTTGTCACTCTGCTTAAGACATGTACCTTATTTTTCCTTTAGTGCTAAGACTTAGTACACTTGCCTGTCACATAGCAGATGGAGCACTGAAATTTGTTTCAAGAAATCTAGTTGTGTAACTCTATGTGCAGCTATTTATCACTCACATAACCCTGGGATTAACTTCTCTGAGAGAGATTTTTTGGTTTTATTAATCTTTCAATTTTGTGAAGTTTAAATGAAAAATGCTTTAAGAGTACATGAACCTAGTGAAAATGAATGATTGAATTATTAACTAAGAAAGCATATTTATAATATGCTTATTATAATATAATATAATTATTTATAATAATTAATCATAATTAACTAAGAAAGCAAGATGGAAGCTTATGTAAAATTTTAGGGGTGATTAAAATGGGCAGAGGAGAGAAAACTTAAGTTTGGGGTAGCCTTTAGGAATGAACTCAAGTGATACTCAATTAAGTATGATCTGGGAAGAGCAGATTTTATCCCAAGTAATTTTGTTCAAAATGAGAATTTGGAAAAGTTTTTTACTAAATGTATATAATAAATTAACAAAGAAAACATTTGATCCCTAGCCATTCTAGACCATAAAAAGCCAAATCAACTGTAACTCTATCCTCTTTTATTTATTAAAGAATTGTAATTGTGACTGAATTTAATTTTACCATATTAAAATAGCACAATGAAAAAACTGCTCTGTGAATTATGAAGAGAATAAACTAAGTAAAGATGTTTGAAATATTATCAACTAACTTAGAGATGATTTTACCATTATAAACTATTTGTGCATTAATTTTTTCAATAAATATTTATGATAACTTTTTCTATACTAACCCTATGCCAGGTACTAGAGATAGCATTGTTAATAACTGGTCTGGTTACTGATTGTTCATTCTATGGATGATAGGTATTAATAACTACTTAATAATAATAACAATAGGTAAAGTACAGTGATGATTATAGTGAACTCTGACAAAAGAAACTCTGTCCTCATTGTTATTAATTCTTAAATTTGCACATTTATGAATACACTGATCAATTTTTTCTCAAAGCAGTATACATAAAAAACAAATGAGATTCTGTCTAAAATGCATAATGATGATGCTAGTAATAGTATTAATAATAATACTAATAATGAAGAGTCAACTATTATTGAAAGCCATTAGAGCATGTTTAAAAAGCATGGATTCTGGAATGAGGTTACCTGATTTCAATTCCTAGTGCTGCCATTTATTAATTGAGATTTGGAGCAGGTTAATCTGTCCTAATTTCTTCATGTCTTAAATGTGAATAATATACACATGATAGGGGTTTTTTAAAGTTTATTTCGTTTTGAGAGAGACAGAGACAAAGACAGAGCACGAGTGGCGGAGGGGCACAGAGAGAGAGACAGAATCTGAAGGAGGCTCCAGGCACTGAGCTGTCAGCACAGAGCCCAACACAGGGCTTAAACTCACAAGTTGTGAGATCATGACCTGAGCCAAAGTGGGACGCTTAATCAACTGAGCCACACAGTCACCTCTGTGATAGAATTTTTATAAAACTTAAATGGACAAAACTTTAGGAAAATGACTTGTACATTGTTTTTTTTTTGTTTGTTTTTTTTTTTTTAGTGTTTTATTTATTTCTAGGAGAGAGAGAGAGAGAGACAGCATGAGCAGGGGAGGGTCAGAGAGAGAGGGAGTCACAGACTGAAACAGGCTACAGGCTCTGAGCTGGCAGTCAGCACAGAGCCCAACTCGGGGCCCGAACCCACAAACCGCGAGGTCATGACCTAAGCGAAAGTCGGACGCTTAACCGACTAAGCCACCCAGGCGCCCCTGACTTATACGTTGTTAATGCTGTTTGAGTGTTACTATTATCATTTAATTAATGCTTATTACTTGGCTAGGTACTAGACTAGGTGCTTTATATTAATAATACAGCATATTATTCAATTCCCAGAACAACCCTATGAAGTAGGCATTCTGCTGTTCATCAGATATTAGATGAGAAGGAAATCCAGGTGTAAAACATATGTAGTATAATGCCAGGCAGGGAGGAATGCTGTGGGTTAGAAGGTGATGAATACAGGAATTAATTAATTCCTCTATTAGGATTCATAGAGGTGATAGGCGGCATTTTAGTAGAAACTTCAATGAGCTGAAGAAGGCAGCTTAGGGACATCTGAGGAAAGGGCTTTCTACACAGAAGAACCGGTTAATGCAAAGTACCTAAGGAGGGAACAAGCTAGACAAATTTGAGTAATATTAAGAAACCACTTGTGGAGAATACCATTAAGAAACTGGAAGAAAGAGAATAAGGGCAATAGTCAGGATTCTGATCATACAGAATCCTAGAGACTGGCAATAATAAAACTGATTAATTTATCCTCAGCAATACTCCCCACTTTACCCTGCAAGCCAGGATGAGTTTTAGGAGAATAGTGACATTTATTTATTATTTAACAAATACTCATTGAAGACTTATGGTTTCACTTTTATTGGACTATGTGGTACTCAAAATCCAAAACCGTCTTTTGATGGTTACTAATATAATGTCAGGATGTGATATGTGCAATAAATTTAATAAATAGTTTAGGAGAAATGGAAAGTGCCAGATAGATTTAGGTATCACAATTTTATATAGAATGGCCCCTAATATTTATCTGATAATGTGACTTTTTTTTGAGAGACAGAGAGAGAGCATGAGTGGGGGAGGGGTAGAGAGAGAGGGAAACACAGAATCCAAAGCAGGCTCCAAGCTCTGAGCTATTAGCACAGAACCCGATGCGGGGCTTGAACTCACAAGCCATGAGATTGTGACCTGAGCTGAAGTTGGACATTTAACCAACTGAGCCACCCAGGTGCCCCTGATAATGTGACCTTTAAGCACAGACCTAAAGCTTTTTAAGGGAATGAGTCATATGATTCTGCGGAAAGGGAATACCAGCCAGAGAGGATATCGTAAGTGCAAAGGCTCTGAGGCAGAGAATACATGGCACATTTGAGGAAATTCCAGGAGATCATTGTGGTTGGAGCTAAATGGGAGAGGATTAGAGTTGCACAAGATGAGGGGCATCACAAATGTGAGGCACTTTAGGCAAATCATGTGAGAACTCATAAACTATTATAAAAATATTGACTTTAAAATAAAGACTGTAACAAGACACAAAGGACACTATATAATCATAAAATAAAGAATCCAACAATTTAACAATTATAAATATTTATGCACCCAACATGAAACACCCAAATACATAAAGCATCTAATAACAAACATAAAGGAAATAATCGATAGTAATATGATAATAGTAGGGGACATTCACATACCACTTACATCAATGGATAAATTATCCAAACAGAAAATCAACAAGGAAACAGTGGCTTTGAATGACTGATAGATCATCAGGTCTAACAGATGGATCTAACAGATCTAGTGAGAACATTCCATCCTAAAACAGCAGAATACATGTTCTTTTTAAGCATGATTGGAACATTCTCCAGAATAGATCACATATTAGTCTACAAAACATGTCTCAACAAGTTCAAAAAAATTGAAGTCATACCATGTATCTTTTCCAATCACAATGTTATGAAACTAGAAATCAACCAGATGAAAAAGTCTGGAAAGAACACAAATACATGAGGTTCAATAACATGCCACTAAACAATTAATGGATCAACCAAAAAATCAAAGAGAAAATAAAAAACTACATGGACACAATTGAAAATAAAAACACAATGGTCCAAAATCTTTTGGATGCAGCGGAGGCTATTCTAAGAAGTTTATAACAATATGGGCCTACCTCAAGAAGCAAAAATTTCTCAAATAAACAACCTAACCTTACACCTAAAGGAGCTAGAAAAAAAACAAACAAAACTCAAGTACAGTAGAAGGAAGGAAATAAATAATAAAGATCAGAACAGAAATAGACAAAATACAAACCAAACCAAACCAATCAAAACAAAACACAACAACAGAACAGATCACTGGAACCAGGAGCTGATTTTTTGAAAAAATCAACAAAATTGATAAATATCTAGCCAGACTCATAAAGAGAGAGAGAGAGAGAAGACTCAAATAAACAAGACCAGAAATGAAGGAGCAGAAATAACCAAATACCACAGAAATACAAAGGAGTGTAAAGAATATTATAAAAAAATATATGTCAACAAATTGGACAACCTAAAAGAAAGAGATAAATTCCTAGAAACATATAAACTCCAAAAACTGAATAAGAAAGAAGTCGAAAATTTGAACAAAGCCATTAGCAGCAATGTTATGGAATCAATTAAAAAAAAAAAAAACTCCCAAAACACAAGTATCCAGGACCAGATGGCTTCATAGGTGAATTAGAGCAAATGTAAAGAAGAGTTACTACCTATTCTCCTCAAACTATTTCAAAAAATAGAAGAGGAAAGAAAGCTTCCAAATTTATTATGGTAGGCCAGCATTACCTTGATACCAAGCCCAGATAAAGAGAATACAAAAAAAGAGAACTACAGGCTAATATTTCTGATGAACGTATCTGCAAAAATCCTCAAAAAATATAGAAAACCAAATCCACCAATAGGTTAAAATATAATTCACCATGATCTCGTGGGATTTATTCCTGGTATTGCAAGGTGGTTCAA
This sequence comes from Crocuta crocuta, assembly GCF_008692635.1. Taxonomy (NCBI): domain Eukaryota; kingdom Metazoa; phylum Chordata; class Mammalia; order Carnivora; family Hyaenidae; genus Crocuta; species Crocuta crocuta. The sequence goes on from NW_027529173.1 coordinate 6,613,729, forward strand.
CATTCACAAATTAATGAACATGATACATCAGATAAACAAGGGAAAGGATAAAAACATGATCATTTTAGTAGATTCAGAAAAAGCATTTGATAAAGTACAACACCCATTTATGATAAAAGTCCTCAAAAAGTAGGATTAGAGGGAATATATCTCAGCAGAATAAAGGCCATACATGAAAAATCCACAGCTAATAGCATACTTAATGGTGAAGAACTGAGAGCTTTTCCTTTAAGGTTAGGAACAAGACAAGGATAACTACTCTCACCACTTTTATTCAACCTAGTACTAGAAGTCCTAGCCACAGCAATCAGATAAGAAAAAAGAAAGAAAAAGTTGTATGGAAGAGGTAAACCTTTCACTATTTTCAGATAACTTGATACTATATATAGAAAACCCTAAAGACTCCCCCGCAAAACAAACAAACAAACCCCCCCCAAAAACAAACAAAAAAACCCTACTAGAACTGATAAATGAATTTAGTAAGGTTACAGGCTACAAAATTAGTATATGGAAATCCTCTGCATTTCTATACACTAATAATAAAGTGGCCAGAAGATAATCACATTTATAATTATACCAACAATAATTAAAAACCTAGGGGCAAACATAACCAAGGAGAGATCTGAACTCTGAAAGTTATAAAACTTTGATGAAAGAAATTGAAAATGACACAAATAAATGGAAATATATTTTATGCTCATGGATTGGAAGAACCAACATTGTTAAAATGTCCATACCACTGAAAACAATCTAAAGCTTTAACACAATCCCTATCAAAATATCAACAGCATTTTTCACAGAACTGGAACAGATAATCCTAAAATTTGTATGGAATCACACAAGTCCTGAAATAGCCAAAGGAATCTTGAAAAAGAACAAAACTGGAGATATCACAATCCCAGGTATCAAAGTATATTATAGGGTTTTAGTAATCAAAACGGGATGGTACTAGCAGAAAAACTGACACATAAGACTGATGGAACAAAATAGCCCAGAAATAAACCCATGATTATATGGTTAATTAATCTTCAAGAAAGGAGGAAAGAATGTGCAATGTAAACAAATATAATCTCTTTAACAAATAGTTTTGGGAAAACTAGACTACTTTTTACACAACACACAAAGATAAATTCAAAATGGATTAAAAACCTAAGTGAAACCATCAAAATCCTAGAAGAGAGTACACGCAGTAAATTTCTCTGGTGTTGGCCATAGCACACATTTTTTTTGATATGTCTCTTCAAGCAATGGAAACAAAAGCAAATATAAGCTATTAGGACTACATTAAAATAAATCTTCTGTAATTTACAGGAAAGAAACAATCAACAAAACTAAAAGACAACCTACTAAGTGGGAGAAGATATTTCCAAATGGCATATCCAATAAAGGGTTAGTATCCAAAATATATAAAGAGCTTACTAAGCTCAACACCAAAATAATAGTAATAAGAATAAGAATAGCCTAATTTAAAAATGGGCAGAATACATGAACAGACGGATCTCTGAAGAAGACATCCACATGGCCAACAGACACATGAAAAAATGTTCAACATCACTCCTCATCAGGGAAATTCAAATCATAACTACAGTGAGATATCACCTTATATCTGTAAGAATGGGTAAAATGAAAAACACACTAATAATAACAAGTGTTGGTGAGGATGTGGTGGAAAAGGAAACCTAGTGCATTGATGGTGGGAATGCAAAATGGTGCAGCCAGACTATGGAAAACAGTATGGAAGTTCTTCAAAAATTAAAAATACAGTTAGTATAACATCTAGTTATTTTAATACTGGGTATTTTCCCAAAGAATGTGAAAATACTAATTCGAAAAGTTATATGCACCCCAGTGTTTATTGCAGTCCTATTTACAACAGCCAAATTATGGAAGCAGGTTAAGTGTGCATTAACAGATGAATAAAGAAGATGTGGAATAAACACACACGCACACATATACTCACAATGGAATATTACTGAATCCTAAAGAAGAATGGAATCTTGCCATTTGCAACAATATGGGTGGGTCTAGATGGCATAATGGTAAGTGAAATAAGTCAGAGAAAGACAAATAACATATGATTTTACTCATATATGGAATTTGAGAAAAAAAAACAAACAAAAAATACTTTTTAAAAAAAATTAATGTTTTTATTTATTTTTGAGAGACAGAGAGAGACAGAGCATTAGTAGGGGAGGCACGGAGAGAGGGAGAGACAAATAATTTGAAGCAGGCTCCAGGCTCTGAGCAGTCAGCACAGAGCTTGACATTCTGCTCGAACTCACAAACCATGAGATAATGGTCTGAGCTGAAGTCCGGACACTTAACCAACTGAGCCACCCAAAGGCATGGTGGGTGGAGAGATGGGTAAAATAGGTCTAGGGGACTAAAAGTACACTTGTGTCGGTGAGCATTGAGTAATGTATAGATTTGTTGAATCACTATATTATACACCTAAAACTGATAAAAACACTGTTTGTTAGCTATACTGGAATAAAAATAGAAATTAAAGTAAAATACATTTTAAAGATGTGGCTATTTCCTGGGTTTTGTTGTTGTTTTGTTTTGTGTTTTTGATTTGTTTGTTTTTTGTAAAGTTAGAAAATACATATTATGTATACAGATTTATTTTCACATGTTATTAAGAGCATGTAAATAGTGAATTTGACAAACTGAAAATTCCTTAAAACTATCATTGCATTGAATAACCTTGGTTTGTGTTTTTTTGTTGTTGTTGTTGTTTTGTTGTTTTTTTTTTTTTGCACACTATAATTTGAAAAGCTCTACCTTAGATTATGGTAGTATCAAAAGAATTGGGAATTGGTTAGATTCTGGATATATTTTGCAACTAATGCCAGTAGGATTTGCTAACGTTATTTATATGAGTTGTGTAGGAAAGAGGAAATTCATAAATGCTCCAAAAACTTAGCCTGAGACAATGAGTGAATAGTGTCATTTATTTAGAAGGAAGATTTGTGGGGCACCTGGGTGGCTCAGTCGGTTAAGCATCTGGCTTTGGCTCAGGTCATGATCTCATGGTTCGTTGGTTCAAGCCCCAACATCAGGCTGTATGCTGACAGCTAGCTCAGAGCCTGGAGCTTGCTTCAGATTCTGTGTCTCCCTCTCTCTCTGACCTTCCCCTGCTCATGCCGTCTCTATCTCTTTCTCAAAAATAAATAAAACATTAAAAAATTTTTGAAGGAATATTTGTGAACTGAATAAACTGGGGCGTGGGGCTGGGGATTTTTATTCCCTCTGAATAAAAAGAGGTCAAATAGTTAAGTAATACACCACAAAGTTAGTAAATTTTAGTGGCTATTTTAAGCTCAACTTTAGTTTGAACTAAAGATACTGGTTGTGAAAGAAATGAGATACTCTCATACACTACATTTGTAGTTCTCTGCAAAGAAAATACTGTGGGACCAGAGGAGAATAAGATTAACTGTAAAGCAGAACTCATGGCTGACTCTGTGGACTTGGCTATCCTTAGGTAGATGGCTATCTTGTAGACCTGTGTTTTTATATCTGCCCTTGGTAGGTGTCTGTGTACTAATCTCCTTTGTAAAGATATCAGCCATACTGGGTTAGCACCCACCCTAATAATCTCCTTTGAACTTAATTACCTCTTTAAAAACTCTATCTTTGGGGCACCCGGGTGGCTTAGTAGGTTAAGCTTTGGGACTCTGGATTTCAGCTCAGGTCATGGTCTCATGGTTGTGAGATCCACGCCCAGTATGGAGCCTGCTTAACATTGTCTTTCTCCCTCCTCTGCCCCTCCTCTGCTAGAGCATTCTCTCTCTCACTCTCTCTCTCTCTTTCTCTCTCTCAAAACAACAAAAAACCCTAATCTTCAGAAGTAGTCATATTCTGAGGTACTGGGGTTAGGAGTTCAGCATATAAATTTGGGGGGGACACTATTCAGCCCACTAAAAATAAACTAGCTGACTGTAAAAAAAAATAAACTAGCTGACTGACAAAACAATAATGTTCTCATTTCATGAACACAGGGAGAGTAGCTTCGTTGGCTTCAGGAAGAGGCAGTGTTGAGTGGGGGAAAAAGGACACATTTAGAGTTAAAGATACCTGGTTTCTAATCCACTTAATCTAAAGATCATTTTCCTCATTTGTGAAATGGTAATAATAATCTCTTCATTTTGATGTGGTGATCAAGCTTGAATAAAAAATAAATTGTGGTACATCATAGAGCCACAGTACATACAAAGAATCTTACACTAACTTTGAAGACATATTTAAACTAATCCAGGGGAGCCTGGATGGCTCAGTCAGTTTAGCATCCAACTTCAGCTCAGGTTATGATCTCATGGTTCGTGGGTTCAAGCCCTGCATTGGGCTCTGTGCTGACAGCCAGCTCAGAGCCTAGAGCCTGTTTCAGATTCTGTATTTCCCTCTCTCTCTGACCCTCCCCTGCTCATGCTGTCTCTCTCTCTCTCTCTCTCTCTCAGAAATAAATAAAACATTAAAAAACTTTTTTAAAATAAAGTAATCCATATTTTTTACTGTTTTTGCTAAAACTTTCTAAAATATTACAATATATTTTCCATGTTTGTACAAATCATAAATTATGTACAGAAGTCAAAATGATTCATTTAAAATGTATAATTTTTGGAGTTTGATTAATTTCCTAAGTTGTTTTTCTACTATTTGTTCAAAACCAAGTAACTCTCATTTTAACCTCATTTTATAACAAAAGATTTTTTTATGCAGTTTTTGGAATTTTAATTCTTATATTTTGAAGGTACAAAAAGAGAGAGTGCCATGAGTATTGATGAAAAATATAAAATTAATAACTTATCTTTCTTATTCCAAGGCATTTGTAAGAAAAAAATATTGTAGAAAAAAAGCACAGAAGAGCAAAAAAAAAGAAAATGAAAAGTGCTACTAAAACCTTCCCCAGAGATAGCATCTAGAAGCACATTGTAATGAAAGGGAACCTAAAATCAAATTGCCAGGGTTCAGACCCTAGTTTGCCATTTTCTGCATAATATTGAACAAGTTATACCTCCTCTTTGTTTTTCCTTATTTGTGGTATTCAAATAACAAAAGCATACTCCACATTAGATCATTATGAAGTATAAATGAATTATGATTGAGAAAACAGTGCAGAGCCTGACACATAAATAAAAAAAAAAAAAAAAAAAAAAAAGTAAAAAAATTAACCATTATATTGTCTGGTCTCTTTGTTGATAAAATACGTTATATATACTCTAACAATATGAAAATTATTATGTTTTCTTTAAATGATAATTTATTTACATTAGTTGTTAAGATAATTACCTTTGTCAAAATGCAGTATTAAATTTATACTCATACAAACATTCTTTCTCATTGTTACTTGGAGATAGCAATAGAACTTCATAAAGGATCTTGTAAAGATTTACTATACAGCTATACCATTGCATATATGCACAGGTGTAGTATATGATGTAAACTAAAGCTAGAGACCTCTGATTATATGAAACATAACTTGTAGATTTCTATTTATTAAATTTTAATGAAATTGTCTTTATGTTTAATAAGATGCATACACATGGAAAAAGATAATCATAGGTCTCAACACAAGAGATATAGACAAGAGGGAACACTGAAAGACTGTGTTTTAAGCATGCACTCCTTTAGACAAGATATTAATGGTCTTTTTAAAGATGAATATTTGTCAACTATAATAAATAAAATCAAAATGTGCTTTTCTTTTAAAATTGTTTCTTTATCCAGGCACCTAGGTAGCTCAATCAGTTAAGCATCCAACTTTGGCTTAGGTCATGATTTCCTGGTTTGTGAGTTCAAGCTCCATGTTGGGCTGTGTTCTGGCAGCTCAGAGCCTGGAGCCTGCTTTGCATTCTGTGTCTCTCCCTCTCTCTTTGCCCCTCCCCCACTCATGCTCTGTCTCTCTCTGTCTCTCAAAAACATGAATAAACATTAAAAATTATTTCTTTATCAATTAAAAATTGAATATATAATTTGACTTTGTTTTTGGTAGATCAGTCTTATCCACATTCCTTTTTCCTTCAAACTTCAGTTTTCTTATCTTGTACTTTTTAAGAAGAGTGAAATTTTTGAAAGAAACAAAATCCATTAGAACTTGTACATTTTATCTACATTTTAAAGTTTCTTTTTTTGCTCTCTCAGCTTAATTAAATATTAATTTCTCAATATGTTTTCCAACTTACAGATTGAAATCTCTTTTGCAGCAACTAGAAAGTGACTTGGGGAAAAATCACTAAAACAGACTTGTTCTTTCTTATTTTACACTAGTAGGTGTCCTTTTTCTTAAACTTTGAGGGCTCATACTTCGTAGAATGCTTCCAAAATATAATTTTGTGTCATAGGCATTTTTAAAATCATGTATATTTTTTGCCTTTCCAAATTCACAAATCTTGATAATACAAAAAAAAAAAAACCAAAACCAAACAAACCCACAACTGTGTGTTTTCACAATATGTAGCTTGTGCGGTATCATTTTTTAAACATTTCATTGCTGGCTTGTGCTTTGGAGGTAGTTGAAGCATCAAAGAGGACATGTGCTCTAATGGTAAGTGCTTATGCTGTGAGTGAAACAAATAGATGAGCCCCAGAAAAATACACCAGCTATGCAGGTAGCGTTCAATCAATAGGAAATCTTGTTTCATAAGTACTAGATTTCATTAGCAGTGATTTCTGTGTTGTTAAAATTTAGGAAGATAAGTAATTATGCATAATTTGATGCGTTCTACCATGGTGATTATATTGCTTAGGAAAAAAACTGATTCTAAGTAAGGGCATAGTGACCTGCACATAAAACATAAAGCTTAATGAATAGAGAGTAGAAAACAAAGAATGTAAGTGAGTTTGAGTAGAGGATATTTCAGTGGAGGCAGTGATACATAAATCATTTTTTTTGACTATCAGTGGAAAACTGAGATATGAAAAAGGAGATACATAATTACCAATGCCAAGAAAAGAGATTGATTAATGAGAATGGAGATAAATATTTCTATGTAATGAAGTACATAATCACAACAAAACAGGAACTCATTAGAGTGGCAGTAGATATTACTTCGCTCTTAAATTAATCACCATCTTTTCAGTGATTCTAAACACATACTTCATGTGTCTGTTGGCCATCTGGATGTCCTCTTTGGAGAAGTGTCTGTTCATATCTTCTGCCCATTTCTTCACTGGGTTGTTTGTTTTTTGGGCGTGTAGTTTGGTGAGTTCCTTACACATTCTGGATATTAACCCTTTATCTGATATGTCATTTGCAACTATCTTTTCCCATTCCATGTGTAGCAACATAGATGAACCTTGAGGGTGTTATGCTGAGCGAAATAAGTCAGGCAGAGAAGGACAAATATCATATGTTTGCACGTATAGGAGGATTAGGAGGAACTTGACAGAGGAACAAGGGAGAGAAGGGGGGAAATGGTGGGGGAAAGGGAGAGAGGCAAACCATGAGAGACTCTTGAATGCTGACAAAAACTGAGGATTGATGGATGTGGGGTGGAGGAGGGGATGGGCATGGAGGAGGACACTTGTGGGGATGAGCACTGGGTGTTATGTGGAAACTAATTTGACAATAAACTATTTGTAAAAAAAAAAAACACATACTTCACTGTATACACACATCAGAACTTCAACAGGAAGAACTAATGAGTATCAGTCTGAAGGGTTTTGTCAAAAGTTTGTGGGTAAAAGATGAGTACTACATTTCACTAAAATTTGGGGTGCCTGGGTGGCTCAGTCGGTTAAGCTTCCTGCTTCGGCTCAGGTCATGATCTCACGGTTTGTGGGTTCGAGCCCCACATTGGGCTCTGTGCTGATGGCTAGCTCAGACCCTGGAGCCTGCTTCAGATTCTGTATCTCCTTCTCTCTCTGACCGTTCCCTGCTCATGCTGTCTCTCTCTCAGAAATAAAACTTAAAAAAATTAAATTTTACTAAAATTTAAATGTAAGGAGGTTGTTTTATACATGACAAGAAGTCTTCATGCCATTTCCTTTATTTTTTAAGTCTACTTCTTTATTTTGAGAGAGAGAGAGAAAGGGGGAGGTGGGGGAGAGAGAATCCCAGTAGGCTTCATGCTGTCAGTGCAGAGCCTGAAGCCATACTAGATCTCACTAACCATGAGATCATTACCTGAGCTGAAATCAAGAGCTGGTTGCTTAACTGACTGAGCCACCCAGGAACCCCTGCCATTTTCAGATCCTACATGACTCCCGATTCTTAACTGGAATTAGATCTAGTAAAATATTTATGAACATATTAAGGCCCAAGAAATACCATACCTTTTTGTCCTAGGAGACAATGAAAACCTATCATTTTATGAAATAATATTAATAGCGACTAACATTTACTGAGTTCTCTGTGTTTCTAAGTGTTTCTCGGAGATATTTTTATTTAATTAAAAAAACCCAGGAGATGATTTTGATCACCACTTTCACCAAAAGGAAACTAAAACAAAGAGAGTTTAATTTATCTATCAGAATTAATGTGTCAGAACATGGATATTTTGACCTGAGGCCATTGATCTCAAAGTCTGGGGCTTTGCCATTTCTTTAGCCACTTAATAAAATTAAAAATTTTCATTAAATACAACATATACTAATATCAATATGTATCCAATCTACCTCTTAGAGAATTCACTGACATATAGAAGTCCTCAAATATATTGATAGGAAAGAAAATTTAAATTTTGTAATTTGGTTGTTAAAGTGTCAAAATTTTTATTGAAAATAAGGATTAAGGTGTATTAGGATAAGATAGAGTAAGGCTCACACTTTCTTTTCCCATGCAATGTTATACTCATATTGCAGTGTTCCAGCCTAGACAGTATTTGTTAGCTGATTGACTTACGCTATGATACTTATTGTGACTGTATATCAGAATCACCTTGAAAGCTTTAAAAAATTAATACCTAGATTTTAAACAGAACCTCTTATATCAGAAACTCTGGGAGTGGGTCCTGCGCTTAGTTGTACTTTTTGTTGTTTATATTGTTTTAAGCCACCCAGTCATTTTATTTTTATTTTTATTTATTTATTTTCATTTTAGAGAGAGAGAAAGCACAGAGGGGGAGGGAGGAAGAGGGAGAGAGAGAACCTTAAGCAGGCTCCAAACGCAACATGGAGCCTGGCATGGGGCTAGATCCCATGATCCTGGGATCATGACCTGAACCAAAATCAAGAGTCAGAGATTCAACTGAATGAGCCACTCAGGTACCCTAACCAACCTATTCATTTTAATGTGTATCCCAAATTCTCATTGAAGATATGAGAGGGAGCAGGCAACATGCTAGCTCTTTTGAAGATGAATTGACAATAATACGTATTTAAATACTACTAGAGTTGTATAGTTGAATAATTACCCTGTATGTTGAAATATAATTCTATCCCTAGATACTTCATCATGAATCATCCATTATAAGAAAATTTTAAAAATATATTATTATCCCTAAGAAATTGAACAATTAATCCATTACATCATCCAATATTCAGTCAATTCATTTTTAATCCCCCTATTATTCTGAGAATACCTTCTATGAATTTTTTATTAAATCAAATCAATATTTAACAAATAGCTTTATTGTCTTTTTATGTACCTTTTAAGTTGGAAAATGTTACCCCATTTTTAATGCCATTTATATCTGAATTGTCTGCACCAGTTATCTTGTAAATTGATCTACGTTCTAGGTTTATCTATTTCCTTCCAGTATTGCTTGCCTGTACCCTCTGATTTCTCAGTTACCTGCAAATTGAATGCTAGATTTAGAATTCAGATCAATTAGACTCAGGGTGAATATTTTTGGCAAGAATAGTTTATAAATGATGTTAGGTACTCAGATTAGGATCTCCATAAGGCAGTTAGCTACATCAATAAGTATGATAATGAAAGATTATATATTCTTTAGCCAAAACCCCTAAAGGAACATTTTCCCCTTAATAAGAAATCTCTATATATGATTTGTATATGTATGTATCGCTATATAAATATAGATATAGAAATCATAAATAATATCTACATAACTTATATAGAGATTTCTCTGTGTGTGTGTGCGTTCCTGTGAAATAAACACATAACAAATTTCTAGAAAAAAATGCATATCCAAAATGATTCAGTAAGCCAAGAAAATATAAATTTTCCTGTTGATTATTAAGAATTAATTCAGTTGTCAGAAATTAGCTGTTTTTGTGTGTAAATAGCAGTTAATCTATACTTTGACACAAGTCTGTTCTGTTCTCATCAAATCTTTCATATTAGATTTCTGCTTCCAGTTTTGAAAATTGCCAGAATTACTATTACTATTATGAGGGTTGTAAAATGGTGTTTTAAAAAAATTCTTACTCCTTTTGCAACCATTAGCTGACAATTTTCTTGTCTTACATGCAAACAGACCTATAATATATAGTATATATAATTTCATATTGACATCTCTAATTCAATTGTAGTATTTAGCATTTTGCTCTTAACTTTCATATTTGTATCAATATTCTTTTATACTGAAGATCTTGACTTGTAATAATAGTAATGCATTTTCTATATGCTATGTTGTATAGTACACAGTAAATGTTTTATAATATAATATGAAACTAAAAATTTACTGATTGAAGTTTAAGATTTCTTCTCAGTGTTGTATATTCTCTAAAGTGTATTCTATTATGAATATAATAAGAGAACTGTTTCAAAAATTACTTGAAATAATCATTTTCTCTGGTTATGGTAACAATTTGATATATAGTTACATTTTAAATTAATGTTCAGTTGTTTATACTTACTATTATTTTCATGGTTATATGCATACAATAATTCAAAAGCATAAAACTACACTCAGAAATATTATTCCCATCCTTCTTCCCTATTGAAATCATACTTATAGTTAACCATTTTTATAACATCTCTTTATTCCTCCTGTATTTTTTAATAAAAGAGTTTAGTACACCCACCCATTCCCCTCCATGCACATAAACATACACAAACATATATAAACATTTAAAACATTTATAACTACTTTAAAATATAAAATAAGCAGGTAGATACATACAGTTATAGACATAATTAAGTATAGCACATATATAACAGTACACATACATATTATTAAATTCCTTAATCACAAATTTCACATCTATTTTATTGTTCTTTTATTAAGAGATGTTTTACATTCTTGCACTGTGATTATAACATTTTAAATTATTCTTATGATTCTGTCAAGTGAGGCTGAGTGATTAGGTGTACACACATTCAGAATCATTTATCCTTGATGACTTGAAAATGTTAATATTATGAAGTATGAGATCTTTATCTTTTTGAAAGTACAGATCTTCCTCATTGGCACTCAAGCTCCTTTTCTATATTCAAATTATATTTACTTTGTCAAAAAAAAAAGACATTTGCTTAATAGTTGTGTGGTTAGTGTCTTTTTTTTCATATGAAGACTTTGTTCTTCTATGGAAGCAAATGTTAATGGAGCACATGCCCCTCATCCCATGCTCCTTTCTCCAGAGCCAGAAGGAATTCAGACTGCTTATTTTTATACTTACTGGTATCCTGGGGAAAAAGGTAAAGAAGAGTTTATAAAACCTGGACAAAAAAAGGATGTAACTTTTTCAGTTCTCCCAAGGGCTGAATCTTGGCTGAAATAACTGACAGGTTTTGGACATACAGAAGGAAATGATGAGTTGAGCTAAATGTCCAGATGTGTGCTCAACAGATGTATAAGGTTACATTTGAAAAGGCAAGGAATGCAATACCTGTATCTTTAGAGAGGAAGTTGTAAATAGTAAACACATAACTCAGCTATCAACTGTAGTCTGATTTTTGAAGAGTACCAAATACTTTTTCGTCTCTTTAAAGATATATTTAGCAGTGCTTAAAAAAGTCCTTATATGTATAAAATCAGTTCAAAAAAGATCATAAATTGAATTAAAGCAAATGGAGACTTAGAGTGTAATTCTTGCTGTATCATCTTTAATATATGGTTGAACATTTTTTATGAATTTATTTGTACCATAAAATGTAAATAAGCTTTTTAAAAAATCTTTACTCATCTCTACCTGGGAATTTCTTGCTATTACTTCTTAGTATTAAACATCATTATAAACATCTTGCAAATATTCTAAGGAAGACTGTGGAAGAAAAATAGCACAATTACTCCATGTCTTTTAAAACCCACAAAACAATGCCAATTTTTGCCGCATATTTCTGAATTCTCTTAAGAATCAAGATGAATAATGTCTAAAATATCAAGCAAGAAAAGTGGAGTCCTTTCTACATGAGAGAGCTAATGTAGCACTACAGTGGAATGTTCCAGGACAGGACAGATACTGCCCCCACTCAAATATTCATTCATTTACATCAAAATATTCTTTTATGTTCTACATGGCTACAGTGCCTTGCATGCTTCTTAGAAGCCAAAACATACATCCATGGGAATGACAACAAAGCACATTCTAATTTGGGAATTTTAAAGGCCTCTGGGACTTAAAGTTGACACTTCTTTGGCTGAGCTCCAACTCACAACTGAACTGGGGAGAAGAAAGAAACCATTTGGGTTCTGTGTTTCCGTACGTCTCATGCGGTTCTGGTGGGAAAAAAATGATGTCCAAGGTAACACTATGATAACTTGCTCAGATAATAAGTTATTAATTCAAAATGAATTAAATAGGCAATCTTTAATAATGAGAAAGTTGTCACTGGATATCCACCAAAGAGTTAGACTGCTTGGACCATTAGTTGGCTACCTTGTAATAGTCTCGGGAGCCTCAACCTACAGAAAGTGATTCTTCATACTGGAAGAAAAACTTTAAAAGTCACAGAATTTCTTCTTCACCCTTTGAAAATGCAGCCAAGGTAGGAGCTACTTTTCTAGGGTTTAACTTTTTCCTATTACAGACTGGTGGTGGGAGGACGAAGTGAGGGGGAAACTGCAGAAAGAGGAATCTGACTCTAGGTAAGATGTTAAGGGATCAGAGGGTTCACTGATGTCTCCTCTCTCTCAGAAAAGCCCCCCAATTTAACAAAGCTTTTGCTTCTCATAGTTGCGTTTCAGTGCAGAGATGTTGGCAAGAGAGTGAGCAAGCTGCTAAAAAGTTGGCCTACTTCTGAAAATGTGTCTACATTTCAATCAATATCTCCAAAGGCCATAAGGTAGAAATGGTTAATTTAGTTATTCTTGCAAATTATGTGACTACAACTGTTTTTCTTCCTTCACTGACATCAAGTAGCTATGCATATGGCAGGTTTTATAGGTCAAGATACAAAAGCATTTTCACATATTCATAAGCTTTTTAAAGATATTCACTTAATTTCTTTCCTAATATTTAGACATCTTTGTCAGATAGGCAGTTTCATCAAGAGGATAACAGGAGAGATTTTAAAGTCAGATAGATCTGATTTCAAATTCTGCCTATCATCTATTATCGTGAACTTGTACAAATTACTTAATTTCTCTGAGTCTCAACTTATTAATTTGATTTATTTTTTAAAAATTTATTTTAATGTTAATTTATTTTTAAGAGAGAGAAACAGTGTGAACAGAGAAGGAGCAGAGAGAGAGGGAGAAACAGAACCGAAGCAGACTTTAGGCTGTCAGCACAGAGCCGGACTCAAGTCTTGAACCAATAAACTGTGAGATCATGACCTGAGCCAAAGTCAGACACTTAACCAACTGAGGCCCCCAAGTGCTCCTCAATTTATTAATTTTTAAAATAACCATTAATATTACATACTTCTCAAAGTGTCGCGAGATTAAATGAAATAATTTGCATTTAATGGCTGGCACATAGTACATACCATAGCTCTGATCATTGTTTTGATTATTATTACTTACATATATAGAACCAGAATATGGTGACCATTCCAGGGATTCCAGAATTCTAGACTATTCTAAGAGTTAGTGGTCATTGATTAAGATGCTTTGACTTACTAACACCATATAACTTCAGAATTTTTTTCAATAGAGTACTCTAACCACTTCTAAGCTAGAACTTATGTTCTATAACTTTATAAGAAAAAAGAAGATGAAAGTACAGATCTTGTCTTACTCATCTTTGAAATGGTGACATCAAGCACTAATTGGTATATACTTTGTGAATTACTATTCTATGTGTATACTAATAATTATACTACTTTGCATTTCTATTTTATCTTCCTTTAGATATTAAACTAATACTTTTCCCTTACATCTTTCAGTCTTGAATCATTTGGTTTATTATTTAAATCAAATAATACATACCTATTTTTAAAATGATTTAGGAAGTGGTATTTTAATTACAATAAAAAGTTAAATGCATTTTTAGTTCTGAATATTTAGTCCAGAGGAACAGGGTATGTAGATTTAGTGAGCCACAAGTTTATGTGTTTCATTTTGGGCATGCTAAAGTTGAGATTTCAGTGGGGCGCTTGAGTGACTCAGTAGGTTAAGCATTCTACTTCTCCTCAGGTCATGATCTCAAGGTTCATGGATTCAAGCCCCGCATCAGGATCTGAGCTGACAATTCAGAGCCTGGAGCCTACTTTGGATTCTGTGTCTCCCTCTCTCTCTGCCCCTCCTCACATCAAGCTCTATTTCTCTCAGTCTCAAAAATAAAAATAAACATTAAAAAAAATAATAAAGTTGAGATTCCTATTACACCCTCAAGTGAAAATGCCAGGAAGGAGGTTTTTTAGAAGGTAGACATTCAGGGAAGAGGCCCAGGCTGGAGATACAAAGGAGCACATCTTTAGCATACCAATGGTATTTAAAACCATGAGAGACATTCAGATGCAAAGGAATGAGTCTAGAGAGAGAAAAAACTCCAAAAGCTGAGTCTTGTGGTCTTTTTTTAAATTTGGAGATACTAGAAAGAAACAGCAAAGTAGACTAGAAAAGAAACAGAAAAATCCTAGGAAGGTATGGTGTGGGGATCCTAAAGGAAAGTGAAGAAAATTTATCAAGGAGAAGCTCATGATGAACTCTGTCAAATAATGCTGAGAGATTTCTGCATTAGAAAGAGTAGGCCAGGTTACTGGGATGAACTTTTTCTCTGAGGGTAATAAACTTCATGATGAATATAGAAGCTGTCCTAATGTTTTCAGAGAGACCTCCAAGTAGTGAAGAATCACTAGGTCAAATGTTGAAGACCATAAGGACACAGAAAGTTAAGGTAGCATTCCAATCCACTTTTGTTGTGTGGGCATCTGCTGATCCTGAGGAAAGTGTAAAAATGAGTGATGATTTTGGTTATCTTTGGAAACAAGGGGGTAGAAGTTAAGCTAAGACCTTAAAGAGTCAGGGTCCAACAGATATAAACCAACCCTGTCATTCACACCCACCAGAATGTGGGGAAATTGTCTTGATGCAGAGAAAGAGAAGAAATAAAGAAATATAAAAACAAAATTAATCTCTAAGAGTTTATACACCACATACCAGCCCAAAGAGATAATTACAGCCAAATGTACACTGCCAAGTTTTCCAAGACATTTTAAGGCATGAATATAGTTCAAACTGGTATTCTAGGCACTTGATGATTAATGCCTCTGGAAAAATTGTGATGCTTGTCTATGCCTCTCTTATGTTTCCAACAGCAATGACCACACATCCAAGAAAATAAGACACACAAAGAAACAGTAATTATATTTAACAATTAGCAAAAACAACAGACAAATGAGACTTCATTGCAGAGCTTTTGGACATCTATTGTATCATACGTAGATTTTAGCAATTATGCTTTAATATGTTTAAAGAAATGAAAGAAAATCTTGCAAATAAATACACAGAATAGGAAGCCAATTTTAAGTTTATTGCAAATTTGCAAAATAAATAGAAATTGCAGAAATGAAAACTATAAACGTTTAAATTAAAAACTGAGTACTTGGATTTGATAGAAGATTATGTAAAGCAGCAGAGAAAATTACTCAATACTAGATTTAAAAAGAACTATACAGAATGAAGGCTAAGGGGAAGAAAAGTATGGAAATTAGGGAAGAAAGGATAAATAACCCAGAACAGAGCAAAGGAGTAAAGTTTCATGTGTGTTGAAGAATCTATTTCTTCAAGACTACTTATTGCCTAAAGCCAATCTTAGCATTTTTCCCAATATTTTCTTAACAAATGAAAACATTACTGAAGTAGAAAAAGTCTTAGAAAATGTTGTCTAAGGACATTGGCCTATAAAACATTTATCCAGTATAATCAGTCTTATTAAATGCATAGATGAACTTCTAGTTTACATATTTCTCAGGTGAGAAATATCGAACATTATCATAAGTGATTCATAATGAGAGAGACTGAAGCCTATTTTATTTCATTTTTTATTTTTTTAAATTTTTAGTTAACATGCAGTGCAATACTGGTTTCAGGAGAATTCAGTGATTCATCACTTATATACAATACCCAATGATCATTCAGCAAGTGCCCTCCTCATTACCCATCACCCATCTAGCCCATCTCCCACCCACCTCCCTCCATCAGTCTTCAGTTTGTTCTTTATTGTGAAGAGTCTCTTGTGGTTTGTTTCTGTGTTTTCTCTTTCCCCTCTTCCCATATGATCATCTCTTGTTTATTTTTTAATGTTTTTTATTTTTGAGAAAGAGAGAGAGAGAGAGAGAGAGAGAGAGAGTGAGTGGGGGATGGGCGGGGGG
>NW_027529173.1:6630416-6640826 GCF_008692635.1 Crocuta crocuta
AGAGAGGGGCAGAGTGTGGGGGGAGGGGGGGGGGGGGGGGACACAGAATCTGAAAGAGGCTCCAGATTCTGAGCTGTCACCACACAGCCTGACATGAGGTTCGAACTGACAGACCACAAGATCATGACATAAGCTGAAATTGGAAGCTTAACTGAATGAGACACCCAGGCACCCCTCTGTTTTGTTTCTTAAATTCCACATGTGAGTGAAATCATATGGTACTTGTACTGGTCTTTCTCTGGCTGATTCATTTCATTTAGCATAGCATAATACATTCTAGCTCCATCCACATTGTTGCAAATGGCAAGATTTCATTCTTTTTGATGGCTGAGTAATATTCCATTGGATGGATGGATGGATGGATGTATAGATAGATAGATATAATCTCTTCTTTATCCTTTCATCAGTCAGTGGACATTTGGACTTTTTCCATAATTTGGCTATTGTTGATACTGCTGCTATAAAAATTAGGGTGCATGTTCCTCTTCAGAGCTTTGAAGTATTTTTGTATCCTTTGGTTGAATACCTAATAGTGCAATTGCTGGATCATAGGATAGCTCAATTTTTAATTTTTTGAGGAACCTCCATATCGTTCTCCAGAGTGGCATTGTCATCAGCAGTGCAAGAGGGTTCTCCTTTCTTCACATCCTCATCAATATCTGTTGTTTCTTGTGTTATTAATTTTAGCTTTTCTTATAGGTGTGAAGTTGTATCTGATTGTGGTTTTGATTTATATTCCCTAATGATGAATGATGTTGAGCATCTTTTCATGTGTCTGTTAGCCATCTGTATGTCTTCTTTGGAAAAGTGTCTATTCATGTTTTCTGCCCATTTCTTCACTGGGTTATTGGGTTTTGGGTGTTGAGTTTAATAAGTTCTTTGTAAATTTTAGATACTAACCCTTTATCTGATATGTCATTTGCAAATATCTTCTCCCATTCTGTAGGCTGCCTTTTAGTTTTGTTGATTGTTTCCTTCGGCTAACTTTATTTTGGAAGACAACATAAGAGTATTTCAAAGAGCATTGACAGCTGTGTTGTTCTGTGTGCAACATTGCAACGAATGATGCATACTACAACAGAATAAGTTTGATTTAACTTATTTAACCTATTTTATATGTTCAGTTCCTTTTCTTAATCAGTAATATCTTTTTGTCCTTAAGTAAATTACTTATTCTTTCAAACCCCCCCTTTTCTTATCCAAACATTAGAAATAATAAAACTGTCTCCTTTTACTTTATTAGATAGTCCTGAGGCTCAACAAATGAGGTAATTTGTGTCAAACTGTCAAGGGCTATGCAATTATAAATACTGGTTCCATGCAGAACTGGAGCTTCCTCATGAGAAGGTTTTTATGTCAATTTTTAGCATTATTGAAAAAAGTTTCCTTTTGTTATTTCTCTATGTTCTTAAAAGAAGCTGATGTATCTAAGAAGTATATATTAAGTCATATATTTATGTTAACTTTCAATGCATTATTTACATGACATAAGGAAATAGAACTATCCCAAAAATGTGATCAATTTTTGTTTGTTCTTCTATTACAAAAACAAACATTACGGTACTAAGTCAAGTCTAGTATGGGAGGGGGGTGAGAAGTGTAAAGAATCTGCCATTGCATGAGTTGTGCACAGGATCTGTCTTGTGTTGGCTTTCCTTGGCATTTCAATAGAGTGCTTTTTAAATAATAATAAATACATAAATAAATAACCGCTATAATATCTTCCAAAGAGGAGGGTACTCTACCTCATCTACAGATGGCAGCTGACATTCTTGATTCATTACAGCTGAATATAAATTAGTGCTTTTCTTGCTTCCCAGATAATGCAAGAAACAAAGAATACTTACACTAATCCTTCTCCTGTCTTTTCATTTTTTGTCAGATGTTTTAATTCTACATGCATCAACCCCATAAGACAATTAGTATTATTTTAAATAGTTTTCATATAGATTTAATCACTTTTTACCTTCCTCAAGGATTTTTTGCCCCTTCCTATCTTATTGTGTGCTTATCTGGGACAAGTTTCCTTCTTGAAAATCTCTTTCATTGCAACTTTTAACACAATCTTGTAGGCAATGAATTCTTCTAACTTTTATTTGTTTGAAAATGTCTTTATCATATTTCCATTTTATTTTATTGTGAGGTTTTGATAGTGATAAAAATAAGCATCTAGGACTCATCCTCCACCCCAACAGCCATCATCCATGACAGACCCTATTACTTTCATACCCACAAAATGAGTGTGAAGCAAGACTCAGGCACTGTGTCAGTGCATTTATCGATCTCCTAATCATTTAGTATAATATCTAAAGAACATGCTTTTCTCCCCCCACTCCTTTTTGGTATATTTCCCTGGCTAATGCCACATTAAAAAAAATGGTTTAAAAGAATTGCTTAATATCATGGTCTATCTCTTTAATATTCAAACTTCTCATTGTCTTATAAATGTCATAACATTTAAAAAAATTTTTATGTTTATTTTATTTTTGTGTGAGAGAGAGACAAAGCATGAGCCATGGAGGGGCAGAGAGAGAGAGGGAGGCACAGAATCCAAAGCAGGTTTTAGGCTCTGAGCTGTCAGCGCAGAGCCCTGCATGGGGCTCGAACTCACGAACTTCAAGATCATGACCTAAGCCAAAGCCAGATGCTCAACCAACTGAGCCACCCAGGTGCTCCTAAATGTCATAACATTTTTGCAACTTAGTTTTTTCATAAAGATGCAATGAAGTTTTTACCTTGCAGAGGTTACTTTGTTGTATCTCATTTAACTGTAAGTGCCACTTCTTATCTCTCTCTCTCTCCTTTTTTTGCCTTATGATTTCTTTGTCAAAGGCATTGGGCTTCTCCTTCACACATATATGCCTATCTGTATTTACTACTTGCATCCCAGTGGTGTAGCTTACCATATTCCTTTGTCTTTTGTAATTCCTGTGAATTATTGGTAGAAACTAAATGCTGAATAAGATTCAAGTTTGGCTTTAGGAACAAGATTGTTTTATAAACGGTATTGTTTTCTCTTGTCAGGAGAAGCATACTGTTGCGTTTTTCTCTTTTGTTGTGTGAGGTTAGCACTGGTAATCATGCATCCAGTCCTTATATCATTGTTTCCCCATTCATTATGGTTTTCTGAAGTTCTTCAGTAGATTCCTCTGGGAACAATATTTCTTGACTTTTTGCATGCTGATAACAGTGTGTTCTTGGCTTTTTGTACTTGGAAATCACATAAAGTCCTGGGCTCCCATTTTCTCTCCTTGAGAGTATCTTAAATATGTTATTCCTTTTGTTTTTCTTTATTTTTTCTTTAAATAAAGCATCATTTTAATAAACTGAATAGAAGTTTTATTTCCTTTCCTTTTCAAATGACCTGGTCAGATCTCTGGTATGTGAGACCATGGTCCTTTTACTCATTTTATGGGAATTTCGTTTTCCTTAAATTTAGGTAGAAGGGTTTGCTACAATAGCTCTCTCAACTTCACAGCACTCTTTCTCTTTTTCCTTTTATTAAGTGTTAGTATATGTTTCTTATATGTTATATATTTATATAACATATTAACATTACATATTATATATAGT
This sequence comes from Crocuta crocuta, assembly GCF_008692635.1. Classification (NCBI taxonomy): domain Eukaryota; kingdom Metazoa; phylum Chordata; class Mammalia; order Carnivora; family Hyaenidae; genus Crocuta; species Crocuta crocuta. Next base: position 6,633,990 of record NW_027529173.1, read on the forward strand.
TACATATAATATGTGTATATATTATATAATTTGTATTTTCTGATATGTCCTGGCTCTATTTTCTTCTCCTACTTTTATCTGAATTGTTCATTTCCTATGTTCTTATGGCAGTTTCCTATATCTACGTAGAGGTACTGGAGTTAATATGCAGAGAAAGGAGGGATGCTTGAGTGGCTCAATTGGTTAAGCTTCCTACTTCAGCTCAGGTAGAAAATAAAGTTATTTCAGGTATGATATTAGTACTAAATATTACTTGAGAAACTTCTCTTTAGTTTTGTCTTTGTTCCACAAAGAAAGATACAGGAGTAAATAATTAATGTTCAGAACAAAAACAGAAACATACCACCCAGTATTATCTGTCATCCCTTAGCAACTCTCAGAGATACTGCATATGTTTTCCAGTAATTTGGCCACTGGGAACAGTAGTATCATAAACACACTATCTCAGAGCACCAGTGCAGGACTGGTTACCAGCACAGGCTCTGGAATCTGACTCCTTGCATTTGAATCCTAGCTCTGTCATTTAGAATCTGCACAACTTGGGCAAATTTCTGAACCTTTTTATGCCTCAGTTTCCTCATTTGTACAAAGAAAGTAATAGTAGTTACTTATATCACTTATATGCAGCTCCTGGCTCCTAGTAAATGTTCAGCTACTAAAATTCAGGCAATTCTTCTTTAGAGGTTTTAAGATGAATTCAAGTTGCTGAACTCAAAATGGTTTTCCAAGTAAATTTATTAGTTTGACTTTACTTCTGAATTTAAGAAAAATCAGGTAAATCACAGTTCAAAATGAGAATGAATATTCCTTCTAGGCAGTTTAGATCTTTACAAGATTAAAATTGTGTGTTCCTGTCCTTTTCTAAATTTGCCATTGTGGTAGTCTAGACTTTGGCAACTTACCAAGTATGTAGGTGGGTACTTCATTTTAAAATGCTGAATTTTGTATCATGCTGAAGTTATTAAGCTTTAAGAAGTCATCAGACAGCTCATCTGATAGTCATTTTTATTTTACTCTTCTACTTTAAAAATAGAAATAAAGAGTCTTTTTGGAGTACTTAGACTCTCTTTGTTATTATCTAACCAAGAACTATATTTCCAAAAATTGTTAAGAGATGGGAATTATGCAAAATATTTTAAAGTTATAATTTCATGAGGATTTAATACCAGTTAATATTTACAGAAATAGCTATATTAATTCTATTTATATGAACTCCTCCTTATCCCCAGGAACAAAAATTCAAGACCTATTACAACTCTGTAACTGCCTGATTCCTGGTTTTGTTTAGTTTAGTACCATAAGAAGCTAATTGGAAGGAAGAATCCATAGTCCTGGGGCTGATTCAGATGATATAGAAATAGTGTCTGCCCACTTGGGTGACATAACAGAGAGTAGTTTTGGCTATAGCCTTGGATAAGCAGTCATATCTATAAATTCTGCTAAATTATTGATAGCATTTCAATTAGACAAAACACATGTTAGCTTTATATTATCTTATTTTGAATACCAGGTCTGTATCTTACTCTAGCTTGATTGTATGATGTATCCTCTATACTCCTTATAAATCCTAATGACCTTGAGAAGAACAGAAAGAAAAGTAAAAACCGTTTTCCCCCATTATTTTAAATAGGCACTTTCTCTCTTTGAGTATAATAAAGGATTCTATTCATTATTATCTTCATTATGACATGAGAGACTGCATCAGGGGATTTGATGTGAAGCACATATAACCCAGAGATATAGCTCTATGCCCATTGGCATGGATAATACTCAGGGAACCGGATAATGTCTTATATAATAATCATGAAATTAGAATTGGCATCATAAAATTGAGGACTTGGAACACATAGTAATCCTAGAAAAGCCACTTCAGAGAAAAAGGAATACTTACTAATGCTAAACACTCAGTAATTTTTTTAAAGAGATAAATATTAAACTGGGTATTTTACATTTATTAAGGTAATTTAGAAAATGCTTGCGTCTCCAGTTCCAGGTTGGGGACTTTTTTCTGGAACTTATGACAGGATGTTTTCTCTTAGATTTTTTTTTCCATTTTAACTAAAAAAGGAAAATTTTTCTTGCCAGATTTTTTTTTAAAACGCTGTCTATGTAATAAAATTGTATCTAAGAATGTAGTTGTTAGAAAGTACTGTTATCTATTTAAAACTTACGGAAACACTTAATTTTTAAGGCAACATTAACTAGGGTTGAATTATGGAGCAATTCCTCCGGAAGTTCGTGTCAGAGGAATGTTATTGCCAAATAAATCCACTATGATCAGTTGAGTGACAGTGAATAGGAAAAGCACTTAAAATAATTGGACACTCAGGGGTACCTTTCCAAAGTCTGTTGTGACATGTTAGCTGTGTCACTCCCATTAAAACCAGTGGGGGTTTTGAGCTTGAAATTCATCTTTACAGATTAAAGCCTTCCTTCTTAACGCGTGGCACCGTAGAAACCATCAGAGAAACCCAGGGTGGAACATATCAAATGTTCTTTGGAAAGTAGTACTGCTAATTCCCTCCCCCTTTATCTTTATAAGCTTGCTAAATTTTAATGCATTCAACTGATTATGGAAGGAAAATATATAATATTTATATTAGAATTTAAGCATTAAAAGCATCATTGTTACAGTTTATGTGCTGGGTCAGAAAATAACTGTTGCCTTTTAAAAATGTTTTCTTATATTCCACCCAGGAACGTATCCATTTTAGATCCCCACTTCCTCTGCTGGTATTCAGATAGATGCCTAACTTTCTTCTAGAAAGAAAAGAGTGCTTTTACACGAACTGTGTAAATTGTCTCTATGATTACTTTGGGGAGGATTGTAGAAGGAAAGCATGATTTTTAAGACTACAAAGAGCCAGTTTCCCTAGGTAATGTGAGAAATAAAAATATGCTTATTTTATTTAGTAAAAAGGAAAATGTAATATAGTTTTTTAAAAAGTTTTTTGAAATGGGGGCAAGAACTGTGATTCATTTGCTATCACAGATTTTAAAGAAATTTTTGTCAGGTTGTCAGAAACTACTAATCACTGTTTACATTCCTTGTATGCCCTGATTCATGTACAAATCAAAAATGTTTCTTTTGTAATTGCAAGTCTGTTTCAGTGATATTCACATACAACATTTGAGTGATATAGTTCTTGAAAAATATATTAACTATTAAATCAATAAATATTAGATAGAATAAATGAGTCTGGCTTCAAATCTCCACTCTGTTACTTAACAATTGTGTGCTAAGGATAATTTAACTTCTTTTACCTTACTTTCTTTATCTGTAGTCATGATGATAAAATCTTCTTTTCAAGGTTGTAGGGGTGGTAAATGACCCAGTGAGTGTAAAGCACCAGCAGTTTGTTTGTCTATGGTCTTCATCCCAGATTAACAAATACACATTCTAACCTGCCTCAAAGAACTGAATGAAAAAGTAATTGAGAAAATAAATGAATGACTCAGAAGTAGGAGGCCATTGTGGCTCTGGTTTGTCTTGGTTTTCTGAATCAATGCCTCAGTTCCAAAAATAACAGGAATCATGGTGGTATAAGGAAAAGGTGGATAGGAAAAGGAGGGCCTGTGAGGAAAGTTACTCTTGTTATCATCATTTTATGTCCCTGCATTTAAGCCTGTATTACCGGCACAGAGTCAGAAATCTAACACATATTAGAATTTCAATTTGAACACATATCTTCAGGCATCAAATTCAGTGCTTTTTTTTTTTCTATCACACTTAACCTTGTCCTGCCCAGTAGTGACTAAACGAAAAAGGAAAATGATGTCCTCTGTTTCTCTAAATATATTTGCTTGATTTGCTTTCCACATTTTTGTTTCTACTTGCCTAATAACATCGACTTCTCTGAACCATTGTTTTTCTTCTTTCTTGCCAAACCGAAGTCTTCCTTTCTGCAGTTCATCATTTATTCGTTAGAATAATTTGCCCTGGCATTTCCTATGGTGGCCCTTACAGAATCCAGGAGAAGAGATGAGAGGGAACTTTATGAGGAGGCAACACAGGATGCAAATGTTAGCCAGACCCTTGCAACCATCAGTGACTCTCTGGAGAACTGACCCTGTGAGCTGAGGACCACTGCTTTGATAATTTTAAGAGGTCCATCGTTTATTATAAATTGTCTTTCTCTCCAAAGTGACAGCAGCAGCGTATATAATTATAAATTGCTTCCCAGTGTCCTGCCTCTGGCATTCACCCATGCTGCCAGAATGTGAGTCAGGGGTGAGGGTGGGTAGTGGTGAAAGAATGTTTAGAGATGAAGGAGGAGGGGCAAGGGCTGGATACACTCTTCTAGTCTGAAACTGTGCAAAAGATCAGGGAATTTGGGCAAGGAGAGAAAAAAATAAACCTGATCATCTAACAGACCATCAGTTCTAAAACACTTAAAAGATCATTTGGTTTAAAAATTCTCATTTGGCAGATGAGAAAATGCATGGTCTGAGAGGATAAGTGGATTAATCTGTCATCCAAAATCTGATAAATGCTGAAATTTGTGAACTTCAGAAACTTGACTCATCCTACTACCTCTGGCTTGTTATTTCCATTTTATACTTGCTGAGTAGTGTTCACAAAATTTATTTAAATGCAAAGCTTAATTACAGCATTAACTAAATATAGACTTAATTTAGCCCCTCCCCCCTTTACAGGGAAAGCTTTTTGAAACCATGAACAGCTTCTGAAGTTCATGTTGATATATTCCTTTGGGGTTATTTACTCTTGGATCATTGCATTTTAACAGTCTCCACTTTTCACAGAGTTTTCTTGTCTTTCTTGTCTTATGCTTTCTACTTTGTCTAACTACACTTACCTTCCTATTAAACACAGAATTACTGTCTTAAGTTTATTCTTGATTTTAAAAACTCAGACGCTACTGATAACCTCTCCTGTGTCAACAAGTCTGCCACTAAATGCTCGCGGCACTGGGTGTCACCGTGTGTCACGAATTCCTCTCACACCTTGCTCTATAGGATGCAATAATGGAGTTCTTGTTTATTAATTTAATTAGACCTAAATCCATCGCTAACATAGCTGAGTTATTAGTCACAGACTTTTACTATTATTATTATTATTAGTTTTATTTTATGGAAAATTTCAAATATATGCAAAAGTGGGAAGGATACTATAATAAATACCATTACCAGTTGACTCATTACCAAGTTTCAAAATCACCAACATTCTGCCATTTTTACCTCACTCATCACAAGCACATACTTTTTGCCTGAAATATTGTAAAACCAATCTGAAACATTGTATTTTTTTAATATTTATTTATTTTTGAGACAGAGAGAGGCAGAGCATGAGCACGGGAAGGGCAGAGAGAGAGGGAGACATAGGATCTGAAACAGGCTCTGAGCTGTCAGCACAGAGCCCAATGTGGGGCTCGAACCCACGAACAGTGAGATCATGACCTGAGCCAAAGTCGGAAGCCCAACCAATTGAGCTGCCCAGGCACCCCTGAAACATTGTATTTAAACTGTGACTATTTATTTGCAATTGTAACAGTTTTATTTTAACATAATAACAATCTCATTATCACATGATAGCTTATAAAAATTCCTTAATAGCATCTAGTGAATGCTTTGGTTTATAACAGCTGATTGTTTGAATTAGAACCTAAACAAGGTCAAACAGTAGATTTTATCAGGTGTCTTATAATCTTGTACAATTCATCCAACAGTCCCCTCTTTTTCTTTTCATTTATCTGTTGAAAAGGATGTTGTCTTTTAATCTGATCACCTACCCGTATTTAATTCTCTTAATGGCATTTAACTTTTATTTTCCATCACTGTAATATTTCATGAAGTTCAGGAAAGGCAGGGTAAAGGCCTGTTTCATTTCTGTTAATTTTCAAATTAATGCATTGATATCTTAGCAAAAATGATCCATGAGTATATTTTGCTTCTGGAATATCATGATAAGATTTTGACTTTATGAGTTTTCAAAAATATTTTTGCTGTGTTAACTCCTCTAGAGTCATCATTTGTTTTCATATTTGAATATCCCTATGACCTTTTGAGGTGGCCTTGTTAGTCTGGCAACCTTTTGTTTTTTAGGCAAGATAAGCTATCCTAGTTTCATCATATACATTTTCTGACCCAAACTTGGAATTAGCTATTTTTTTAAAAAAGTTCTGATTTAATTTTAGGAAATGGTATGTGGGGGTCACAGTCCAGGTGCTAGGATATTCATTGTTAGGGGATTGTCATTGCTTAGGGGCCATTTTAGTGGACAGAACTATAAAATATTTTTTTCTTTAAAAAAAAAGAAATATGGGGAATTATAAAAAATTTATGGGATTTCCTTGCTTTATACTTGACATTTTCTATGAGTTTGGTATATTATTAGAAAAAAAGGTGACACATACACATACAAATATATTAATTTATAGTTGCAAATAAAAATAAATTGTAGTAGTTTTGCTCCTGAAAGTAGGTTTTTTATTTTTTTAACTTATAATGAAAATTTTGGTCCTTAATAACTTATCTTAATTACTTATCTACTATATTCTCTCTAAAAACAAAGTAATTTAATCTTAAACAGTTTTAAACTCCTTTGTGGCTCTTTTTGTCCATTGGATACGTCCTACTAGGGATAAACACTAAAAACATTCTGTTTCTAGTAGAATAGCTAGAAATAAGGCTTTTTTTGATATTCCATTAACAGGAAATTCAGTTATGCCCACTTATTCATTATTTTCAATTTCTAAGCTTTGCTTTTTAAAATTTTCAGTGTGTTTCTTACTTACATAAGATTTTTATAGGTAAAATCAAACTGTAAGGCATATATTCTGAGGGAATTTGCTTTCATACACCCCATGTTTACCCATA
>NW_027529173.1:6640838-6685673 GCF_008692635.1 Crocuta crocuta
ATATATATATATATACACACATATTCATAATCTCCCCTCTTTCTCTTCATAGAAATTATACAGTGAATATAATTTTGTACATTTTTTCATTTAATATATTGTGGAGATGAATTTGAAGAAGCTACAGAGATTTGATTTGTTCAGTTACAGTTGCATAATACATTGTGTTGTATATCATGGTTTATTCAGGCATTTCACTATTGTTGGATATTTGGATTATCTCAGTTTTTGGCAATAGTAAATAGCCTTGTTCATATATTCTTTATTATTTTTTGGCAGTATATATCTAGAATAGTTTTTATAAAGGGACCACAAAGGGAAAAAGAATATGTATTTTTGATAGTTATTGCAAAATTCCATTACAGTGGTGTTGATCCATTTTGTACACTCATCTGCCTTGTATGAGAACACTAGTTTCTTCATAGCCTCTCCAAAAAGAGTGCATTGTCAGTTGTCAAACCCCTAAATATTGGCTTATCTGATAGGTGGAAATAGTATCTAAGTGTCATTTTAATGGCATAAAAAGCTATTTGGAGTATCTCTTTTTGATAGAATAAACAATCCTGTATACTCTGATTTTTTTTTTTTAATGCACATGAACCTGCCAGCATTCACTTTATGTTTGCAACACAGAAGACACAGGGCGCACATGAAGGGAGATCCTGGAGCACTCTTTTATAGAAAAGAGCTGGAGTGGAATAAAAGCCTCTTTTGCATTATTCTCAAACTTAGATTAGAAAAAAGGGTCCAACTGTGTTGCACTGAAGATTTTATTGATCACTTCCTAGGTGATCACTGAATAAGAATCCTCTTTGAGAACATCTGAGAACCATGACTTAAAGTTTTCTTGTCACTCATAGTTAAGCACAAGAATAGGAGAAGAGTTGTGACTCTGTACACCCTCATGTTTTCTACTCTAAACACTCACGAGTCATGTAACTTCATATCTTCTTTGAGGATGAGGTGACTTTTTTTTAATCAATCAAATTTTTTATTTAGTTATCAAATCTTCTACCAGTTAGATAACTATTGCCAAAGAGTTTGAAATTTATAAACTGTTCTGGGAAAATATACAGGAGATGTCTTCAAAATGTACATTTCTCACTGTTTCTCATTTATATTCCAAAAACACAATGAAATAAGAACCAGACACCCTTTACATGTTTGTACCCCTGATTAAATTAGACAGTTGCGGTAAATCAGAATGTATTTTCTAAGTGAAGGAATAGGAAGCCAAATTGCTATTTGGGCTGGAAATCTTCTAGAGGAAAAATATAAGCACATTGTTTTGATTTGGTCAATGCATCAGTAAGTTCAATTTTCCAATTGACTGGAGAGATGCTGTAATACCTTATACAAACATGATTTGTAACCTTCTAACCTCTTTTATTCTGAGCACACAAAATTAAACTATTTTTCATCTGTAACAAACTGCAGAAACATAAGCATGGAAAAGTCATTCTTTGCTTCCTCTATGTATACAAGTGACTTAAACAATATAAATAAGCAGAATAATATCTCCAAAACAGGCACTCATCAGTTTTCTGATGCAAAAATTAGTGAGTTACAAACCATTGAATATCCTTTTTTTTGTTGATATTCAAAGTAAATTATCACTATTACATTTTTTCACCAGAGAAAAACTTTTGCAAGGAAGTTATAACAACTTATTTTTTGACTGCTAAGAAATCTTTTCTATTTCTAAAATAGCTAAAATGATCCTTTCTGGGCACTTTATATATTTGTTCTCTAATAGTAGGTAAAATTAACATTTAGATAGCCAAATTGATAGTCTCTATAAACTTTTAACATACTATGTTTAATTAGTGTGATCTCATTCACTAAGGGGAAGGAAGTAAATTTTCTATATAGACTAATTGTGGGTGGTGGAGGGGAAGACAGTATATATATATTATATATATATACATAATATATATAGTATAATTTGAAGAGTCTTCTTATGAACAAGTGTTTCTCCCACCAAATATGATATTGTATCAAGAAAAAAAGTTTTTTGAAACATGTTGGTTTTGATTAAGGTAGTGGTCTTTAAACATACTGTTTATCAAAATCTCTTAGTAAAGTTTCTAAAGACTTTGTTCCTCAAGTGTCACCAATTCACTCTATAAGAATCTTCTAGAGATGTATCTAAAACCTAAGAATATGTTTTTGTTTGTTTTAAGTGCTGACTCTGATAGACTTTAAATTTGGGGAAGCACTGAGTTAAGAAACTATAATCTTTACATTCCTCTGTTAAATTGAATTTGCCCCACACGTGAAAGCAGAATATATTGGGATTCACAAGTCGGATGAGTCACAGGCAGTGTTATTATGAATGGGGCAAAGATGTTTTTATTTCAGTTGTTCTGGCTTCTCTGTGTTATTATAAGGTACTGTGTCTTCATGATTTCTGTCCATTATCAAGACATAGTTTTAAAAAGAATCTAATAATTGTGAGCTTTAGAGTTAATACAACTCAATGACTATGCATTCTCACTATTTGGAATTGCCAAAGGAATGGATATCTCATAGTTAAAGAAGGATATATTTTCTGAGGCTTTCCTGTCATGAGAGATGATGCATTATTTCACTTGTCAAAACCAGTTCAGAGATTGTTTATATCGTGGTAATATTTATACCTATATTTGTAGAGTCCTTTACTATTTTAAATATACTTACTTAACTTTGGTTTTATTCGATGCTAAAGTCAAATCCATGTAAAATAGAATAGTTATATTGTAGAAACAAAGACTCAAAGATGTGAAGAGAGTTGAAAGACAATACAAACAAGTGGTTACAGTTTGAGGCTTTGGAGCCTGACAGGTCATGGTTCAAATCTTGCTAAGTCATGGAACCCTAAGGAAGATACTTAGCTTTTCTTACTTGTCTTTTCTCATCTCTACAATAGGGGTAATAGGGTTGTTGTGAGGAAGAAATGTTTTAAAATGATTTTCATAAACAACTAACTCTGTGCTCAATAAACAGGGGCTATTTGCCAAATAAGCAGAACTCACCTTAGTGGTGAGGTTGTGGTTCTCTAACATACAGTTCATTTTTCTTTCATCTTGAACACACCTTAGAGGCTTTCCATCAGGTTCATTCCAGATGTTAGGGCTAGCAGAGTTGGGAAAAAATGGAATATAGCATAGATAAGGTTTGAGAGTAGAGAAATAAATAGGTTCATGGCTAGGGACATTGTGAGGGACATAAGACCTTAAAGGAATCCTGGTGAGGTTTGGGGTAACTGGGAACACAATCATTAATAAAAGAATGAGTAACTGTAAATAATGAGTATTACACAGAGGCCAAGGTAACTGAAATGTGTCTTGCTAAGTTCACGGAAGTCTCCAGGTACTACTAATTTTGAGGTAGTATTAAAAAAATTTAACAAATATTTTTAATATTTTCTGTCAACTGAAAAAAATCGAAATAATTCCAGCGAACCTCCTCATAACCATTCCGTCACCACCTATATCCTACAGTTGACTTCTTGTTACAATCTCCTTGGTCACATGTCTACTTATTCCTCCTCATGACAGTTGCATTAGGCCGAGTATCAGCATTTTCACTGCTTTCTTAAGCCTTTATTCCTACAGGGCAACAGGAAGATTGAGTAAGGTGACATCAGAACTAACAAGTGGGTTTCATTATAGGACAAAATCCTTCTTAGGACACCCATGTCTTTTTAAAAAAAAATAATTATTTTTTTTATATTTATCTTGAGAGAGAGAGAGCATGAACACGATAGGGACAGAGAGAGACGGGAGAGAGAGAATCCCAAGCAGGCCCCTCACAGATAACACAGAGTCCGATGCAGGGTTTGCACTTATGAACCCAGAGATTATGACCTGACCCAAAACCAAGAGTCAGCTGCTTAACCGACTGAGCTACCCAGGCACCCCACACCCATGTCTTTTATAATAGATGGCAAACATCCCTTTCCTTTTGCTCTAAAGAGAATCTCCATCTGAAACGTGGTAATTTGCATTTTGTTGACTTTGACTCTCAATATGTCCTATAAGGGTGATGTGCAAAGCCAATGATTTATCCAGTGGTAGCACTAGAGGAATGTTGATCAGGCATATCTCAGTTTTGCTTTGTCACATGTTTTTTTCACAGCCCATGTTATTACACTCTTGAAACAACAGTGTGATCACATGGGAGCTCTAGTTCTTTCACTCACCTTTAGAAGTGTAATATTTGCATTGCTGCCCAGGCTGTGTAAGACAATACATAATAGTATTACTTCTTCAATGTATTTTTAGTGTATTGTAGATATGGACTGAATGTTGTTGCTCCACCACAAATTTATATGTTGAAATTCTAATCCCTAATGTGATAGTAATTTGAGGTGTAGCCTTTGGGAGGTAATTAGATTTACATTAGGTCATTAGTGTAGGGAACTTATCATGGGATTAAATTCTGGAGGAGGTAGAGAAAGACCCTTCTCTCTCTCTTCCTCCATGTACATGCACCCATAAAAGACTATGTGAGCACAAAGTGAGAAGGCAGATATCTACAAGTAAGGAAGAGGGCCTTCACAAATATCTGAACCTGCCAGGACCTTGATCTTGGACTTTCCAGCCTCTGGGACTGTGAGAAATAAATGTCTATTGTTTAAGATGCCCAGTCTATGGTACTTTCTTATAGCATCCCCAAGCCAACTAAGATAGTAGATGTGTTTAAAATTAGAGGTATGGGAAGCTATGACCTATAGGAATTTCAGATCAAAACCACTTTAACCCTCAGTTGCTGTTGTGGGGCCTACAAAATCTACCTTTCCATTTTAAAGAGAAATGCTGTAAGAGCCTGTTTGCGAAGACAACTTGGGCATCAAGTATTTCTAAGCAAACAATATTTTGATGAAATAAGGCCAAGGATATCAGAAACATATGGGCCACATTATCTCTAAAATATGTTAGAGCATAAACATGAAGGAGAAGGGGTGGTACTTTGAAGGGTACCAAATCCTTCTGGTACTGCCAAACCTAAGTTAGTTTGAGAAGAAGAGGGACATTTCCCACTCTAGGGGGATAACCAGAGCCTTCTGAGTCCTGGAATTTAAGGTAATAGTCTTAAAAATCTTAAGCACCAGGCAAAATTCTGTCAGGCAAGTGTGTACTAGCAGAGGCGTCAGTGATAGTTGCCAAAGTTTTGGGTTTTGTTTGTTTGTTTGTTTTACTGAAGTGATGAAAAGTAAAAAGTCATCCTTTGGTTATAATAGCATGGATAAAACTTCTTAGATTCTAGGGTCATCAAATATAAGGAATCATTCATTAGAATATATTTCTAATTAGTGACAGCTGCCTGTTCACCCAACTTGTCAATATTGGTTAGTAGACTTGTAAAAATGACAGTATCAGTAGGACAATTTTTTCAGGAAACTATTTTATCTGGCCAATTGTGGCTGTAATTCTATGCCTGTATAAAACGGAGCTCTTGAATTAAGATCTTTTCCATATACTTAAGGGGATATTCATGTGTTAAGCATTTTCTATAAACGAGCTACTTATTTATCATAATTATCAAGACTAATGAGGAAAAAGGCAACCTTTTCTCTTCACAAACCCTCAACCACAGCAAATGTGTTTCTCCCACATGGCCCTTGGTCCAGGAGCCCCTCTGCTTGATGGACTGTGAACAGCTTCCCTGGGCACTTGTGCACACACTCACTACAGCTGTCTCAGCTGACACAAAATAATTACTATAAACACACTACAACATCATTTCATGTATTTATACTATAATTGCACATTTTAATTTCAGATCATTAAACATATTTAGAGTGCATTAATTTTAAAATGAAGTAATTACTTTAATTGTACAGCATGAATATAATCAACCATAATACACTAGATCTAGTACTAAATTCAGTTTTAGTACATGCTTCAGACTGTGGATAGCTGTGCTCAAATATCCAGAACGTAGGTTTTAATTTTGAGAAACCTGTATTTTCACATAAAACTTAGTTGAGGAGTGTCTCCTAAAAATCCTATCCTCCTTGTCTGAAGTTATCAGGAAATATTTACTTAGTCTCCATTATGTGTAATATACTGGGCCAGATTCTGAAGGTATATGGTGCTGTGGGATTTATTCACTGAACTTACGAGCCTTAATGTAGTGTGAAAGAGGAAATAAGAAATATACATTACAAATTAATATCTGAAAAACCACGTCCTGATCTTCATCATTGTACTGAGATTATGTAAGTAAATATTCTGGTCCTTAGGAAATCGACAGGAAAGGATTTAGGAATAAAGGAACCTGAGGCCTCCAAGTTACTAACAAGTGGTCAAAAAAATATTCTGTAGTGTGTGTGTGTGTGTGTGTGTGTGTGTGTGTGTGTGTAGAAGAAAGAGAGAAAGGGAATAATAAAACAAATGGGGCAAAATGCAAAACAAATTGATGAATTTGGGTGAGAATTATATGGAGTTTTTCCCTGATGAGGAGGGACGCTGAACATCGTTTCATGCGTCTGTTGGCCATCTGGATGTCCTCTTTGGAGAAGTGTCTGTTCATATCTTCTGCCCATTTCTTCACTGGGTTGTTTGTTTTTCNATGGAGTTTCTTGTACCTTCCTTGTAACTTTTAAAGAAGCTTGAAGTTATATAAAACCAAAAGTAAATAAAACTCTGATGTAAACCTGTATTAGAACAATTCAGTAGTATCTTAAGCTAGATCCTTCAGATGTTTATATAAGAAATATAAAAGAAAAATTTCACTCTTAAGAATCTGTCTTAGAAAGGGGTGCCTAGGTTGCTCAGTAGGTTGTCTGGCTCTTGATCTTGGCTCATGTCATGATCTCACAGTTCATGATATGGAGCCCCATGGCATCTTCTGCATTAACAGAATGGAGCCTACTTGGGATTCTCTCTTTCCCCTCCCCTGCTTGTGCACGCACAATCTCTCTCTAAATAAATAAATAAATAGTAAATTTCTTTAAAAAGAATCTATCCTGGAGAAGTACTTGGAAAATTATTTATTGCAGCATTGCCTGTAAGAGCAAACACTTCTAAAACATCCTAAATATATCCTAATAAGAAAAGAAAGTGATGGGGCACCTGGATGGCTAAATCATTTAAGCAACTGACTTGGACTCAGGTCATAATCTCATGGATTGTGGGTTTGAGGCCCATTTTGGGCTCTGTGCTCACGGCTAACTCAGAGCCTGGAGCCTGCTTCAGATTCTGTGTCTCCTTCTCTGCCCCTCTGCTGCTCATGGCCTCTGTCTCTCTCTCTTTCTCTGTCTCTGTCAAAAATAAATAAACATTAACAAATTTTTTTTAAAGGAAAGAAAGTGATGAAGTCAGAAATAGCAAACTTGAAAAGAAAAAGAAATAGCAAACTTGAATTTAAGATATAGAAGGCAAAGGAGCCGGCAAAACAAAACCAAAGCAGGAACAGAAGGAAAATTGCAAAAGGACAAGGATAAAGGCAAATTGTGGAAGCAGTCTCTTCTTACCTCTTTTCCTCCCTCCTTCCCTCTCTCCTTTCACCTATGAATTCAACATGAATGTATTGCATGCCGACTAAGTGCCAAACACTTTTTAAGTACTGGGGAAATAATGATGAAGTAAGTAAAGAAGGTCCTTGCCTTTATTGAACTTATGGTCTAGTTAAAAATAATAATGACAACAAAAGGAGGTGATGAAGGTTGTTTAATTACATAAAAACTTTGAATGTGAAAGAACCTAAAGAAGCCCGGAAGTAATCGTGTTCAAACCCATTCAGGCAGCATGGGGGACTAAAAATGAAGAACTACTCTTCAGTGCAAGTACATTTGTACTGAAGTTTTACCATGTGAATAGATACTATTTTTGTAAAGAGAAAAAAATTATTTTTCTTTTCATAAGTCCAGCATATACTACTTTATGGAAGAATAGAAAATAATGTAATAAAGTCAAGATCTCCTCTGTTCTTGATTTTGTAAAGGTATTTCCTTTCCTTAATAAAGGAATCTGAAGAAGCCATTTACTGAGACATTTAGATATTTATTCTAGAACAGAAATCCTCAAACTTTCTTGGCTTATGATGCTCTTAGTGTCTCACTGCTTTTTCATAGCATCCCTAGGCTAGGAGAAATATCCATTAGTTCTTTTTTTTAGGCAGTTAGGTCAAGTCAACTTAAAAGTATTTATGTCCTAACAAGTTAGTAGCTGTTTGAAAAAATAAGACATATAAGTTGAAAACATTTATTTCACTCTTAAGCAACCACAGTTACTTCCTAATGGGTTATTCTCTCTATTGGGCACTGCACAGTGGCTCAAATCTGGAAATCAGATTGTATCCCAGTGCTCTTATTTCTTCTCCTGCATTGCATTAACCATGGTGTTTTATGAAACCCCCACTTCACAAGAACAGGATGTCATAGGAATAAATGTAGAGCTTTGTAATGTTGGAATTATGAACACTTTGAGCTAGTAATTTGTGTAGTATTAGATAGACATCAAGTATAGCTGTGAAGGACACGAAGATACCTAAGGACACAATTTGGGAGCTGCAATTTCTAGAAGATTTTGTTTCTGGCTTCCATAGAATTTCTAAGGAAAATCAAGTCATTTCCATTGCTAGTGAATGAATTCAGTAGTAGGAGTAGTAGTGGTGGTAGGTAGTAGGAGTAATAGTAGTAGTAGTATGAGCCTCAAAAGGACCTGCTATATGACTTGCAGTAAGTCGCATTTATTTGTTTTAGTTGCCTAGCAGAAGGACCTGACATGGAGTAGAGTGTAAAAAAGGACTAGATGTCTTTGACAGTTGGCTTCTAGCTGTATATTAATCAAGTCATTTCAGTTCACAGAGTTTGAGTTTCCTTGAAACAAAAAAACACATCTTGCTTCATTTACAATCTTAGAATGAGTATGAAATAAGTACTTGAAAGCACTTTAAAACACAGGAAATGTTCCATAAGTATATTTTAATACAACAATCACTGCTGGTATCCCTACTTTGTGTTGGAGCCTTTAGTCTAGAATTGTGCTGCCCATATTTCTAGCTTTGGTCTAACTGGAGTAAATAGTGTGAAGCCAGGGCAATGTTTCTCCTCTCAAGGAGCTGAAAGGTAATGGACTTTAGTCTCTCCTATTTTAGGATTCAGAAAATGGCTAGTTAGTTCTGTCAAGAAGATCTATATATTGTCCATTTACTACAAATATGTAAAAAATAATTACCTGAGAAAAGTCTTGTCTACATCTTGTAGATTTCCTTTGGTGTGCTCTGTGATCCTCAAAAATACAGAAGTGTGAATTTGGTATGAACTGATCAATGCAACATCTTTAAAATGTGATATATGATAATCTTTTTTGTTTTGGAGATATCTTCCTGACCTGTGATGTAGCCTTAGAACTTGGTACTTTAGTTTTTGTTACCAGTATGATGAAGTGATTTAAATGAGTTAAGGTTGTTAGTTGTTAATACAGTGCTTATTTTGTGGTATGGCATACAGTAAGTACTATATTTAAGTGTTTAATAGTAGAAATATGAGTTTATTTACTTATTTTCAGTGTTAAAACAAATGGAGAAGAGCTAGAATAAATACTGATATGAAATTAATTCAGCAATTTGTGTTAAGATCATCATGGGGTCAAGGCTGTTCCTAAGCACTACTTATCTGCTGCTTCCCTATATAGTTATAGGGAAGTACAAATGACTTTGAATAATTATTGCTCGTTCACACATTTGTTCCCCAACTACACCACAAAGTGCTGGTTGGTAAGGACTTTTTATCCATCATTCTTGTATCTTCCAGGGCCTAGACATGGTATTGTTTGATATATCTTTGTTGAATAATCGACTGAAAAATTAATAAAGCAGTCAGTAAATGGAATACCACCTAATTATAAGATTGAGCATATTAGAATCCTCAGAATTATCGATGCTAAAACATCAGGACTCTCTTCTATGCCTCCACCTAACATAAATCCTAATGGTAAGTGATATTCTTACCAAAATATTGATCCTGAGCTAGGCTATATTGATGACTAATTTCACCAATATAACTGATTACTTGAAGCCCTCAAGCATTTTATAATATTCAATTTTTAAATTATAGGACTTTTTTAATACATGGATTTCTGATGAGCTCAAGGTTTATGGCAGACAATAGGTATTCTGTATTTTCCCCCTGCAACTTCTTTTGTATGTGAAATAGTGAGATTATTCTTTTATTTTTTTGTATTGATTTCCCTCTTAACTTGATTTAAATTCCTTATGGCCTCTGCATTTAGAATTGTCTGTTACCAAAATGTTCCTTGCAGATTGTTCAGTTTATGGTGCACAATATTACTTTTTCATTGGTAATTGCACTGCAGATTATTATATGAAAAAAGATCCATTCTTTTCTTGAGACATAAAACCAAGTTCCTGTCTGTATTGCGGATGTTAAAAATCCCAAGACACCTAAGGAAGAAGAGTGGGAGTATTAACTCTAGAAAAAAAATCTTTGGCCAAATATCCATGAAAAGCCTCTCTCATCACAGCACAGGGGACTAAGATTGTTAAGAATGACCTTTCTGAGAGAACTACTTTATGCAATTACAGTAAAATATTGAGCATTTCTTTGGATTTTATGCACATTCCTTTCCAAGAGGAAATCCCAAAACATTTTGTAAAATCTCACAAATTTATATGACCAGAAAAGAAAATCAATGATTTAAATAAATTATCAACATTTCAGGGACAATAATTTAGTTCATTCATAAAATACTCGAAAGTCTAAAATTGGTAAAAGTAGAATCAAATTATGTAATGTTTACAACTCAGGAGTCTATTTTTATATCAGTCTAATATTTTTAAATAGCTTAGGGAAGACTCCTCTAAGCAGAACAAAGATTACATTTTAATAACTTAATAATTGACCTCTTTCAGTTCAGAGTTTTCTAGTATTTTAATAGTCTCCATTGTGTTTTGGAGTCATTTACTCATGATTCTGTTGAAACATGTTTACTTTTGTTACAAATTCTTCTCCTGAAAATTCACTGTCTTAATTTCAAAATGCAAACCCTATCAACCTTTTGAAGTTTACAGACACTTTGACCGACTCATTACCTTAAGTGACATCAGGTTGACAGACCACAGGAGTCTGGGCTACCGTGCCCAGTAGAATTGATGACGGTGCTCATTGCAACCAGGGGCTTTGAGTGTGCACTGGTTGTTAAGATAAACACAAAATGTTAGTGCCAAGAGAATTGGCCCAACAGAGCTGTAGATGGATGTTATTATTTTTATGAAGAAGTCCTCTGGTGATAAAACAGGGTTGACCCTGTTAGTGGGAGCTCCATAAATCTTTCCTGGCTGAAGGTTCCTGACCGGGCAGGTTGGAGGGTGGACAAAAGAATCAAAAGATCCAGGATGTACTGTACATGTGAGGATTGCCTATGGGACTTTGCAATAATACAACAATAGCCAAGACTGCAAGGCACAGCCTCAGTTCCTGCCTGCTTTCAAAGCCTCTAATAACAGTTTTAATTTGAGAGTCTTCCTTTTCTACAGCGGTAAAGAAAATTCTTAAAGTTATACCAATTTTTATCATAATTTAGGGTTTTCTTCAACCAATAAAAGCTTCCTCATGATTTTACAAATCTTGTAAGAAGTATTATTTTATTGTAGGGCCATTATGAAAGTAATGTTTTTCAGTTTTTTATGTTGAATATGTTCAAGGGCCTTTCATAAATTCAAAAACAATAATTAAAAATTATAGGCCACATTTTTTATAGCAGTGGTCCTAATGTGAGGATATAGTATGTATTTTGTTGGAATCTTTATATTTTATTAGTCATTACAAATGAAAAGAAGGAGAAATTACTTATGTTTCATTTTCCAAACTGTTCTATTTGAATAGAAATCTTTATCTTTAATAAAACCACTCAACACATAATCAGTTTATCAAATATTTTCATTTTTTCTATTGAATTTTTAAATAACAAGTTATTAGTGCAATTGCATTTCTATTGTTATTTACATATAGTATAAGGGTCACAATAGAATGTTTCTGTTTACCTACTGTTGGGTACAATTAGGTCAAAAGTATAGTTTTTCTTGCTAACAGTTCTAAACTGCCCTGGGAGTAACTTGTGAGAATCTAAATTCAATGATATTTAAATGTGTATTAAGTAGCTACTATTTTTCAGCACTATTAGGTGCCTTGTGACTTAAATGAAATATGTGATGTGAACCTTAATGATTTTCTAAGAGTTAGATTAAAGCCCAATATTTTCCAATGCTTTGCCACATAGATGATAAAACAAGGTCTATATTATATCACCCATGCTAATGTCAAGAATGGGCTTATTTTAAAGTTTGAGTCTGATTGCTTAGTGTTGTTTTCAAATATTACCATGAAGATAGAGAGTATGACACAGGTCAACTGTCCCTTAGTATGTTTCCATGGAAAAGCAAAACAAAACAAAGTAAAATTCTTCTTTTGCAGTATGGTATCTGGCTCTCAGTACATATTGTAATGATCAAAGAGTCAAACCTATTTTTTAAAAATAATTTCCCTAGGAAACTACAATTCCAAAGCACATTTTTAATAACCAATGCTAAACAGATTCACTAGGAGTACAATATTAAAAAAAAAAAAAAAAACTACATTCTATTTTTTATTAAATTAAAGCTCAGGTTGAATCGCTTTTAAAAAGTTGGGGAAAATAATGTTGCACATTTCAATAAACTCAATGGCTTTATACCTTGCTCTCTCTGCTTTTGGGTCAGTAATAAAAGGTGCCATTTTCTTTCCTTTTTAGAAACAGAGCTTCATTCTAAATAGATCTAGGGAAAAATTATACATGTATCTAAAAAGAGGGAAACCATAGGAGACTTAATTCTGAAATCTTGCTTTTTTTTTTCTTAAAGTTTTAATTTGTTAGGACATCCCTAGGAGTTGAAATACTATTTCCTGTGTCTTTTCTAATCACATTGTAGGTGAAAATATATTTTATTTGTCACCGACATTCCAAGAATTTCTAAATATTTTCAAATATTTTTAAGAGCTCTGTATATTGCTTTGGTAAGCCATGCCCATTTTATGTAAGTTTTCACTCAAACTGCCTGACATCATTTGGCAAAAGAGCATGAATGCAAAATAAAAACTGTGATCATGAAACATGTTTAAATAAAATAGTGAACTTTCTAATCGGTTTTCATAGTTTTCAGGGAAAGAATGGACTTTTGTGTGGTTAGGAGGTTAGCATTTTTTAAATATATTCTTATTTTTATTTATTTTTTTAAAATTTAATGTTTATTTATATTAGAGAGAGAAAGAGAGAGAGAGATAGAGGGAGAGAATGTGTGAGCAAGGGAGGGGCAGAGAGACAGAGACAGAGACAGAGACAGAATCTGAAGCAGGCTCTAGGCTCTAAGCTGTCAATACAGAACCGGATGTGGGGCTCGAACTCATGAGCAATGAGATCATGACCTGAACTGTAGTCGGACACTTAACCAACTGAGCCACTCAGGCACCCCCATGTTTTTGAAAATAATCATCTAAGTAAATTGAGGACATGATGTATAAACAGAATCACTGTACAGTTGATCAGATACCAAAATTATTATGAAAGCAAAATTATAACCTTCATCTTTATCAAGATGAAGTATTCAATGACATATTGAAGTATGTTATTTAATTTTATCTAATATATATTCACTTCTCCCCTAAATTAATTTGGTAACACAAAAGATTATAACATGCTTCAGTCACTAAGCTTATGACTACATATGGCTTTTGACCTGCTTATCTGTGTAACCATTCCATGGCTAGTCTCTGACTCCTATTAGAATTTACATTTTCAGTCATTCTGTTTTGTTCCACACTTATATTTTTCCATTTAATTATTTCTTACATTTTATTTTGAACCTTATTTTTTTTTACCAGGTTGAAGCCTAAGGTTCAACTTTTTATTGAAAATCTTAGTAGAAATTTTTCACCCACTATTATTTTAAATGTAAAAGATTAGAGTCAGTTTTGGAATAAGAAATTCCATGTCTGTTGCATTAATTATGTTTCTTCATCTATTTATATGTTGAATGGGATTTGACAGATTATCTGTAGATGATGGAAAGGATAGAGGATGCACCAGCTTTTGTTGGTGGTTCTTGTTTATGTCTCATTTGCATACTTTTTGTGAAGTATAAGTTAAAGAAAATGAGTTACTTATTGCAAAATAATTTTGCCCATTTTTGCCCAGTGAGTAAGAAGTTTTCCTCATAAAAAAACATATTTAGTCAAAATAATCATAACTTTTTGACATCAAATACAAAGAAATATTATTATATTTTTTTCAGAAATCCTAAGCAAACATTGTTAGTTTTATTTGCCATGACAATAAAATCACTATTACAATGCATGGCGTGTTGTGACTGGAGTCCTATAATTTAGCTTAAGTTTCCTTAAGTTATTGGCAGCATTATTTCTTTTCAACTACCACACTTTGTCAGTCTCTCTGTATTTAGCTTTTCCTTTTTACAAAACTTGTTTTTTCTCCTTATGTATTAGGATAGTTTACAAAAATTCAGGAATTGTTTGAATATTTTGTTCTGTCAAGCAAAATCTCAATTTGTTCATGTTTACTAGGTGTTGTCACTTTCTCAAGCTTGTTTATTTCACTTCATGAGAAAGTATTTTTCACAAGCCCAAGGTCATAGCATTGAGCTTCACAGAGGCCACATCATTTCCTAGAAACAATATTCTGCCTCTTAAATCCAAATTATACCCCTGCTTTTCTGGAAATTTTGTGTTGATATGGTCCTAGAGACCACTGAGCTTAGGTGCTACAAGCTAGATACTGAACAGCACTCTTGCACCCCATGTCTGCTTGCAGACATCTAATAGCAATACCTGTGTATACATGACGGGCAAGTTTTGTTTTCTACAAATGACTTAGCAAGAGTCCAGTCCCTGGGTTGTATAGTTCAGTAGAAAAAATAGTTGATTGCAATCATCTCTTCTGAATGTGGTATTCAGAATTGCTGCTGATAAGCATTCCTTAGCCCTCAAAACACAGAAATTGTACAAATGCAGTAAAGTAGAATAGAACTTCACTTAATAAGACGAGCAAAAAATTACTCTGTAACTATGCCAGTAGCCTTAGAATATTTCAGACCCATGAGTCCCAGATAAGGCCTATGTATAAAAAAGAAACAGAGGAATAAAGCATGTTTCCCTGAGAAGGTAACTCTGTTTGTAAACAAAGAATTACTCCTCCTTGATTATAATAATGAGAAGGAGTAATGCAGTCCTGGTAATGATCACCAGGGCACTGTGTGAAGAGGGTGAAGCCTGTAATCCGTCATCTACGTTTTCTTCCAAGGCTGCCATCAATCTCCATCAGGCCCCAACTTCTTGCATACCCCCCACCAAATTGGGAGAAATGTCTCTGTTATGCTTTAAGAAATGAGTTACAATGTGCATTTGTTAATACTGAGCAGAGTTCCCTGACCACCAAAGTCCAAGCCACCCCGGGAGACCTCAGCTGAACATGGGAAAATTGATGAAGCCTGTTCATGGGCTCATGACCACAGACACAAGTAATTTGGGTTTCTTGGTTTTGTTTCTATCTTCTAAGCCAACATTTTGACTATTACTCTTATATCTCTTTTTAAACAACTTTTCTCTCATTTTTTTACTTAAATACAAAGTATTCTTGTTTCTCTAGGCTTATCTTACTTTATCTTATATCTGCATGTCACTTCATTTGACTTGCCAATTTTTAAAACTTCTTATTCACTTTGTGTATATTTCATTCATGTGTAAATCTAGCTGAACAGGAAGCATAAGACCTTTTGAACAGGTAGGGCCTTGGGGCGCCTGGGTGGCCCAGTCGGTTGGTTAAGTGTTGGACTTTGGCTCAGCTCATGATCTCACAGTCCGTGGGTTTGAACCCTTTGACAGGCTCTGTGTTGACAGCTAGGAGCCTGGTGCCTGCTTCAGATTCTATGTCTCTCTCTCTGCCCCTCCCCTCCTTGCTCTCTGTCTCTCAAAATAAAATAAAGACATAAAAAAATAAAGAAATAAACAGGTAGGTCCTTAATTACATTTTTAAGTATGTGATACTATTTATTTTCCCCAGCACTGAGAAGTCTCATTTTTTTCCCACTACAGATACTGTCCTGTTATTTTCCTTATTTTAATTTCATTTTCATGATTTGGTAGAACAGAAATGCTAGCCCCAAAATAGAGATGGAAAATGTCTCTTCTTTTTCCAGTATATGAGAGTATTTACATTTGGCATTATTTCTTTCTCACTGGTTGGAAAAATTCATCCATGAAAACATCCGGGCCTAGACATTTAGTTTAGGACAGTTTCTAATTTAATTTAAAAAGTGCACCCTATACAGATTTTCTAATTAGTTTTTTTTTTATATGTTTTTTTTTTTGTAGGTTCTTACCTGACATACCCAAATTTTCAAATATTTTGGCTCGAAATTGCTTATAATGTCATCCTATGAAATTTTTAAAAGTCTGTTAGGTTTATAATGATATCTATACATTATTTCCTATATAGACAATGTATGCCTTCCTTCTATTTTTCTTGATCAGTCTATTAGTGGTGCATCAGTTTTTTTGGTTGTTTCAAGGAAACATCTTTTACTTTAGTTGAGTCTCTCTATTGTATATCTGTTTTCTGTTTCTTTTATTTTTGCTCTTTTGTTATTTCCTTCTGTCTCCTTTTTTGGATTTAGTTATATTTTTTAACTTCTTAGTATTCATATTTATATCATTATTTTTCAGGCTTCTTTTTTAATGTGTGTTAAGACTGTAAACAACCCTCAAAGCACTGCTTTATATGCATCCCCACAATTTGTGATATATCATGTTTTCATTATCATTTAATTTGTTGTGATTTCTTCTTGGACCACTGTGTTATTAATAAATGTATCACTTCATTTTCAAACATGTAGGAATATTCTAGTTAGATTTTTATTACTGATTGCTAGCTTAATTGCATGATGTTTAGAGAACATAATCTGAAGTATTTCAATATTTTGAAAGTTATTAAACTTGATTATGGTCCAGTACTTAGCCCAAAAATTATGAGAGAAACCTTCAAAAAATTGTATTCTGTAAACCACATAATTAACAAATTTGACCTAATTTCTATATCCTTACTAGTTTTTCTTTTTTTGTCTACTTGTCTTATCAATTATTGACAGGTATGTTACGTTTCCTCAGAATGAGGGTTTATCTATTTATCCTTTAGTTCTGTCATATGTTTTTTGCTTAAAAATTTTGAAGGTATTTTATTAGGTATATATAATTAATACAATTACAGTTTTCTCACAGATTGATCATTAAGAAATATTCCTCTTCATTGTTAGAGATGCTTTGTGTCTTTCTAGAATCAAACACTCTAGCTCTTCTTCACGTTAAGTTATGATGTTTTTGGCAGAGATTCAAGGACTGGGTGGTAACTCCCAACACTTATGTCACTCTCTAAGTTTTCCCAAAGTCCTTTTCTAATGACAGAGATTCCACTGCACTTTTCCAGAGCCTATTATTAGGAACTAGGGATAGGATTCATGCAATACAATGTTTTGTGTTAAGAATCATGATCTCTTACTTTTTATCTATTTTCTTGTCCTTTTACATGTCACTATTTCTTTTCAATCAGTGAGGAGAGACTGATATAATTTAAAAGTAATATTTTTGACCCCATAGTCCTACAGTGGTATGGCAATAAATATGAGTGCTGTAGCTCTTCCATTTCTTTTTCACACCTAAGAACCTATAGTTGTGAGTGTTCCTTACTCATGGCCAATATACACTTAATTCTCACTTATTTTAACTTTAGGTTGTACTTCACTTTCCTGTGGCAATAACAGGGGGCTTTCCAATAATTTTCTTTATATAATAGCAAAAATAGACAACTGCGAACCATAGGATCCAAACTATAAAATTTTCTTAATGAGATGGGAGGAATGGGAGGGCAGATAAAGTACATTCCAGAGTGTCTGACACTTTGATGCTAAAGATTTCAGCTAATTTTAATAAGTGTTTGAATTAGTATGGAATAAGAAGGAGAATTCAAGCCAAAATCAGGACAATTTAGAAACTAATCTAATCTTACCCTGCCTGTGATATCCTGTTACTAATTTGCTTCTTAGTGGTAGGAAATGCCACAAGTCCTTTTTCCATGAAGTTACATGATTTTATCCTTCTCTATCTTGCTTTTAGTACTCTCCCTTTCCTTTGCCCTACCATGGCAGCATCTACATGCCAAGGGCGACTCAATCCCCCATTTCTACTTCATCCTCTATTTCAAATTTTAGGAAATTAGAGCCAAGTTCACTCAAAACATCATTACCTTTCTCATAGAACTTTAAATTGAAGTTGAGAGGTGTTTTAGGTTTCCTCAGAATGTGGATTTATCTATTTATCCCACATGACTGAAGTCCCCATACTGTAATGTGAAAAACTGAGTCATCCTTTAAAACATGCACCCATAATTTATAATTGTTTTCTAATTACTACTTGAGACTAATATTTCTATCTCAGAAATAACTAGTAACTCAAACCCTTCTGTGTCTGTTTTATTTCAGATTCACCATCTTCTCAAATTATGGTAACTGGTTTTGATTTGGTCTCCCTGCTATCTCCCCTTCTCTTATTCATTTACCCCAACACACTAGAGTAACTTTCCAAAATAAACTTGTTCAGATTGTCTTTTTGTTAATAATCTTCTATCTTGGTTGCCAATATATAGTTTAAAATTCTTACCAAGGACATGTTCTTTATAATCTGGCTCAACTTTACAGTACCAGCCCTATTACTAACTTCTCATTGCCACTTCTACTATATACATATATATATACTATATATATATATATATATATATATATATATTNTTTATATGTTTGGCTCCCTTACCAGGGAAGAAACACCTGGGGTAGGCCTTCAGTATAGGTGGAATGCAGGAATGTGTGATGCATGAAAAGGAAGGTCAATGTTTATTTACATGACTCTTACTAAATTGTGCTTGTGAGTGTTAACCTGAACCACCCCAGCTTCTTATTTTCATCTTATGGAAGATGATGAAAAAAAGATTATTATCTCTTTCAAATTTAAGCCATCTATACTCAGGGCAATCTTTAAATCACCTAAAACTGTAGTTATGGGATACACTGGAAAGAACATTGGATCAGAAGTTTGTAGATCTTAGTTCTACTCTGAAGTTCAGGAAAGTCACTTCATCTCTCAGTGACTAGTTTCCTTTCAGCTCTTTTTTCTCAGGTCCTGTCAACAGTAGAATTTTATGGACTTAGACTGATCTTCATCACCTATGTTTGTGTGAGATCCATTCCATCTTTCTGCACTCATCTTCCCTTTTCGGGCTCTGCCTCATTTTACTCTTATCACTGTAAACTCTGCTATCACAAACATAAAAGGGCTTCTTATTTAGAGATGTCCCCTTTTTTTCATACTAGTGACATATTGCTTTAATGTCTATCATTCCTACACAGCAAATAATTAAGTAAAACATTGCAGGTTTTCTTTGTATAGATTTTTATATTGATTGTAACGAAAACGATGCATGAGCAATTATGTGTCTAAATTCGTCAGCCTCAAAGCTGTATCACTCACAGGTGCAATGTTTATTAGCTCATTTGTCTGACATAACACGATATAAAGTTACTGTGCCAGATTATGTTTCCAGTACCTACTCCAGATGATGAATGGCATGATACATTAGGGTTCTAGGGCACCAAATTTAGGATAAATCTGGTTATCTGGAGTGTGTTTTTTTCAAAAACTAAATCATTAACTTGAAGATAAAGACACAGTCTTGATGAAGTCAAAATAATCGCATAAGATCTGATCTGATGTGATCTGAGTAGCCTTTACTTTAATGTAAATAACAGACACTGGCTGGCGCTGGAGTGAGAACAGGAACACGATCAGTGATGACAATACATGACATGGCTGGTGTCTGAGGTTCCCATCATTATGTGTGGTGTCCTGTTCAGTTCAGCAAATTCCACAGGATTTTGCACCCCATTGACTGTACTAGTGACAAGATCTGATATCTGTCAGCAGACAGGAAAGTCACAGCCATGTTGTGTGCATGTGCTGGACTCACTCTCCTGGTTTTTGTAAAGTGTATTGGCTGGTTTGCTTCAGTGATTGCTTTACAGTCTGACCCACAGTGAGATTGGGAAGGAAAAAGCAGTTAAACATGTCTCCTATACTTCACTATATTTTCCATACTTGAGAGATATGGTCCTTCTTGTCCAAGAAGCACCCTTGGGGATTACCAAATCATATCTTCTCATTTTATGGACAAACAAATTAAAGGTGGTGGGATTAAATTACATGCTCAAGGTCATATATTAAATTAGGGACTGTGTTAGGTACAGAAATTCAACTTTTTCTTATTCCTGGTGTGGGAATTCACCACTCCTCTATTCTTATTTTCCAGCTGAGACTGGAGCTATATTATATTATAAGTATGACTAAACTATTGGTACAAACAGACTTTATTTTTCTGTACTCAAGAATGGGTGGTAGCTGGTCAAAGATAGAACATTTATCTGTAGACTATATGTCTGTTATGCATTGGGGAAAGTCACAAAGGTCCACCTTCTCATATTTTGAGATTTCCTACAAATAAGAAAAGTTTTTGGTTTCAGGGTGGCTGAAAATTAAACAAATGTCCAGCATAGGAGTCTTTCTGAAATTTGGCTGACTCTCGGAATCACCAAGCGTTATATGATTATTTATTTTTCTCTTATGTTGCAATTAATATTATCATAATGATTCTCAAGTATTAGGACAGAGCAACCACATCAAAATCCCTGTTGGTTGAGATAGGGGAATTAGATTTAGTGTTCTGAGGTGAGTCTGACTTGTAGTCAGGTTTCAGACTGCAGCTGTCAGGGAAGGAGGTCTCAGCAGTCTGTGGTTTTATGCTCTAGCATGAGCCTCTCTAACTCTGCACATAACTGAAGATGTTTAGGTCATGCAACACTTTTCAATAAAGTTAGGAACATGTGCTCTACACTGACAAGTCCATACACTCAGACGGTAATGTTTTCCTGGTTTGTTTATAAAGTATTATTATCTCTGTAGTATGCAGCTAAACAGCCACAAGAAATGGACAAGTGTATTTTAGGACTGAATCATGCCTTGGAAGTGTAGAGAATCTCCTTTTCTCTGCTGGCCTTCTTGCCCTAACCTGAGGGGCAGCAACATCATTTGGAACTGTTTTAACATGTGTAGAAGGATAATTTCAAACTTTGGAGTATCACACAGAAATTTTGGAGAAACAAAGCTTTAGGTCATCATCTATAAAAACATGTCTTTACATACCATTCTTGACAATTCCTACATTTCACCACAGTTTTGAGCCTGGGATTCAAGTTAAAATTTTGATTAAATAAATGTGTGTGTGTGTGTGTGTGTGTTTAAAACAGAATGCCAGTGGAAGGATGGGTAAACAACTTAAAATCAGTTACTTTAATTCTATAAAATATAGGCATATTTTCCTTTTTACTTTTTAGACTTTTGACTTAAAAATAGAAAATTGACTTAATCATTCTATTGCTTTCCTGCATGAGAAAACTTATCTCATAGCAATGATTCTGCAGAGGCACAATGTTACAAAATTAAAGGAAGCATTACTTTTGAGTGTGCAGAGTATCAAGACAATACTATTGCTTGTGATGATTAATAAATTTGGAGTGCCAAATTTAGTAACAAATTTGGAATCCAAAAAAGGAAAGAATTTATTTTACTGGCTCACTGAGCATTGGGGAATGGTTTGTTCTTGTTGGTGTTTTAGATACCAGCTACATAAAAATATTAGGTAGCCCACAAGAATTGCCTAATTTTTTGCAACGTTTTTAAACTAAAACAAAAACAGAAACAGACCAAAGCAAAAAACACCCCAACTTTTTTTTTATTCTGCTGGGAAATATATAATCTTTTTATGTTTCCCTCCCCCAAGTTCTCACTCTTCTACATTCATTGTACACTGCTTTGCTAAACATAGTTACACCTGGAAACATGGTAGATTCATACAAGACACAGGGAATGTGTAAGTGACAGTTATTTGATGCAGACATATGCATTGTCTATGGAGAAAACTCTGTAATCCAATTCAGGTACCTGTTTCAGGGGTATCCAGTTACTGTAGTTAAGATAAACTTTCTTATTTATATACTGCTAAATGTTGTCTTTTTTTCCTTAGTGCTTTATTTCAAAGTTTCATTCTTAAAATGAGATTATCAATTTTGCTTAGCACATTTAGCACTTTTGAGAACTTGTCTTTTTTAATATAAAGGCATTTTCTGGAATGGATGTTTATTTACAGAATAATGAGTTTCCTGCACAATGAAAAATAAAAAGCACTCCCAGATTATTGGTGGTGGTGGTGAGGTGTCTCTTCAGGTAAGGTATCCCTTCAGGTAAGAAGTAGATCACAGGCATTAGGAGGTTTTCTCTGGACTCAGAATGTTGGATTTCAAATCCAGCTTAACTGGGTAGTTAACTGTCCCTGCTTCCATTCCCTCATCCATAAAATTGAGTGGGTGACAATAAACTAGCTTTGAAAAGCTGTTTTAAGAGTTAAATTCCATGCCATGTAAAGTACTTCAAATGGTACAGATTTCACCCATTTTGTTTAACACGTGTTTCACAATATCTAGAGATGTGTTTCAGATAATGTTTTAAAGTCCAACAGACAAAACTTTATCAGCAACTTTCAAAGCTTTATAAAAGGAAAATGGGTTCTGTGGTTCTTTTTCACTTTACCTAGTCTTGGAGACAGAAAGATCTCTTCACAAAAGAGAAAACAAGGGGACATCTGGGTGGCTCAGTCAGTTAAGTGTCTGACACAGTTCAGGTCATGAGCTTATGGTTCATGGGTTCAAGTCCTGCATTAGGCTCTGTGCTGACAGCTTGGAGCCTGGAACCTGATTCAGATTCTGGGTCTCCCTGAATCTGCCCTCTCTCTCTCTCCCCCTACCTACTTGTGCTCTGTCTTTCTCTCAAAAATAAATAAGTATAATTTTTTAAAAGAAAAGGAATAAAACCACCACCGCTACAAATCCAGATTTCTACTTTTTCCCACCTGTGAAGAGACTCTAATTTGAAGTAGAAAGCTCTAGAGATAATAACTGACTTTATATCCATAGGAAGGTGAAGGCAAAACAGCAGTCTCCCTTATCCATGTCCTGGCCCCCTTAGAACTTCTTGTCAAGTAAACACACGTTGGTGTATGAAGAGGCGTTCCATGGAAAGAATATCTTCAGAGACTGAATTTTTCATGGATGTTGTAGTTTACTACTTTCAGTAAAATGTCAAGAATGATATAATCCATATGTGGATTAATGTAACCTCACAGAAATCTTTGAAATCTGAGATGCTGTTTTGGAAAACTGTTACCTTGGTTTCCACAGTTCTTTCTTCATATGCTCTGCTTATTCAAACAGCAATTATTTTTGATACTTGAGGTCATCTCCATTCCTTAAGGATAAAGGCAAACCAGAAGTGAAAATTAGATTTCTACTTCAAAATGTTTTCCCACTTTGTACATACTTGTATCAGTAAGCTTCCACTTAAAGTGACACTCTTTCATTTAGTCACCCAAAAATTTTGCATGAGTCCAATTTGAATCCAATTCAACTTTACACTTACCTTGGTTATTAAACCCTAGTTCATTGCTAATACTCTATTATGTGATGATGATTTGGAAGCATTTCTTCCACGGTGTTTGAAAATTAAGGCACACATGAAAAATGTAACCATTTATAATTACAACTCATTTAAATCCTCTTTAAATCCTGCTTCTTGAATCATTTTACTTTTTCTTTTTCACCCCTCAGCTGTGTCTAGCTGAGTTACATTAGAAATTCTAAATAGGGTGAAAAGACATTATTTGATTTACATTTAATAAATCTAAATTCTTTGCTGGTAAATATAGTATAATTGTGGATTTGCAGATTCTTGATATTTTGCATTGAAGGAAATTGGGTTTGGCCATGTTCATGAGATACACAATGAACGTAAAGACTTTAGTGTGAGTCTCTTAAGGTAGGATGGCAGGTTTTCAATTGTTCTGTATTCCCACTCACGTTTATTCTACACGTACAGTCAAAAGTGACTTTTAGGTCTGCTCTTAATCACATCGAATGCACCTAACTATTTTATCAAAGAACTCATTCATAGAAAGATGAAATATTTTGACTTGATAATACATATTTAGAGTGAAAACACTCATGTTTTTGACATATGCGAAGGCTAGGGCCAATATCACCACCGCAAAGTTCCTTTTAATGTGTCAAGAAGTATAGTCACATTTGAGTTATTAAAACATCAAACAAATACATTTTTCAGAACAAAAATATTTTAATACAATCATGCATTTTGGTTCTCACTGTGATTTTACAATAGGACTTGTGACCTTTCTCAAGTGAGCACTGTATTTTACTTTATTATGTATAAAATTGAGTGGTTGGGGCCACCTGGGTGGCTCAGTTGGTTGAGCATCCAACTCTTGATTTCAGCTCAGGTCATATCTCACAGTTCCTCAGATCAAGCCCCGCCTTGGGGCTGATAGCACAAGGCCTGCTTGGGACTCTCTCTGCCTCTCACCTGCTTACTTGCCTCAGATTCTAGGTCTCTCTCTGTCTGTCTCCAAAATAAGTAAATAAACATTTTTAAAAAATAAAATAAAGGGTGCCTGCGTGGCTCAGTTGGATAAGCATCCAACTTCGGCTCAGGTCATGATCTTATGGTTCATGTGTTTGAGCCCTGTGTCAGTGCTGACAGCATAGAGCCTGCTTGAGATCTCTGTCTCCCTCTCTTTCTGCCTCTCCCCCACTCTCTTGTGTCTCACTCTCTCTCAAAAATAAATAAACATTAAAAAATAATAAAACAAATAAAATAAAGTTGAGGGTTTAGAATGGGTGACATCTAATGTTTCTTTCAGTTCTAAAATATTATTTTAGAGTGTTTCAGTGTGTCAGAAAGGACTACCCATATTTAGTTTTTTATTTTCATTTCACAGAGGGAAAATGGGTTAAAATAATTTGCTAATTACATACATCTGAATTTAAGCACAGATCCTTTCTGTTAGGAAACACATTTCCATTCAGCTATTTGAAAATGTTTTTGAGATGTATGGTAAATTATTCTTCATAATAAATTAATGAGAAAGTTGATCATAGTATGAGACTTTCTGACACTACAATCATTGTTGACACTAATGTATTTTCTCTGAGCTAGAACTTTGCCCCGAAAGGCTGATGATGGCTCACAGCACTGACTACTAGGGTTAGGGTCTTTGAGATTTACTTAAGTTTAGAGATTTGAGTGCTCATAATCCTTAACCTCAAAGAGTTGAAAATCTTGTGCAAGCTGCTAAAATTCAATCCATCTTTCAAAAACTTTTCATCAAGACTTGTAGATTCCAAGCATTTTGAATAACTAGATCATTGAGAATTAGGCTCATATTTAGTGTTAGGATTCTTCTTACTACAAAATTACTTGTTTTTATGTTCCAGTCCCTGGGCAGCCAAGTCACCCTGCTAATCAGTCTCTACTTCCACAACTTCCAAAAGTGCAAACTGAACTGCTTCTTTTCGTCCTCAGAGAGTTGCTGTCCCATTTGTTTTTAAGCTTTTTGAAAGAAAAAAAAAATCTTGGCTTTACATAAGAGCTGCGCCTTGTGGAAGTTTTGGAAATTTTAAATTGCTGTCAAGATCTCCACTTGCAGGTGAAACATTATCTGGTCATCTTGTCATTAGTGCTGACAGTTTTGGCTGAGGTTGAAGTTAAGAAAAATGCTGGAATGAACCTGGAAACAGTCATATGTTCCTCATCCATCACCTCATTAATCACAAAGTTAACATTGTCTCTGAAACAATGCTGCTTTATTGTGGGGTAATCCTCATTTATAGTTAGAGCTACTAAACAATATTTAAGAGTCCAGATTCTTCTCCGTGCCCTGCCAAGTATGGCAGAGAAATGACAATCATGACATTTTTCATTGATAATTAAAGCAAAAAGACAGGTCCTGGGCAATGATCTCATCCTTGTAGTTATACAGGATGGAATATGCTTGTAAGAGGTTCCATGCAGACCCATAAATATTATTTTGCATTTTTTTTTTACTATTTGCATCATAGTTTATCTAGCTATACAGTAAAGTCAGAAAATATTAAATTTAAAGCCCTGTACTTTCAGTGTATTATCTCTGTTTACTAATGGTCATGACATTTAATATCTCATGTCTAGCTTGCAAAGTTATGAGATCATACCAGTGTGTGATATCAATACAAAGAATTATGAAGGAAATGGAGAAATGATAATGATGACAATTAGGTACAATTCTGATTTATGTGAACACTATTCTAGAGGTATAAATAAATCACTTAGGGGAATGTGTTCATCATAATGTGTTGGAGTTGCAATATATCATTAAATCCAGGGAGAAAATTTATCTCCATGAGTACTTAATTTTTACTCACAGGCAGCTGATTGTCCCAAAGGGACCAGGTTATTTTTTTTAACATACAATTTAGGTCTAAGATTATGGATATATTTAATTATTCATAAAAACTATACATGACATACTATAGAGAAAAAAGAAATATGTTCTGCATTCATTCCCCACAAAGAAAAGGGTACACTTGAAATATATATTTGTATCTATGGACATTCTAAAAAAGGATGTGAAGTTTGTCTCACTTTTTTTCAAGCTCTTTAAGCATATAAGAGTAAATGTTTATGGTCCTGTAGTTTGCTGTCCTGGAGATTTAAAAAAAATTAAAAAATAATTATGAAAAGCAAGATCACACACAGCTTAATTTTGGTATTACTTGGGTTTGAGAAGAAAAGCTTCACTTAGATCACATGAGACTATTTTGGACTTTTTCCGTCTTTAATTTACTATGTCTTTACATTGAGATTCAATTTGTGGAAGTCAATCTATTAAGATTCTAATTATGGATACCCAAAGTTGTAAAAATTTAGAAATAGGTTGACTCTATTATTTCTTTTTGTAAAAAAAAAAAAATAAGCACATGTAACAAGCAAAATGAAAAAAATGTTAAAAAAACTGAACTTGTAATACTGCAATATGACTATGTTGACTATTAATGTTGTCTTCCCCTCAATTTCATTTTTTTAACATTTATTCTTCAGAGCTGTTCCATATAGATTCTGTCTCCAAAGCTCTATCACAACACTGCTTATGAAGGTTAAACATAATCTCCTAACAATTAAATAAATAGCATATTTCCAGACCTTACTTTTTTTCACCCTTTACATGCTACCCCATCTTTCTTGAATGTCTGTCTTCTATTTCATGATACCTCTTCTGAATCTCTACATCTTGACCATCCATTCTCAGTCACTCACCCATTCCTCTTATTTAGCTTAGATCTTAACTATGGTTTCCAGTAGGTTTTTGTGGAAAACCGATAAATCAGTTATTCCCAAATGAGATCATCTATTCTTTTGGTTTTCTTTAGATACCTTTTCAAGTATGGTGGTGTACATGGCAGTCATCCAAATCCTCACCCACTTTTCTCTTCTGAAATCTAGGTGTCTATTTCCAACTTTATCTACTGGGCATTTCTTCCTCGATACCCCCTAGTTTGTTTAAAATTAACCTGTGTTTAGATAAAATTCTATCCCATCCTGGCTCTCCTCATGTGTTATATAATTCCATTAATGATATCACCCTCTCAAAGCCATCTCAAAGTATCTAAGGAGCATTGACTCTTTTCACTAATTCCCTTTAACATTCAGCCAGTCACAAAATCCTGTCAGTTTACTGATATGATGGTCTTGAGTCTCCCCATCCCTTTCATTCCTACTGCCCTAGTCAGACCCCATTTCTTGCCGTAAAACATGAGGAGTTCAGTCATGGGTACAAAATCAGTAAGTGTCTCAGAAGTTGACCAAACTCCTGTGAGTCTCTGACTTCTAATTACTTAGTCAGATAATGAATAGTGTAATTCATTCACTTATTTTGCTAAATTTTGTGTTGCTGTTGTCTTTATATATGCCTTTACTTAATTAACACCTGTGTTAGACATTATAGATAAAATTTTAACTGATTTTCCTCAGCTATCAAAAGTGAAGATAATGTGATATCAATTTATAATTTTATCATAAGATCAATCTCCCTAGCTTTTTACAAGAAACTTGAACTACACATTCACATATGAGATTTTCAAACCAATTTTCATATAAACACAGCAAAAATCATAAGACATTATAATAGCTAATGAAAGGGGACTTGTAAAAGTTCTCATTGAGATGGAGAAGAAAGTAGAAAGAAAAACATAATTTTGCATAACAACTCTAGTCCTGTTACTGCCAAGAGTAGTTTCCAGAAGCACAGAGCAGTTCCAGAGCTTGTGTGGGACTTGGGTCTAGGTCATCATGATTTTATGTTGTGGTAATCTATCAAAACAATTGAGTTATTATTCCTTTACATTGTTACATGTAAAGAAAACAACCCATAAATTCCTACTTGAAAAGTTTAAGTATGTTCTGAGTTTACATCTACATAAATTGAGAAGAAAAAGAAAGCAAAAAGCAGCAAATGGAATTCTTAGTTTATTCAAGTATTGTGATATTTCATTGATGTAAATTTGATATTGGATATATCAACAAAGCAGCATTTTAGTGATTTTTCCCTCAATTCACAGTAATAGTACCGAGATTAGAAAATATTTGAATATTAAAACCACTTATCTGTATCCATTTAACACAATCCACAAACCTGTATAAGCTTCAGATAATATTTGACAAGCAAGTCACAAATAACCTCCTGTTGGTAAGAATTCATATAAATAGTTACATATGTATGTATATTTATTTATATAATTATAAATGCCTATGTAATATGTAAATATATATGTGTATACTCAAAGATAATATGAATTTAGACCTCTGAGAAACTTTCTTATCAAGTGTAGAACAAAATCACACACACACATACATATATGTTATATACACACACACATATATATATAGAATTTGAATACAGAAACACAAATCAAATATTGAGTGCATATGTATTAATTGTTAACATGTGTTTAATACATATATCATGCAATATTATACAATTGACAACACTACACACTTTGCTACAGTAAAATTATTAGGCTATATAGGAAATGTCAAACGTGAATGAGCTTGCCTTTGAATATTCATAAAAATAATTCTTACATAGAAAATACTTCCTTGGAATGGTCATTTTGATACCAATGTCTGATACTGTCATCATTCAGGACAACAATATAAACAAAAATAGAAGTACCCTTGTGTTATTGCCACTTATAAGAATATTAAAAAGGGTTTAACAGTTAACAGTATTTTTACCATCACCATTTTGGATTAGTGACTCTACTTCAGATTCTTCTTGATGGGTTATCCCAAAAGTGTATGAGCATTTAATGAATTGTCCACCTTGTTCAATCAGGAAGTGTGAGGAGAGCTGTTGTGATCAGATCTGTTAGAACATCTTGTTAAGTGAGGCAGAGGAAGAATTACAAATGAGAAACAGACTAGTAGGTCTGCTGAGGTCAAAGGAGAAGCTGAATTTATGTGGGAGGTGATGGGGCTTTGCGGGGGTCAGGGGTGGGACACATCCCTCACCTACCATCTGAGGGTCATACTGTAGTGAACAATGAACACTTTCCTAAACAGGCTCACATAAAATCTTTCTTCTACAAAAACTGAATATCTTTATTTCAATTACGCTTCCTTAAAATGATAAAATTGTGAATAAGATTTAGTGAATTCAAATATAGATTTATTTAACAAATCCCATACTGCCTCAGAAATAATATCCAAGGGGTGCCTGGGTGGCTCAGTCGTTAGAGCGTGATGTCAGCTCAGGTCATGATCTCATGGTTCATGGTTTGAGCCCCGTGTTGGGCTCTGTGCTGACAGCTAGCTCAGAGCCTGGAGCCTGCTTTGGATTCCGTATCTCCGTCTCTTTCTGACCCTCTCCTGCTCATGCTGCCTCTCTCTCTCTCTCAGAAATAAATTAAAAAAAAAAATTAAAAAAAGAAATAATATCCAAAAACTACAGATACCTGTCATTTAATATGGTGCAAATACGCTGTGTAAAATTCTGGATTTTCTATTTGCCTGGAAGAGCCATTATAGACATGGTGTTGGGTGTAAATATTTTCAGGAATCCTGCTATTATTAAATTTCCATGCACTGTTGTGAAGTTTTACTCCTTTTGTATATATTTAAAATGTTTTTTAATTCTTTTTTTGTTTTGTTTTGTTTGCTTGTCTGGAAAGAGAAGAGCATTTATAGTGCCTTCAATTAAATCAAGTTTATTTAAGAAACACCTATGGTCAAACAAGCAAAAATACTGTAACCATTTATATTGTCAGGACAAATACTGTAGCTGCCATGAATTAAGCCTAATGTGTCTGGCCAAGTTTCTCTCTAACAGAATTCCCAAGCTTTTAGGTCTTTAACATTCCCTACATGTACCCTTTTGCTGCTAACCGTGTTCCACATGTCCACATGAAATCAAGGGAGCCATAGTAAATCCAATGAATTTATTAGGCAAGTAGGAATACAACATTTCACTGTTGTCTGGATCATACTTTCCATGTAAAATCCCCTGAGAGACCATTACATGGAATAGGATTTATATTCATCCATCTTTTGTTATATGTTTTTTAATTTAGTAGGACTGTAAACTGTTTTGTCAATATTTGAAAATATAATTGGAACAGTATTTATGAATCAACAGATCCATAGCACCTGGGTGGCTCAGTGGGTTGAGCATCTAACTTTGGCTCAGGTCATGATCTCCTGGTTCCTCAGTTCAAGGTCCATATTGGACTCTGTGCTGACAGCTCAGAACCCAGACCTGCTTTGGATTCTGTGTCTCCATCTCTCTCTGCACCTCCTCCTCTCTCTCTCTCTCTCTCCCAAAAATAAACATTAAAATTTTTAAAAAATTAAAAAAAGAAAAGAATCAACAGATTCATACCATTAAATACAATTTTATACCTCTACTTTGTACTTATCTTGCCAAGTCATTCCTAATCATTGTCTTCTTTTGCATTTCCTAGTTAACTTTATCCACCACTATTTATATATTAAAGACAGAATAGTGCATGTAAAGTATGGGATCTAGATCCAGAATTTTGTTTGAAATTGACTTTATCCTTTATCAAATGCCACATAGTACTTAAAATGCTTTACAAATATTAACTTATTTAGTCCTATAGCCATATTATGAGGGAGATAGAATTATCAGTTCATTTCGCAAATGAAGAAATTGCATCACAAAGAGTTCAGTAGCAGAGCAGGAATTTAAACTCAGGCAATTTAGTTGTAAAGTCTGCATTCTTAAATCATTCTATATAGCGTCTCTATTTTTATGACTTTGGGCAGTTTCCTTAACCTCTCTTTCTTCATCTATAAAATGGGACTATGTAGGGACACCTGAGTGGTTCAATCAGTTAAGCATCCGACTTCAGCTCAGGTCATGATCTCATGGTTCACCAGTTTGAGCCCCGTGTCAGGTTCTGTGCTGACGACTCAACCTGGAGCCTGCTTCTTATTCTATGCCCCCCTGTCTCTTTGCCCCTCCCCTACTCATGCTCCATCTCTCTATTTCTTTGTCTCTCTCACTCAAAAACAAGTAAGAAAAGAAAAAAAGGAAAGTAAAGGAAAGAAAAAGAAAAACGAAAATGGGACTGCTTGTGATACCTAGTTCGAGATGTGTAATGATTGATGTCATCATAATAGCACTAATAGGCTTAGAGCAGCACTTGCCTTAAGTGTGAGCTTTTGTTTTTTTCTACATGATTTTCCCCTATTGGCCTTTTATATTTCTTCAGAAGCACTATGCTTCTGCCCTAATCAGAACTTTGGACGTAAGGTGGAGTTCTTCCCACTCACCCCCCCTCATCTCCAATCAGTCCATGCACTGATAATGTTAGTTCAAAGGTAGCTTTCTCAGGGGACCTTTTCTGACCCTCACACTAAGTGAACAGTCATTATCCCTTAGCCTTGTCTCCCTAGGAAATACAGCCTGAGGCAAAAACATATGCTTTTTCACTTTGGCTGGACATTTTCCTGGGGAAGTACAATCCTAGGGAAGTGGGAGTGAGGAAAATGAAAGCCAGGCCTTAAAAGAAAGAGATAGTAAATGTAAAAGACTACATTGCTCAGCTGGTCCCAGCTCTTTGACAAGCTAATTGCTCCTTCCCCCACTGCAACTTCCAAGAGTTCTGATAAGCTCCCTGAGCTGTCCATCAGGGGTAGGAAGGGAAAACAATTTATTCTGCTGGCTCTTGTTTCCCATTAGTAAGGGTGCTCTATGAGACTTTAACTCCTCCAGGCTTTTAAGTGCATGCCTGGATGCCAAGTGGATCTGCCTCGGCTCTTTTTTTAAAGGCAACATCAAATTCACAATGTGGAAGGTTAAAGGTAATTTGGAAAACCTGGAGGTAAGACACAGTTCATCTGTGCCCCTGAGTCACATGACAGCCAAAACAGCCATCAGTGTTGTCCCTGAATGTGTAAAGGGGCTGTAGGTGTATACAATAGCCAGAGTTTGGCCTCAGCTTTTCGGGAAGAGCACAGATAGGATATCACAGATTATGAAGAAAGCCATGTGTGGAAACTGAGTGAAGAGGTACAAAATTCAAGCCACTGTGCCCTATTGTCCACTTTTATAAATTCAGGTCTTGGAATTTACAGTGTTTATCTTAATTTAAAATTATTTATTTAGAAGATATTTACATTAATTATTATTTCCTCCAGTAGACCAAAAGAGTCTTTAAGGGTAGGAAGGATGAAAAAGGTTCAGATTACCTACATGTGAATCCTGACCCCACCAATTACTAACTCTGGGTTTTTGGGCAAATTGCTTCACTTCGTTGTGCCCCATTTCTGCACTTGTACATCAGGATAAAGATGGAAGTGCCCTGAATATTGAAAGAGACACAGTCAATAAATATTAGCTCTTGTCGCTGTCATAACCATCATCATCATCATCATTGCACCTGCAGTAATTAGCACAGTACCTGTAGAATAGGTTCTGCAATAATAGAGCGTGAGATCAGAGAGGACTGACATGCAGTCTTTTTCATTCACTGTTGTACCTCCAATTCATAAACCAGGATTATAACCACACTGGGTGTTTCCATATGTTCAGATTCATTAGGTAAATGAGAGACTAAATGCCAATGAGTCTGTTCCATTTGTGTTCTTGAAAATGTGTCTTACAATGGCTTAAAGATTCTACAGTCGTCAGAGTAATTTTTACAACAAACCGTTAATTTTTCATGATAGTTGTTTCAGTTGCACTCTAGGATACATCCTTCAGTAAAGAAAGATAAAACAATATTGGCAGCGTAGACTGAGTTCCTAAATATGTGAGACTGAGTATTTCCTGTTCTACAAATGAATGCTTTGGAGCAAACTATAAAGTTTAGTGTTACTAAGTCCCCTTTTTTAATTAATAAGATGATAAACTTTTGTCCGTATTGAATAGAGACTTAGACAAATTAAAGTGTGGTATTTTTTACAGCCTTAATTTATGCCTCAATAACATCAAATTACTGCTGTATCATCTAGACTGAGCCATGTAGTTAAGTTTTTTAGATTAACCATTGTGTCCTTTTTTGATTATGACTTTTCCACAAGTATTTAATTCATGATAAGAGGCTTACATTTCACAAACAGATTCTACTTTTCTCTCATGCTGTTGAGTACTTCATCACCGAATGATGGGTACTCATACAGAAGTCCCCTGACTGAATCAAACTGAATATTGCCAAGAACCTAACAATGGATCAAATCCAAAAAGATCATATAACTCTAAGCCTTGGAAATGGTTTTTGACAATGTCATTTTTTAGCTGGGAAATCTTTGCAGGTTTATTTTATTCTTTGGAACTGAATTTACTGTTCTGTAAAATAAGTCACTACTATTAATCTCATGGTGATATTTGACTTTAAAATAAAATAAAATATTTTACCTATGTGATACCAGACCAACATACCAACCTCCAACTAATGTGGCAAGATTTATATACTTATTCTGATTTAAGATCCAAAACAGTGTTTTTTGTTTGTTTCTGTAAAGCAGTGGTGAAAACAGAAGGGAAAGATACTTCAGGAACAGGGAGTAGTGTGGGTTAGATTAGTTGTAGTTGGCCCATTTCTAGTAGATTAGGCTCACGAAGGCATGTACTCAATCCATCAAAATGAGAGATGTGAAGTGAATAGATTAAAAAGATACGGTACAAATACAAATGGAATAGTATTCCGTCATGAGAAAGGAAGATATCCTCTGATTTATGACAATATAGTTGGACATTGAGTAAATTAAGCTAAGTGTGGTAAGACAAAGAAAGACAAATACCATCTGATATCACTAATAGGTAGAAGCTAAAAAAGTTCAACCTGTGAAACGGAATAAAATGGCAGTTACCAGGGAATGGGGGTTCGTGAGGGACATATGAGTTATAGTACACTTGTAATAAGGGTAGAAACTTGTAATGAGAAGTAAATAAGTCATGGAGGTCTAAAGTACAGTATAATGAGTATAGGAAATATTTTATTATAATTATGTAATGTGATAAATATTGCTACATTAACAATTGTATTACAATATGTAAATACCAAAGTAGCATGCTGTATACTTTAACATATACAAAGTTACCTGTAAAGTTTATTCCCCAAAAAACTCAAAAGGAAAAAGTCTTTCAGGGGTCATAACACAACAAAAGGCAGTGTTTCCTGAGCTACTTTATTTAATTACATATAAAAAAAAAAAAACATGACAGTGTGGACTCAGTGGTATGTAATGTAGTCCTTTGACCTCTGGTTTGTTCTTGCAAATTGCAACAAACATAAGAGCACTACTTCTTGCCAGAGTTGCCTCATTTTATGATATTGATTACAAAATATTGAGGGTTTTTTTTTTTCTATTTAAGAGTTCTCCTAGGGATCAACAAGTTCCATAGCTGATTATTTTAGCTTAGTCTTTAGTATTTGTTCTCTTGTAATCATACATGGTGACTCTTCTTTTATTATTTTTAAGTTTGTTTGTTTGTTCATTGAGAGAGAGAATTCCAAGCAGGTTCAGTGCTGTCAATGCAGAGCCCAACTGTCTCAGAACATGACCTGAGACAAAATAAACAACTGGACACTTAACTGAGCCATCGAGGCACCCCATTTGCTCATTCTTTTTTTTTTAATGTTTTATTTATTTCTGAGAGAGAGAGAGAGAGAGTGCAGCGTGGGCAGGGGAGATCAGAGAGAGAGGAAAACACAGAATCCGAAGCAGGCTCCTGGCTCTGAGCTGTCAGCAGAGAGCCTGACGTGGGGCTTGAACCCATGAACCGTGAGATTATGACCTCATTTGTAGTTGGTTGCCCAACCGACTGAGCCACCCAGGTGTCCCTGGTGATTCTTTTTCAAGAGAAAAGTCTGTGCTTATAAATACAACATAATGCCCAGTACTTACAACTAGTCTCTTATCTACAATCAATACCACTGTCTGATGATGATATAATCAATACCGCCATCTGAGACAACCATGAATCTCACTCTGGATTTTCTCAGCCCCTTTCTCTGAATGATTTAGATTTGAAGACCTTCACCTGAGATTAATCAACTCTTTTTGAGACTTTGTTGGGCAGTATCTTTCATGG
The DNA here is from genome assembly GCF_008692635.1 of Crocuta crocuta. Classification (NCBI taxonomy): domain Eukaryota; kingdom Metazoa; phylum Chordata; class Mammalia; order Carnivora; family Hyaenidae; genus Crocuta; species Crocuta crocuta. Next base: position 6,676,493 of record NW_027529173.1, read on the forward strand.
GTTGTGGAGGAATTGCAGTAATAGAGAAACTGCCAGAGAAATTAAGTAATTCACAAACATTGTTATGACTTACCTGCTTAAAAATATTTTTGCAGGGAGTATTTTTTTTTTTAATTTCTTGATGTACCATGTCAAATGTGTCACATTAGACAGTAATTTTACCTAAAAGGATTAGCCAAATTCTGTATTTTTGAGCTGTGGAATTATGTTAATATTTAAAGGACCCTCAGTGGCCAAGTTCATAGTTTATTTATGGAAGTGACCAAGTTGCCCTGGCAAAGATTACATGTTTTTGTGGAGGGAGGAGCAGAAAGCCTCTAGTAAACTCCAGTTTCCATTCCAGTTCCATCAGAACAATGCACAAATATGAACTCTAAAGGGTCTACAGTTATCTCAGTTTTGCTTGAGAAATCTATGAAAAAGGGCTTCAGTAAGTGACCAGTAGTGTATCTTTTCTTCTTCAAGCAAACAAGTAGAAAGTTTAAGAAATTCTCTCGGCTATTATTGAAACATATTTTTGAAAGAAATTGGTCGACAATTTTCTCATGGCTCAGTATGCCTAACTGTGCCTGAAAATCAAGTCAGTTCTGCTGAAATAGTCTGAAGATGATTTTTATATCTAGCATTAAAGAGTTTTGTCCAGACTTAGAACTAAACACATTCAAATGCAACTTCAAAGCTTTTATTCCATTGTTACAGTGACAATTATTTGAAATGGTCATAGTGTTCCTATACCTGAACATTCAAACGAGAGTTTCTTCATTACTTTAACATTTCTGTATACCTCAGACAAATGCAATTATTCTTGTTTTCCTGAATGTTTCTTTAGTTTGTGTCTTAACTGCTCAGTTTTTTCTCCTTATCTAGAATACCTTCCTTCCCTCTCTTCCTGAACCTCTTATGTGTTCAAGAAATGCTTGTAAATGCCTGTTTTCAAAGTAATTGGAATTAAAGTAAAATTATAGAGTCCTAAAGGCAACCCAATTTATTACTGTGTGTGTGTGTGTGTGTGTGTGTGTGTGTGTGTGTGTGTGTGTGTNTGTGTGTGTTTTGCCATTTGGAGTAGTATAGAAGGAAGATAGTGGAGAGACAGCTCTGTTCTTTCCCTTCAAGCAACTATAAGTGAAGTGAACACAGTTCAACTTACTGGACTACAGTAGGAAAAAGAGATAAGTAAATGTAAAGTAGGATTATGTCATTTGCTAGTAGTGAACAAATTTATAGTATGTTCTCACTGCTTCTAAGAGGCCTCCTAATTGAGGTCATGTCCATTGCTTCTACTTAAAAAAAAAAAAAAAAAGTGCCTCTACTTGCAGTCTTTTGCAAATAGTCTTTTGTACTTATTCTCTTTGTATATTTTAAACACTCATTGTATACTGTTAAATAATTTCATCCCTAACAGGCATGCCAAAATTATATCCACCAATTCAGAGTAAAGGACAATGGAATATTCTTTTTTATAACTTATTCCAATTATCTAATTCATAGTAGACTGACACTCCAGATGTTTCCATCCAGTTAATTTCATTCACATCCTGTAGTAAAACTCTATGAAAGTGGACCTTTTTAGGGAATCTGACAGACTATCATCCCATAATTTATGCCTGCTACATTCTACCCTCTAGGAAATTTGGCTCAGTGAATGTTAGAAGATGCCTTTGGAGGAGATAGAATTAACTACAGTTTGTAAAGTAACTCATTTTTTTTTCTTTTCTCTCTATTTTGTGTGACTTCTTTATATATCAGTATCATTCTATGTTATATTGATTGGATATGTGAAATGTTCATATAGGACGTTTTGGCCAATCACATGATACAGCTTAATTTCTCCTTGTACCTGTGACAGAGTTCTAGAAAGAGAAATTTATAGTATTTAGCAGTTAGTGAGTCACAAAGTAAGCAGGTTAGATAGTGTTGATAAAGATCTATAGTTCCCACATGTCATGCAATTCACATACATTTGATTTAACTATGCCTGTTAATTTTTATTTTTAGTGTTCAGTAGTTGAGACTTATAGTTTGCTAAAAGAAGTATGGTTTCTTTTAACTTATCTCTTTGTATATTTTAGCACTTAATCAGATATTTTAATTTGTAGAACTTTCCCAATGATTGTGTACCATAGAAAGAAAAATATCTGTGACATTAGTAGTATTGATTTTCCAGCAAGCTAATCAATAATCTTGAAGGTTTACCTTTGATGGAACAATTATATAAAGCATTTGTTTCATTTCTTTTTCTTTTTCAGAACATCAAATAAATTAGAAAAGAATAATTTTACTTTACAAAAATTTTACAGTACATCAAAGTCAACTAAATTTATTGAGCTCACAGAGTGCTTAAAGAATAATTTAGAGTACTGGGGAATACACACAATGAAATTAGCTTTCTGATATTCTCTAAAACTTTACTTAGAAATTCTATGTTGAGGGGCGCCTGGGTGGCTTAGTCGGTTAAGCGTCCGACTTTCCCTTAGGTCATGATCTCACGGGTCGTGGGTTTGAGCCCCGCGTCGGGCTCTGTGCTGACTCCCAGCTCAGAGCCTGGAGCCTGTTTCAGTCTGTGACTCCCTCTCTCTCTGACCCTCCCCTGCTCACGCTGTCTCTCTCTCTCTCTCCTAGAAATAAATTAAACATTTAAAAAAAAAATAAAAAATTGAAAAAATTGTGTTTACATATTTGTTTAAAAAAAAAAGAAATTCTATGTTGATATAGGTGATAAAATTGATCTACAGCATCATACATATTTTGTGTCTTGTTTCTGCATTAGAAAACTTTTTACCTCTTCCAAGTAGGATTCTTTTGAGTCCAACTTAATATCACTCAGCCTTAAGTTTGTGGACCTGTGGTCATTTGCAGAACTATTGTGAATTATTTGAAACATTTGTGGTGCATAAATAAGGGAAAGGTCTTATTTCATTTATTTCAGTGTTTGTAATATTTGTCTATCATGACATTGAATCTCTAGTCCTCTTGCCAAATATAACCACAAAACAATATTCTTATTTTCCTGGGAGTCCTGGGAATTTGTACCACACTTCTTCAAGTAAATACATGTGTAAATATGTGAGCTTAGCCCCCCAAAGACTCTGGTTTTCCTTTCTTGGCAAAGAAAGTGAATTCTAAGATCCTGAATCATTTACTGAGTATGCTTTCCTTCTGATATCCCAGAGGTCTGATCAACAAGTGCCAAAAGACATGCTCATTCTAGAGAGACCAGCAGCCCAGGTCTCTCTGCAGGAGGATTTGATGAATGTTAATGAAATCCCCTACTGCTCAGATATAGACAAGTTAGAGCTCCAGTAAAATAGCCCCTTCGTGGCTATCCTAATATCTAAGTAAATCACCACGTCCTGTAGCTTTTTACTGAAGCTCATTGTGCTTGACCTTCAGTATAACCCATTACGGTTGTTATTACTATCTAGAGGTGGTAAAGATGAAGTTGTAACACGGAGAGGAAATATGAGTAATGCTGTTCCTCTACAACCTTTATTTAACATGTATTCCAAGAAAACAGGAAGGAGCAATCAAGATATTTTTACAAAAACGGGGTTAAAATGGGATATGTATTGTTATCTTCAGATATAAACTTTTGAAGAAAAACTATGCTGATCTCAAAAGCACACACCACTGTAATAATGAGACAGTAAATGGCATAGCAGAAAATTCCAATTACTTTAAAACAATGACTTTTTGTTTGATGACCTCTGCTTTAGCTGGACATGTCCCCTGATCTCTGGGTACTTAAACAGCGTTCATTTCCTTTGTGCGATAACAGGCCTCATCTGAGCAGGGACCACCTCTATCTTCTTCAACACTAGTTGTGTAATAACCAGTAGGCCCACAATAAATGTCTATTTCATGAATTTTTAGAATATTATTTGTTATAATTCAGCAAAGAAATTACACACTAATATATCACAATCTATATTTTATTAATTGTAATGTCAATTACATTAACTTTCTCAAAAACTCCGTTTCATTTCCAAGTCAGAAGTTATAGTTTCTTTTTGTTTCATATTTTACCTAAACTATCTCCTTATAGAACTTGTTTTTTTTCCACATTTCTCCAATCATCTTCCTATAAAAGTTCCTAATTATGTATGTTTGTTACTTTTCACTAATACCTTATTTTTAAATCATGTCAATGCGAGTTGAAAATCTTACGTTTAAACTGGCATAAACCCTAGGTGAATATTTAACTTCCAGATCTTACTAAATAGCTCATTAAAGTTAAAAGTCTTTTTAAAAGCTATTTACATCATATACATTTCTTAATATAGTATCATTGAACACAATATAATTTAAATAAGATAAAATATTTTCCATAATCATGATGACTGTACTTTTCAGAGGCTTTTCATAAAGAAAACGTTACTGGAGAAAGTGTGGTTGTAGTTATTGTCTATGAAAACCATTAAAAACAGGGACTGGCATCTAAGACTGACAAGAATTTTCATTAAAAGAAATAGTGAAATTGGATAAATATTTACTTTAAAACCTTTCGTATTTCTTTTGCTCACTGTTGTATTTCCATGGCTACAAAGTACCTGAAAATCTTGCTATGCCCACAGTGAGCACTCAGTAGGCATTTATTTGTGAACAAATAAAATTTAGTCAATGAATGAGTCAAATAATGAGTGAAAATTTTTAATAAATGCTAATCACTAATCACAGTCTAAAATTCAATATTGGCCATGCCTTAGAGATCACCCTCTCCATCTGATAGGATCTAGAATGAGAGAAGATACCACCTTGCTCTTTAACAGTAATTGTTACAGGTTGCCATGTCGAGGAGCATGACATATAGGTGTCTTTGTTCTTCTTACTGATATTTTTCTGAGTCTAAGCTGATGAAACGTATACATTTTTAAAAACATAACTTTGTTTAAAACCATTATAAAATCTATGAACACAAGTTATTAAATTCATGGCTTGGGCAGTATGATTTTTTTTTTTTTTACAAAAATGACTAACAATCTTTTTTTTTTTTTTTAAGAAAGATCAAACCTAAATTTTACCCATCCCTTAAAAGTTGAAAAAGAATTATTTTAGGATTCAGAAGAGTTCATTCCAGGACCTTTTCTGATATCTATGCCTCCCTGGGGAGAGGGCAGGAAATGAGAGCATTCCTTACGTGACCGCTCTTCCCTTCCTCTCAGCATCCTGAGGCCACGCAAAGGGCCTCTGACATCTGAGAACTCCCTCGAACCCCTGCCCGCAAGCACCTTTTCTCACTGCATCACGTACACTGTTTTTACACAAATGAACCCATTCAACTAACTGTATTGATTTATTTATTGAAAAATGAAAACAAATAGTTTTTAGTCAAAACAAGCCATTGGATAATTTTATTTGCACTGGCTTAACTAAGTCAATCAAATTGACAAAACCAGTTTGTGTGCATAAGACATGGCTTAAATTGCTAGAACTAACGTTTTTCGGTTTTGTTTTTAAAGAAACAATAAATTTTTATGGTATAGTTTTACAATAGGACATTTATATGTGAGCAGTATTGCAAATTATCATATATCTTTATAGGAATTCTTAATATATTAGATTGAACTATGTGAAATTGCTGATATTCACCTGCTTCTGACCTGAAGAAAAAAGTCATTTTGTCTACTTCAGTCTGACATATGATGCAAAATAAATCCCTAATGTAGGCTGATGTTTCATAAAGTCTGGAATTATGTTAAGCTAATTAAAAGAAGGAAGAACATGTCACAGGGGTGGTGGAGGGGAGTGTCCTCTTTGGATTTGGAAGGAGAAGTCCAGGGATCCACGTTTGGCTCTATTATTTAGTGGTCGTGTAGTCTCAAGCAATTCACTAATCCCTTTTGGTCTTCAGTATTTTCTTAGATAAAGCAGAGATATTAATAACACCCTCAACAGTTGTCGCAAGAATTAAAGGAGGTGTCATATGTGAAAGTACTTTGCAAACCATAGAGAACCATAAAATCTAAGATAATATGCAGACTTCTGTTTAATACTGTCTAGCAAAAGTAAGATGAATAATGAGAAAAGCAAGAAAACTCTTCACTTGTATAATAACTGATTCCTTTCATAAAATGAAAAAAAAATGTAAAATATTATGCTTACTGCTTTATAAGACAGACATCCCATGTGCATGTTTTAGCTATGATATCTGCCAATAAAATTCCCAGGCTAGGCCATTCCTTTCCTATGAAAGCAAGTCACACCACTCCCAAGCTTCATGCAAACTGTCAGTACCATATAAAAATACTTCTGCGTATTATGAATTAATGCTTCCCACTTTGACATTACAGTGTCATTTTTATATACTCTCTAAGTCCTTTTCTCCAAGCATGATTTTATTAATGCTCAGTTTTGGTACAAGACAAAAAATCTTTGCAAATATTTGCTCTTGTTTTTCTTTGGAACTGAGAGAGGAGACTTCTGGCTGTTAAAGGAGGGACAGGATGTCTTTTTTGGGCTGTAGTTGTATTTGGCTTGATCCACTGAAGGAGAGACGGTGCTCTTAGGTGCCAATATTTGGTTAAGAACTAACAGCAGAAAAATAGCTACTTTGGTAATTCAAGTGACTCTTCCTTGTAGGCAAGTGAGAGAGGAAGCAGTCCTTTGAGCTAAATAACTTTTTTTTCTTTCTTTTCCTACTTTGTAATAGTTTCTATGCAAATTTAACCCAATTATATGCTACATAATTAAATAACAATTTTGAGTGTCACTGGTGGGTTAGATTTTCAGCATTTGTGCATCTGTGCTAAAGAGTAAAACAGCCAGAGTATGTTTTCTTTATTAGCTATAGAGCTAGGTTAAAGTGCATAGATGGCAGGTATAATTTATTCTTCATATTTGTGTATTCTGCATAAAATGTGACTGTCATGCTTGCTATTTGGAGTCCAAATAATAATGGTACTACTGTAGTTATATATCTATGGCAAGCTCATCCACTGTAGCTCTTTTCTGACATATTCAAAAGAATTGATAATAATTGTAATAAACATTAATTATATGTTATGTTTGTGCAAACTGTGCCAAGGTAAATATTAAACCTATAACATTATTTCTTAAAATGTATTTAACAGAATATTCTACTTCATGCAATTCACTTCTTGGAATTTTGTGGGAACGTTGTCAAATTGTGAAGTCAGTTTAGAAAACTCAAGTTTAAACTAAGTTAAATGTGTTTATTTACTTTGAACCTTTGTTATCCTAATAAGCATCATGTATCTCTCTGGGGGATATACATGTGTTAAAATTATCTGACCACTGAATGGCTGGTAGATTTCAGAAAACACTGATTTTTAGGGGTGCCTGGGTGGCTCAGTCAGTTAAGCTTACGACTTCGGCTCAGGTCATGATCTCACGGTTAGTTGGTTCGAGCCCTGTATTGGGCTCTCTGCTGACAGCTAGCTCAGAGCCTGGAGCCTGTTTCAGATTCTGTGTCTCCCTTTTTCTCTGACTCTCCCCTGCTCATGCTGCCTCTTTCTCTCAGAAATAAATAAAACATTTAAAAAAAATTAAAAAAAAAGAAAACACTGATTTTTAAGCATCATACGCAAAAGGAATCAATATTTCAAATTCTTTGTTGGAAAAACTGATAGTAAAATAAAAATCCCAAACTTTTATTGCAGCACTCGAATTCAGTTTTAAATGACTGAATATTGTTTTATAGCATTAAGTATTATTAAAAGATAATAGACTACTGGGGCGCCTGGGTGGCTTAGTCGGTTAAGCGTCCGACTTTCGCTTAGGTCATGATCTCGCGGTTCGTGGGTTCGAGCCCCGCGTCGGGCTCTGTGCTGACTGCCAGCGCAGAGCCTGGAGCCTGTTTCAGTCTGTGACTCCCTCTCTCTCTGACCCTCCCCTGCTCACGCTGTCTCTTTCTCTCTCCTAGAAATAAATAAAACATTAAAAAAAAATTTAAAAAAAAGATAATAGACTACTATATCAGTTTATAGTACAAAAACGTAGATATTTGCTTCTACTTCAACAGGACTGCTTGACCAATTTCATTCATCTCTGCTTCTTCAAGAGGCCTCATAAAAATTACAGTAACATTGGGGCAGCTGGGTGGCTCAGTCGGTTAAGTGTCCGACTTCGGCTCAGGTCATGATCTCACAGTTTGTGGGCTCGAGCCCCGTGTCGGGCTCTGTGCTGACAGCTAGCTCAGAGCCCAGAGCCTGTTTCGGATTCTGTATCTCCTACTCTCTCTCTGAACCTCCCCTGCTCACGCTGTCTCAATCTCTCAGAAAAAAAAAAAAAAAAACATTAATAAAAATTAAAAAAAAATTACAGTAACATGACAAAGAAAGCCATAAACCCTCAGAACATTGAGCAATAAGTGGGAGGTACTGCGGCAAAACTTTGAAAGCTGAAAGTTGGTGGGCAAGAATTAAATTAGCTGGACCAGGAAGGCTGAATCTCAAGCTTACAGAGTATAGAACCAAGAACGAAGATAATCTGTACCGGAGAACCCTAGGAAGTTTCAAGAATTAGAGACAGTAAGAGCATCTGAAGAGGGTTTATGTTTGGAGTTGAAAGCTCCAGGATCAGTTGAAATTCTGTATAAGCATTTTGTGATCCCCAGAACCCCAGAAGACATGGGCAAATTTCATTCCCTTATTTAGGAAAAGACAGATGATATTTTCTGGATGCATTAGTAAACTTGAAGGTTCTTGATATGGGAATAGCAGGTGGAACTGAAGGCAAGATAGTAACTGAACTGAACACAGGAAAACAGAGTAATCTTTCCCTAGTAGATTCAGTAATTTCTGAATTATTCTTACAGCCTCCATGCCAACAAAAAAAAGATTTCTCCCTGACCAATAGATAGTTAAAGTGTGAGAGAAGGAAAGAGGTCAATTTAAAAACAAAACAGCAATAGGAACAAAAGAAAATTAGGGAAATAGAGGCATGCAAGGAGCAGGAAAAAATAGTTTTTAAATACTATCATAATTAATGTCTTAAGGAAGAGTAGATACTGCATTTATAAACAAAAATAGAATGCTATGTAAAATACACAAGAACAAAAGTGAATTCTTAAAAATTAAATATATGAAAATATAAATAAAATACTCCAAATATGGGTTGAAACTTAAACTTGAGAAAATCTTCCAAAGGATAGAATAAAAAACAAACAAACTAGAAATAAGCCAAAAAAAAAAAAAAACAAAAAAACAATTGGGGTTGGGAAGGA